>NW_008348199.1:4615374-4621165 GCF_000622305.1 Nannospalax galili | reverse complement strand
TGCCGGGTGTGATGGTGCATGCCTGTAATCCCAGCACTTGGGAGGTAGAGGCAGGTGGATCTCTGTGAGTTCAAGGCCAGCCTGGTCTACATAGTTCCAGGACAGCTGGGACTACAGGGAGACCCTGTCCAAAAAAAAAAAAAAAAAAAAAAAAATCATACATTCTAACTCAGTATAACCCAGAGATACACTGATTTGATGCATATTGAGGTATGACAGTAGGAAAGTGTTCTTTGTTTTCTGTAAACCATTATGCTTCCAGAGAGCATAAAAGTTTTTATGTACAGTAAAACACTGCAATTCATAACATATAGTAGTCTGGACTCTAAGCTGAGGTATTCCTGGTAGCACTTGTTGGTGTTGTGTGGTGTGACAGCGTGCACAGTGCAAAGTGTGCACACTGTGTATTCAGAAACCTTTTGGTATTGCCAAATTTTCTGCAACTCCCAAATTCAGTTATATGACTCCATATAGGGTTGTGATCCACATTTTAGAAGCTGTGTTCAAGCCAAGTTTGGTGGCGCACACCTTTAATCTCAGCAGGGAAGCAAAGGCAGGTAGATCTTTGTAAGATAAAGGCCAACTTGGTCTATACAGCAAGTTCCAGGCCAGCTGGAGCTATAGGAAGACTGTGTCTCAAACAAACAGAAAAGGCTGTATTCAATGAAAATGTTGCCCAGAGCAGGCCTCTAAAGGGGTGAAGAGTGGTGAGAACCAGTCAGAGAAGGCAGAAAGCTCTGGTCAGAAGTCGGGCGACAGGAATCTCTATCCATGCCTGACTCCCCGACTAAGAAGCAATAGCACCTACAGTGGAGTGTCACTGACTGTCAGTGGAACCAAGGAGTAAAGTAGCCCATCGCAATACGTGGTGATCCTAGGATTTCCAGAGATGTGGCTGTAGCTGGTGGCTGCAGCTTCACCAGCCCATCCCCCATCTTCCAATAGGGTGCCCCAAGGACACATGGGCCCAGCACCTTTGACCTGCAGATGAAGTTTGTGTGTGGTCAGTGCTGGAGGAATGGGCAGGTGGTGGAGCCTGACAAGGACCTCAAGTATTGCAGTGCCAAGGCCCGGCATTGGTAAGCAGGCACCAGGCAGATGCTCTGGCCAGATGGGGCCCGACCAGTACACCATGGGGGAGGAGGCCAAGACCTAGAGACCAGGGCTCATAAGAGAGGAGAGGAGGTCTCACAGCCCTGAGGCTTCAGCTCCAGCTTTCCCCAATGGCTCCCCTCTCTGACCTGCAGCTGGACCAAGGAGAGACGGGTCCTTCTGGTGATGTCCAAGGCCAAGAGGAAATGGGTGTCGGTGAGGCCACTGCCATCCATTCGCAACTTTCCACAGCAATATGATGTGAGCACTGGGGGTGAGTGGGTGCAGGAGCTGTGGGCTCTGGAGGACTCCTAACTGGCTGGCACAAAGATGAAAGCCTGTTGGACTCAGCAGGCTCTCCTTGGCCTACCCACAGCTCTGCATCCACGCGCAGAATGGTCGCAAGTGCCAGTATGTGGGGAACTGCTCCTTCGCACACAGCCCTGAGGAGAGAGACATGTGGACCTTCATGAAGGAGAACAAGAGTGAGTGGCAGACTTGCCCTGCAGCTCCTCATTGCTAGACACCCCTTGAGTACCTGCCAGTGGCTACTTGTGCTGGGGTGCTTCCCCAGCCTCAACAGGCCCTGCCCCACTCTGGGCTTCCTGTGAATGAGCAGTCCGCTGAGGCCAGGCAACTCAGCAGCACCCCCTAGGATGTCTGTGGCACCCAAGTACATCAAGGATCATGAGTGGCATGCATGGGGAAGCCCCCTCACCAAGCACTCTGTTCCCTGTTCAGTCCTGGATATGCAGCAGACCTATGACATGTGGCTGAAAAAACACAATCCAGGGAAGCCCGGAGAGGGAACCCCCATCAGCTCCCGGGAAGGAGAGAAGCAGATCCAGATGCCCACTGACTACGCCGACATCATGGTAAGCCCTCTTCACATGCTGAGCCTGGGCCAAACGGGAGGGCAGCCTGGAGGGGCTGAGTGGGGCCGAGGTAGGGGAGCAGGCACCCACGCAGCTGTACTCCCAGATGGGCTACCACTGCTGGCTCTGTGGCAAGAACAGCAACAGCAAGAAGCAGTGGCAGCAGCACATCCAGTCTGAGAAGCACAAAGAGAAGGTCTTCACTTCTGACAGTGATACCAGTGGCTGGGCCTACCGCTTCCCCATGGGCGAGTTCCGGCTCTGCGACAGGTGCTGGGGACGGCATGATGGGAGAGCACAGTGGGGTGGGGCGGGGCAGGATGCAGGTGAGCCTGAGGACAGGGATGTTGTGACCAGCTCCAGCTCCTCTCCACCTGGTGTATCTCAGATGTGGGTACAGGGCGTGGGCAGGATGCAAGGGTGGGTTCAGACCTGCCTCAGCCCCTTCTTTTACATCACTGGGTCAGATCCTTAGAGAGTGCCACTGGGTCAGAGGTTCCCTGAACTGGGACCAGAGCTGTCGGGAAGAGGCCCATCTCAGGGACGTTGAGTGGCCTCAGGCGGGAAGGCATAGAGCTTGGGCAGTGAGCACTCTGCCACCCACAGGCTCCAGAAGGGTAAGGCCTGCCCAGACGGGGACAAGTGCCGCTGCGCGCATGGACAAGAAGAACTCAACGAGTGGCTGGACCGGCGTGAGGTGCTGAAGCAAAAGCTGGCCAAGGCCCGAAAGGACATGCTTCTGTGCCCTCGGGATGATGACTTCGGCAAATACAACTTCCTACTGCAAGAAGATGGGGACACTGCTGGTGCCACCCCAGAAGCCCCTGTTGCTGCCACTGCTACCGCTGCCACCACCACTGGAGAATAGGGCCAGGTCTCAGCTCTGGGCAAATCCTGGGGTTGGGGGTGGGTTGGGGACAGAAAGCCTGACAGAATGGCCAGGGAAGGCCAGTTGGGGGTAGGGGACCACTCCATCAGGCAGCCCTCCGTCCCGTGGGACCTTGTCTATCCTTTCCACCCCTACCACCCCAGATATGTGTGCCCAGATCATGTGCTACAGCCCCAAGTGGTCCCAGGGTCCTTGTCCTATAAAAATGGGGGCAGCCCCTCCCCCACCCTGGATCTCCTGGTTGGGGAAGGGAGGGGCCTGGCTGACCCTCCAGCTTCGGCCTATAGCTTTAACTTCTGTCTGCTCCTAAAGGGGGCCCAAAGCTCAGGGCTGGGGAGCCTGGGGTCCCCACTTGAATCTGCAGCAGGAGGGTCCTTCTCCCTGTCTACCTTCCCTTTCTCCCTTTCCCTGCAGGTAGATCAGGACACAGTAGCAGACACAGACAGGAGGTCCCAATGAGCTTTAAAATGCAGTTCTGAGGTAGAACTGGGGACACTGTAATGGTCACTTACCACCTGAGGTTTCAGTTCCCCACTGTCATCGAAAGGGGTAGGGCTGAGCTAGCCATCCGAAGCTGGACTAAGGAGTCTGGGTGTCCTAACAACTACCCCACTCCATCCCTCTGCCTAGCCCTCTCCCCTGTGAGCCACTAGTGTAGACTGTACCTCAGACTTTGGAGTTAATCCAACCCAGTCCCATTTTGCAAAACAGGTCTAGCAGGAGCAGTTTTCCAGCTCCCTGCTGGAGTAGGGCTAGTGAGCAGCTGGAATCTCTGGGCTCCTCAGCCCCCATACAACATCCCTGGGAGCTGGGGATGGGCCAGTCAGAGGAGAGCCCTCCACACCTGAGGATGGTGTGGGGTAATCAGAGGAGGTTCTCCATGTGCATTCCTAGACAGGGTAGCAGAGCTCAGGGCACTGCCAGTTCAGGTTCTCCACAAGTCACAAAGCATGGAGAGGGGTCAGGATGATAGAGAGAACAGGGAGATGACCTTGAGCTCTGTGGTCCACTAGGGGACATAACCCCTCTTTCCTAGGGACTCAGTGTAGCCCTCTCCCAAGACCCATACTGTTATGCTCATTTATCCCAGCCCCACCCCATGTCCAACCCTGCCAGCTGCCTAGGACCCTAGCTGACCCCCAGCCCATGCCCCCACCCACCAAAGCCTCTCCCAGTGTCTGACATATGCCTGTGCACCTCTTCATCCCACACAGCCCCCCATGGGTAGACTCAGCCTGCCCTGGTTCCTTAGACATTCCAGAATGCTCCATGCCATTGGCACAAGGAGTGGGGCACCCCAGGAAAGAACCAGGGACTAAGGCTATTGGGGAGTGAGATGAGAAAATAGACGCCCTGTATTTCTCCCCCAGCCAGGACTGCCAGTACTCTATGACATAATGATGGGCGCCTGGGCATAGAGGACACTATTCCTCATGCCGCTGCTGCCCAAGCTCCCAATAATCATGGCATGCACCCTTTACTCCTCCTCTGCCCCCTTTCCCTGCCCTCAGCAGGCCAGCACCACAGAGTTTGGATGCTGGTGGCATGACTGGAGGGGAGGAGAGACCATACCCAAGGTGGGGGCCGTGGCCGTGAATGTCGATGATTCTTGTTCTCCTGATCCGTGGTGTTGCAGTCTGTCGTCACCAGCCTTGTTTTTAGTGTGTATATATGTCGCCCCTGTGATACATATATACACAGGTATTAAATATATCGCTCTATATAATATTATATATGTGTGTGGTATCCAAGGAATCTCTTCTAATGAGGGCTAAAGATAAAGAATTTAATGAGAATATGCAGTCATCCTTGTGAGCTTTGGGTGTGTTTATCAGGGGTCATCTGGCTATTTAGGAAACCAGGACTGGAGCCATGGCTCAGAGATGATTTGGGCAGAAAGGGCACGATAGCCCACACCTGGGTCCTGCTCTGCCTACAACTTTCCCACATACCCATGTCTAGAAGGACGCACCAGAGTGCTCAGGAAAAGAAAATAATTGGTGTTTGTTTCCCCACCAAAGGAGAAGGGTGAGTCCAGTTTTCCTCTGTTTAGCCTGTTCATCTGTCCAAGGGACCCTGGGATCCAGACTCCCTGGGCTTCCAGACCTGGATCCCCCAACAGGGAAGAGAAGAGGAGAGTGTGAGTCAGGGAGGACCTAGGGTACAAGACAACAAAACACTTTTAATGACGAGTATAGTTCATCCAGATATGACCCCTCCAGGGCCTCTCGCTGGGTTGCTCAGAGAATTAAATCTGGACCTGTACCCAGAGACAAGATGGCATAATGGACATAGAGCTGGGGCAGTGGGGAAGGATGCTGTGTTTCTCGCTGGGCAGTAATCAATCTAATGGTCCTTTAAAAATGTCTGTGTATTAAAAATTTAAGAATACCACACTTTAATATTAAATATCATAAGGTCTAGTATCTTGATAATAATGTAGATGTTTTAATAACAATTTTTGTCCTTCTTAAAATAAAATGAGAGAAACTTGCTTCTTTTAGCTTTTGTTCTAGGAAATAAATGTGTGCACTTTGACCCTTGTCCTGCAGGTGTCACTCCTGTCCCTTGCCACCTATTGCTTGTGCTCAAGAAGCCTGGACTGCCCAGGACTCCTGGGACAGAGCTGGCCCCAGCTGGCTATGCCTCAAGAAGACATTCCAAGGGGTGAGGGGCAGGTGTGTGTACACACAGACCCAGCTGACCCAGCTTAGGCAGCACCTTAGCGACAGGGATAAGCTGTGCTCTGTATAAGTGGCCCCAAGTGCCACCCTTTGCCAGATTTTCCCTTCCTGTGGGACTGCCCAAGGGCCTGTGCCTGCTTTTGCCAGCTTGTTCCGCTTGGGTTCTGTGCCCTTTCTGGGTGCAGCCTGTCCAGGAAGATGAGAGGTTATGCTGTACTTTATAATGTGAACCAGTTTCCTCAACATTTTTT
>NW_008348199.1:4585168-4615311 GCF_000622305.1 Nannospalax galili | reverse complement strand
TCCTTGTAGCCCTAGCTGTCCTGGAACTCACTATGTAGACCAGGCTGGCCTTGAACTCACAAAGATCCACCTGCCTCTGCCTCCCAAGTGCTGGGATTAAAGGCGCCATCACACCCTGCTTAACAATTTTTTTTTTTTTGACACAAGGTCTTACTATGTAGCCTAGTTTGCACCAGCCTTGAACTCCCGATCTTCCTGCCTCCGCCTAGGCCTATGCCGCCATGCCCAGAAGTTTCCTCTACTTTAAGAGGTCAAGAGTCTCTCTCTGTTCCCAGGAGTGGGTTAATTTTTCAAAGCTGGAGTATGCTCAGTCCAGAGTGATTGCTCACTAGTTAACCGTGTTTTGTTCCAGGCTGGCCTGGAATTCTCTATGTAGACCAAGCTGGCCTCAAATTTGCATCAGTCCTCCTGCCTCTGCCTCCAGAGTCCTGAGATTACAAGTGTATACCACAATGCCTACCTTGCCTAGCTTTAAACTACAGGATGAGTGGCCTGGGAACAAAGGTCCTGGGCCTGTGAACTGTCTGAAGACAGGAAATAGAATTGATGGAGGCTGGGATGGGGATGAAGAATGGAAGCAGTCCACTCTTTTGGAGACCTCGTTTGTGCCAGGCACAGACAGTATATTCGTTCTCCTCTACAACCCTGTAGTTTTGCTGTTCACACTTTATAGCCCACAGAGACCCAGCAAAGCTCCCAGAGGACTTAAAGGGACACAGGGAAAGAGATCAAGAACCAAGAGGAACTGGGTATTGGCAGAAGTCTTTGGCTTTGATGTTCTGGGGTCCTTGGCACCCTTCAGCACACTGAAAAGCCCAAAGTGACGTGGCAAGGAACGTTTCCAAAAGAAAAACACGGGCCTGCCCTCGGGCTGGAGAGCACATGAGCTTGCAGAACATTTCCTAAGCCCAGGAAATTACGGGGTAAGCAAGCAGACTTAAGGAACTGAAAAGTAAGTCAGCAAATCTAAGGGACTGAATTATCCGATTGTTATAAACTCCTTTAGCTCTTTTCTGATCTTCATTTGGCTCAAGTTAGACTTGAATGAGCACCCACCCCATCCAGATCTTTGGGATACAAGGCTATTGAAAAAAATGGTCCCCTTTGAAACTTCAGTTGTCTGAAAGTCCAACCTAAGTAGATTTTTGTATTGTTATAATCAGTGGGCACTTACTGTTCTGAATTTTTTCCTCTTAATTTTATTTCACCTTGTAGCACCTTCCATGTACCATTGAAACCTGGGTATTCACAGTGTCTGATAGTTATGCTATGGATGATGGCACTGATGGAACAGAGTCACACTGCATTGGCAGCACTAACACAGGGCACCAGCCCCTCCACTCTGGGGATGGATGCTCCTTCCTGGGCCTGGCAAGGACCTATAGGCAGTCCTGCATCTCTCCAGACTTTGAGGGTTCTGCCAAAAATATCTACTAATCCTCAACCAGGGGAACCTATGCAGACTGTTGAGAAATACACTTCAGCCTCAGGAAAGGGTGACCTGAGCAACCAGATCTAATTGATGAGCAGTAAGTTGGTATCAACCTCTTCTGACATCTTTGTTTTTGAGCCTGGATGTTAAGTGTATCCTGTTGGCTGAGAAGGGAAGATGACATCATGAAAGTTCTTTTTCTTTTTATGTGTATGAGTGTATTGCCTGCATATATGTAGGTACACCCATGTGGTGCAATGTCCGAGGAGGTCAGAAGAGGCAATCAGATCCCCTGGACCTGGAGTTATAGATGGTTCTTAGCCACCATTTGGGTGCTGGGAATTGAACCCAGGCCCTCTGCAAGAGTAGCCAGTGCTCTTAACCGCTGAGCCATCTCTCCAGCCCCCATGAAAGTTCTTAACCAAGTCTTTCCTGGGAGGAGCCTCCCAGCTGAACCATGGAACCTCCTGGCAAAGGTCCTGGCTTCTCTTCAAACAGACATAGCTGCTGTCACATAAAGAACATCAATAGCCAGGTGCAGTGGTGCATGCCTTTAATCCCAGCATTCAGGATTAAAGCATCTCTGAGACCTTGAGGCCAGCCTGGTCTATATAGTGAGTTCCAGGCCAGCTGGGGCTACAGGGACACCCTATCTCAAGAAGACCAAAAAAATAAAAATAAAAAGTCTTGTTGCTAGGGAATTGGGGGCAAATACTATCCAAAAAAAAAAAAAAATGATACGATGTAGTAAGGCATTGAGAAAAAAACAGGTCTAGATCATTTTCAGAGGGTTTTGGACCTCTAAGCCTCTGCAGAGACCCATGAAGTGTAGCCATCCCTCTAAATGTCTCCAGGTATGTTACACAGCCTTACCTTCTCACCACTGCAGCCCTCCCCAGCCACCTGGCCTAGCACTTTTCTGATGTGGTTCCTGGCTAACCACTGGTGATGCTGCCAGCTGATCACCTTGAGTGCAGGATTGGGGTGGGGGTGTCAACGTGGACTTTGAGCAACATGAAAATTCTCTAGGGTTAAGGCCTAACCAGGTATCTTATTTAGCTTTGAACTACTTCCAAGATCTAGTCTGCTGCCATACACGTGCATTAATCCATCTTCTATTGTATAACATAATACCCAGGACCAGGTAATTTATAAAGAATGGAAGTTTGCTTGGCCCACAGTTCTGAAGGCTGAAAGTTCAAGATGTGTGATACCAGTCAGCATCTGCCCGTCATCAGGTGAGGATATCACATGGAGAAACAGTACCAGCTTGCTAGTGCAAGTGTGTCTTAAAAAGCCACTGATAGGGTCATGGGGGCTTCACCCTCAAAAACTATTAATATGTGAACATGGGGGGAGGGGTCACTGAAATCATAGCATGTGGTGAGCAATATGGCTCGTGGACTTGAGACAAAATGTTCTTCATGATGATGCAGAGAGGGCACAGGAATGAAGCTCCGTGAAGTTGCAAGTGATGGTGGGTGTTTGAGAGACACGTGGGGCCCTTCCTGTTGCCTCTGAATCATGCTCAGTGAAGACCTGTCCACTCTGACTTTACACTAAAAAGACGTTTTGCACTAAAAAGAAGTACTTAGACCAAGGACCAGTTAATGCACCAGCCCAGCCTGAGTCAGTCCCTGGCTACAAATTACAGTGCAACTCCCAGCTCCCACCTCCCTCCCACCCCTAGAGATGCAGAGCAGAGGGGCAAGAGCAGGAAGGCTTCCCTTTGTGGCTACCAGTCAGCACAACAGATTGAGACATACAGGTGCTTAAAACATATATATATATATATATAATATATATAAATATATACAATCTTCTTATAAGAAAGCAGGGTGAGCCTAGCCGGGGGTGGTGGCATATGCCTGTAGTCCCAGCACTTGAGAGGCAGAGGCAGGCAATCTCTGTGAGTTTGAGGCTAGCCTGGTCTACATAGTTACATAGTGAGTTCCAGGCCATGCTGGGGCTACAGGGAGACCCTGTCTCAAAAAGACCAAAAAAAAAAGAAACTAAATTTGTGGGGCTGGAGAGATGGCTCAGCAGTTAAGAGCACTGACTGCTTTTGCAGAGGACCCAGGTTCAGTTACCAGCACCCACATGGTGGCTCCAAACCATCCTTAGCTCCAGTTCAAAGGGAATCTGACACCCTCTTCTGACCTCCATGGCATTGCACGACATGGGTGCACTCACATACATACAGGCAATACACTCATACACACAAAAAATAAAAATAATAGGGCCTTCATCCTGTGTCACTTTAAACATCTAGATAAATGGCTTAAATTCACACACACTTAATAAGAACTATAAAAATAAGATTTCATTTATTAAAATGTTTCAGAGGAGTCAGGCGTGGTAGCACATGCCTTTGATCCCTGCACTTGGGAGGCAGAGGCAGGCAGATCTCTGTGAGATCAAGGCCAGCCTGGTCTCCATAGAGCACTCCAGGCCAACTGTGGCCACAAGAAGATCCTGTCTCAAAAAGACCAAATAATAATAATAATAATAATAATAATAATAATAATAATAAATGAAATATTAAAAATAAGGGGATGGCTCAGCGGTTAAGAACACTGGCTGTTCTTGCAGAAGACCCGGGTTCAAATCCCAGCACCCACATGACAGCACACAACATCCCCAGTTCCAAGAGATCCAATAACCTCTTCTGTCCTCTGAGGGCATTGCAGGACTTGCAGGACATGGGTACACTTAGCTACATTCAGGCAATACATACATACACATAAAATAAAAGTAAATAAAATATTAAAATAAAAAGAAACTAAATTTGCTATATGAAGGAATGGAGGGGAGGGTCAGAAATAGAAAAACACATTGCTAAAGTATAACTTATCAGGGCCTGGAAAGATAGCTCAGCAGTCAAGAGTGTTTGCTGACCTTGCACCTTGCAGAGGACCTGAGTTCCCAGCACCCACGTCAAGTGTCTTACACCTGCCTATAACTCCAGCTTCCGGGTATCTGATACCTTCTTCTGGCCTCCAAGGGTACCTACACACACACACACACACACACACACACACACACACACACACGCATGCATGTCTTACAGCTGCCTATAACTCCAGCTTCCGGGTATCTCATACCTTCTTCTGGCCTCCAAGGGTACCTACACACACACACACACACACACACACACACACGCATGCAAGCACACATGCACACGTCTTTTTTTAAAAAATATTTTTATTTTATGTGTATGAGTATATTCCCTGCATGTATGTGAGTGCAACTGTGTTGTGTAATGCCTCAAAGGTCAGAGGAGGGCTTCGGATTCCCCCTGGAACTGGAGTTAAGGATGGCTCATAGTTGCCATGTGGGTGCTGGAAATTGAACCTGGGTCCCCTGCAAGGGAAGTCAGTGCTCTTAATTGCTGAGCCATCTCTCCAGGCCCACACATGAAGTCTTTTTAAAAAACTAAAACATTGGCTGGGGGTGGCAGCACATGCCTTTAATCCCAGCACTCAGGAGGCAGAGGCAGGCAGATCTCTGTGAGTTCAAGGCCAGCCTGGAACTTCATAGTGAGTTCCAGAACAGCTGGGTCTACAGGGAGACCCTGTCTCAAAAAGACCAAAAAACAAACAAACAAACAAAAACTATAACATTGATGGTTTTGAGCTTTGAGCCATGTACTGAGATTTTATACAAAAATTAAAACCAGGACCAGTAAGATGGCTCAGTGGGAAAAGGTACTTGCTGTCAAACCTGACAACCTGAGTATGATTCTTGGGACCTACATGGTAGGATAGAACCAATTCCCACGAATTGTCTCTCTGATTTCCACATGTGTACCATGGCATGTGTGTCCACACAAATTCATACATACCATATAAAAATAAATAAATGTAATTTAAAAATTAAAGTTAGCCAGACCTGGTGGTACACAGCTGTAATCCCAGTGCTCAGGAGGCCAAGGAAGGAGGACCAAAATTTCAAGACCAGGACCAGTGACAGCTCAGCAGGTCAATGTGCTTGCTACCAAGCCTGATAACTTGAGTTCAGTCCTTGGGTCCCACATGGTAGAAAGAAAGAACTGACTTGCAAGTTGTCCTGTGAACTCCACACGTCATTGTGTGCACCCACATATACTCAAACAAAATAAATGAACGTAATAATTTTTTTGAGCTTTTTGTTTGGGTGCAAACAATACACTGATACACATAAAATAAAAATAATAAAATATATTTAAATAACAACAAGGAAGGTGGAAGCCTGTAATCCCAGCTACTTGGGAGGCTGACGCAGGAGGAATACAAGTTCAAGGCCAGGACTGGCTGCAGGTGAGTTCTGGGGTTGTAATTCAGTGGTATAGTGCTTGCCTAACATATATGAAGCCCTGAGTTTGAGCCTCAGCATCACAAAAAAATACATATATAATTAGTTTTTGTTAATTTAGGAAAATACAATTTGGGGATGATTAATCAGGAGGAAAGAATGGTAGTTAGAGAATAAGCTAGTGACTGGGGGCGGGCAAAGGCAGAAGAGGCACTGGGGTATTTCTGATTCTGTGCAAAATATGATTTGGGGAAGCAGCAAAGGCTCTCTGTGGAGCTCAGCCACAGGATGGAAAATCCAGAGCTTATCATATCCAACCCTGAGCTTCCGAGCCCTGGAAGAGGAACCAAAAGCAACCAGGGAGGTCACTGTGTTCGGTCATGGAACTGAGACCAGAATCACTACCTGGCTCGTTCAAAATTCCACATCAGTGGGAGGCAGACTTGACAACCTGACATCCTCTGGCTAAATCTGACCTCCGTGGTGTCACTCTTAGAAGGATGCTGACGTACATGTCCTTAACTTAAGCCACACATGGACAGGAAATCACAGTGCCCTGGTGGGAGCACAAAGGACTATGGCAGGCAGCCAACTGCCACCGAAGTCTTGATTATGAACTAGGAAGTGGGGTTTGTCATTGAGAACAAGTCTGAGCCAAGTTGGCAAGGCTGTCCCCCCTCAGTAGTGCCCACCCTGCCAGCCCTCTGAGTACTCACATGCTAGGGATCTCTCTCTTCCCCCCCTCTCTCCAAGAGACCTAAGAACCTCAGGCTACAGGTCTTTCACTTCCCTTTGGAGAACAGGCTTCAGGTCCTGCAGATAGTATAAAGCCCCAGTTATGCGTACCACATGTACACTTACATGCCTTGCAGGGCACATGTGTTTGGCACATACACATTCAAACATGCCCAATTCCTTAAGTCTCATAAGCTCCCACGTGAATGCAGGGTACTGCTACTGTCTCTGTGCCTGTCTCTGTGCTGAGCTGTTTGGGGTCTGGTCTGGCCTGTCATCCTCTCTTCCTCCCACCTCCCAGCCCAGCCCAGGCTGGTTCCCACGAAGTGCCTTGTTCTCCACTGAGCCTGGGCCTCCAGGCCTCCTCCACCCCTCAGTTCCTTGTGAGTGCTGGGTGCTTGCTTCCTTGCTGTGGGCGTGGAGCTCTGCTTACCGTTCTCTGGCAGCCCTGGTTATGGCTCCCAGCCTGGGGGAGAACTTCCCTTTGCAAAGTTAGATAACAGGCCGGGTTCTCTGTCAGAGGATTGGCGAGGTGGCTCCACGTGCTGCAGCTGGCACAGGGCCAGGTCCGCCCTGCCAAGCAGCGGGAAGGGAAGGCCTGGCTGCAGCCGGAGCTGGCAGGTGGCCGAGCTGGGGGTGGACAGGCGGACTGGGGCTGGTGCTGCCCATTGGCTGCCTCAGGCTCCCACCCCGCCTGCCTCCCTAGCCTGCGGCTCCCTGGCCAACCCCTGCCTCTCCAGCTGCTTCTAAACTCCCAGAGCAAGCACCTCCTGCTGGGCCATGTCAAGCTGCAACCAGATTGGAGTGGCCCCTGCCATGGACATGCCTGAGGTCCTCAAGTCCCTGCTGGAGCACTCTCTGCCTTGGCCGGAAAAGAGAGCAGGTAGGAGCACAGGTGGTCTGTATTGGCCGGCTGCCTAGATGCCCGAGGGGTGGGAGCAGACACAGGGACTAGGCATGGGAGGGTCCCCAGCTGGGGTCTGCCTTTGGTGCTGTCCTGAGTAGAGGCAGGGCTGCACTGCAGAGAAGTACTCGGGGAGGTCTGTGGGTGCCACACCAACTCAGGGGTTGCCCCCTATGCCTGCTGGCTTTGGGAGCCATGGCCAGCATGCAGCCACTGACAGGTGCTGTGCTCACGTGGGACAAGGACAGGACCAGAGTGCCTGAACGAATCCAGCTGGAAGCTGATTGCTTCTTAAGCTCCCTCCCTCTGCACACTGGGGGTGGACAGAGGAGTGGCAGAGCCAGTAGATTTGGGCAGCAGGAGCCCAGGTCTGGAGAAGAGGCTTTTTGCGCCTGCCACTTGCTCACTGCTGGAGGGCTGAACTCATGGATGGGATGGAGGCTGTTATGTAACAGGACCACAAGCCCCGCGTTCCTAGGATACCACAGGCAAACCCAGGATGAGGGACAAGCAGAGGAGCAGAGTGGAGGAAGGTGTGGAAACAGGCAGCCTGGGCAGCCAGCACCGGGTACCTTGCAAGTCTGGCCTAGGAAACTCAAGTGCTAGTAATGCTTTGTTGTTGAGAGCTGGGGAACCTGCTTGGTGCACTCCCTCTGATATCTGTTTCTCCAAGTCTCTCAGTCTCAGCCCTCATCCCCTTTGTCAACATTTTCCCCACAATGCTGGGGACTGAACTCAGGCCTTTGGAACACAAGTTCTGCTATACAGCTGTACCCCAAGCCCCTCCTCAGAGCCCACCTGGTCTCTGCTATCAGTGTGACAGGAGGTCAGGGTACCCTTCAGGGGACCTTTTTCAGACATCTGCCTCTCTCTGCGCTGGCACTGAATCCAACCCATCACACTGGCAGCCCTGCAGGACTTCTTTCTGCAAGACTGTCCTAGCTAATTCCCAAACTTTGGTGTCCAAGAGGACAGTCCCTGACCTCCTGTGACTCCCCTGAAGCCAGGTATGGGTTTAATTTCCTTAACTCAGGAAGTCAGGACAGCAGCTCCATTCCTGAGAGATGCTGAATGAGGGAGAAAGGTTTCCTCAGACTTCATGGCAGGGTCCCCCAAGGATTCTTATGGATAAGTCTCAGCTGGAGTCCACACCCACAAACAGGCAGGCTACAGACAACTTTCTGTCATCTCTGGGTGGCCTTCATGGGTGAGCCCAGCTGGAAGCTTTCCAAAATCTAAAGTAGAGGCTGGGTGTGGTGGCACATGCCTTTAATCCCAGCACTCGGGAGGCAGAAGCAGGCGGATCTTTGTGAGTTCGAGGCCAGCCTGGTCTACATAGTAAGTTCCAGGACAGCTAAGGACTACAGGGCGACCCTGTCTCAAAAAGACAAAAAAAAATCTAAACTAGAGCCCTTCCCTTCCTGACCCAGGTACTGAGGAAGACGGTACAACTGCCTCCTGGCCCCATCCAGGTGCCCCAGGATGCCCACTGCACTACAGACAGGGTCAGGTCCCAGCTGAGCAGGGGAGCGTTGGGAGGGGAGGGGGACAACTCAGGGTGCTGTTCCTTGCATGAGACTAGAGACTAACAATGCCTTTGCAGTATGGTAGCAGCTGCCCCATCACTGGCTTTCAGCTGATCTACAGAGTCCTGGTACAGCTGAAGAGTCCCCATCCTGCACTTCAGATAGGTAATCATGCTTTAGCACTTAGAGGACTTGGCGGAGCTTTGCCAAGAGCTGGGAAGTTCTGACTAAGGATTAGCTAAGCCCATATAGTCGGATCCTAGGCCAAAGTCTCTGGTTACCTCCTATCACTTCATTGAAAGTCAGAGCATGAAGTCCCACAGGATTGAGAGTGGCCTGCAGTCAACTGGGAAAACAAAATGAAGGGAAGGTGGTGGAAAAGTCACATGTGTCCAACAGCCCCTACCTACAATCACCATTCCCCAAAGCTCCCAGACTTTCCAAACCATTTAAAGGGAAATGTCTGCCTAGCGCACACCCTCCACACTGAACTAGAATTCTAAGCAGTCCTGTGGCAAGTGCTGAAAAAGTTCCTGTTGAAGCGGACTCTCCTGCTTCTTACCACTCTGCTTTCAGCAGAGCCAGCAGCTCACCCTCCACCTCCTCGCAAGAGGTGGGTTTCCCTGGAAGCCTTGGTAGACAACCTGCTTTGCTTGTTTTCATTAGCCCAGTGACTCTGTGGTCAGGTCACATGCCAAGTGAGCTGGGTTCCAGTGGGAGGGACTGTTAGAGGAAAGCAGTGTGAGAAACTCCAGGTGTGCCCTCCTGATGTCTCTCTTTGCAGCTGCTTGCTCCGTTTTCTAGTTCAAAGACACTTTCCAAGACCCTTGAGGAGCCCCTCCCTTCTGGCAGCACTGGGGCCTGCCTGTGCAGCCTACATAGATCTGTCTCCTGTGGCCCAGGAGGGAAATATTCTTAAGCAGCACTGACCAAATTCAAGAATGCCTTGGCTTCCTGATGACCCTTACTCTGAGCTACCAACTCAACTTCCCTATGGGCAGAGAAATCGATGCACAAAAGGGTACATCTGTACCCTAAACCTGTCTCAGTTTCCCATCTGTTTCTGGACCTTGACTCTACTGTCTCTGCTCTCGGTGCAGATCTTCTTTCTGGTGTTGATTCTCTTCCAGTGCTCACTTCATCTCTCCTCTGGCTACTAGAAAGATCCCGAGTCTCTCAACTGTGTAGTTAGCTCTTTACAGCATACCTTCCTTGGCTGTGCTCAGAGGCACCCTCCCCACCTTTCTGCCTCCTCTGCTTATCCAGGCCTCCATTTCCAGGAGCCTAAAATCATGCTTTAAAATCAAAGCCTTCACTCTGAACAGGGCAGGCAGGGTCCTCACCTCCAGGGAACTCTTAAACCTCAGGAACTTCTGTGTAAGCCAGCAAGATCTAGAAAGACAGCAAAGCCTTAAAATTAGAGACAGGATGTGACCCCTGATTCTGCTGTCCACTGCGTAGCCTTCAACCAACTCCCTCTCTTCACCCCTATTCTTTAAAAAAAGGACAAGGAACACCTGTGCCAGGAAAGGCTAATTGTCAGGACAAAGTGACTTGTCCTATGTGGAAGTGTTGCCGACTGTGACCTGCCGTGCTGTTTTCTCTCACAGGCTAAGAGCATTTGTCCCTTCTACCTGTAGTCTGACCCTCATTCCCTCCCCTCCTGCGTTGACAACCTAATCCTCATTTCCTTATTTCCATCTTCCTCTAAAGAACTGGATGTTATGAGATTGTGCACACACAGGATTGTCTCCTTGGAAACGGGTGTTGAGACTCCCGGGGCTTGGTACCATCAGCCCTGCATCAAACAGGGCAGTCAGTCCTACTATAGAACAAGGGAAAAAAATCTTAGCAGGACTTGTCGGAGCACAACAGAGGGTTACAGGAAAAGGAGGTCACTCTGGACTCCTTGGTGAACTGAGGATGAACAGCCTGGGCTGTCCCAAGCTTTGCCTTAGTGGAGGTGTAAATGGAAACTCACACAGCCTGGGAAAGCAGAGGAGAGAATGGAGTTTGCTTCAGGAAGGAGGAAACAAGACAGGGCTTTTATGTGCTGGGTGTACTGGCTCAGGTACTCACCACTTCGGCCTGCCAAGTGGTATATCTTCTTGGTGAGAAAGTGAACTCAGAGAGCTTGGCCGCCTCAGGGCCAATAGGTGAGTAGCCTCTTTCCTTCCTTCCTCCCCAAGGACCCCAGAGCCTTGTTTTCCACCCTGGTGGTGGAGGAGTTCTTTGTGGTGATGGCAGTCATCTGTGATCCGAACCCTGAGAGTGCATAAAACCCAAGCCAAATAGGAAATTAGGACTCTTGAGAGCATGGAAGGGAGAGGCAAGAATTTAAAAAGAGGCTCCACCCACCACTTCTGCCCTGGAACACACTGAGACCAAAGGACAAACCACAGGCCTAGACCACAGGTATGCAGGCTGGGAGAGCTGTGGTGAGGCCGCTGCTGGGGGCTTGCCCTGAGAATGGCTCATGCTTGTTCCTCCAGATTCCACCGTAAATCAAGCACATGACACATGACTGCTATTTCATGTTCATAACATTCCCAGTGTATGGGACTCGACTGGAAATTTTGTCAACACTCCTACCAGCACCAACCAAAGGAAGCAAGGCAATGAATATTTACTGAGTTACTACTCTGAACAAGGCATTGTGCTCACCTGCCTTTTGTACTGGAAGGGACAGTGAGTTTGGGTTTTGCTAGAGCTCAGAAGAACCTTTAACATCAGCCTATTCTTACACATTTCAGGTTTGGGTTTGTCAGGCCTACTAAGATTTGTGAGTAGTGGGGGGAGATCACTGTGGGGCATCTGATCAAAGGAGCCTCGGCTAACGAAAACCACTTGCTCAGCATATCTCAATCGAGCAGCCTATCTAATTGGCTGATTAGCAGGTTTCTAGTTCAGAAAAGAACAGAATTTATAACTAGTCCAGTTCTGACAGACATTTCTCATCCTATTCTGGCCCTGGGCTACACTCTATAACCCACCCTTACCTTCACAGCCTCATCGCACCCCAAACTATGCAACTCCTGAACTAACACACCCTGGAAAGGAAGGAAGGAACTTGGTGGATACCCACTCATTCCATCTCACATACTCACTACTCTGTAGGTGGGCATCTAACATTACCTACCACAAATAATCCTCAAAACCACCCAGAGGCAGAATCTCCATCTATTTCCCAGAGGGAAATAACAGGCTCAGAAGCCAATTGTCCAATGCTTTAAGCTGGTCTGTGGCTGAAGGAAAGTCTCCTCAGGTCTGCCTCTCAAGTCCAGAATCAGAGATGACCCAGACCCCATGCTTCCCTTAGGAGGCCATTGTATCAAAAACCTATTATTGGTTGCCAAGATGGCTCAGTAGGTAAAAGTGCTCGCTGTCAGACCTGACAACCTGAGTTCTATCCACAGGACCCACATGATAGAAGCGACTCTCAAAAGTAGTCAGCCTCTACACTTGTTTGTTATATGATATGTGCATATGTGTACACACACAGTAAGTAAGTGCAAAATAAATAAATAATAGCAAAACTATCATTAGGGGCTAGAAATATAGCTCAGTTGATAGAGTGCTTTGCCCAGCATTCACAAGGCCCTGGGATTGATCCCCAGAACTGCATAAATCTGAGGTGGTCATCCAAGCCTGTAATCCCCACACTCAAGAGGTGGCAGCAAGAGGATCAAAACTTGAAGGGCATCCTTACATATTGAGGCCAGCATGGGTACATAACACCCCCATCATCGAACAAACAAAAAATCAGAATCTATGACGCCACTTTAAAAGTCTAAGGCAGGTACTAACCTGTTCTTCTTAGGGAGTCTATCCCTTTGAGGGACTCACACACTACAGAAATTAGCAAATCAGTTCTCACAGCACTTATTCCTCCACTCCAGGAAGAGACAAGGTCACAGTTATTGTCATGGCATCCCAAAAGACAGAGTAGAGAAAGGCAGCTGGGTCAGTCGGTGGTAGAGAAGATAACATGCATGCCTCCAGGCCAGTGCCACTGATTGCTGTAAGTGTGCAAGGGTAGCTACCTTCAGAGCTTGCAATGAGGCATAAAGGGAACATGCTTGCAATGCTCTGAGTACTTTGGACATGCTACCTACCCTCCAGCTATCCAGAGAGAAAACCCCTCTCTGGGAGTGTCAGCAAGGAACAGACTCACAGCTATGTTTTTGAGTCTCAACCTGCTACCTTCATGTAACCTTGTCACTAGCTTATTAGGTGAGCTGCTCCAGGCTTGGCTGATGGATAGGACAGGCATTATCATGGAGGTAACTACAGGAGAGAGATGGGGGAGGAGAGAAAGAGGGGCAGAGAGAGGAGGGCAGAGGGAAGAAGAGAATCTTTACTTATTGGTACATTGCATCTTTGCTATGAATGGTAGCTGTTCCACTCTGTAGATATCCTCCTCTGCCCATGAAGAATTGTTTTTCCCTCTCAATAATTTCATATTAGGGGCTAGAGAGATGGCTTGGCAGTTAAGAGCACTTTGTGCTCTTGCAGAGGACCCAGGTTCAGTTCCCAAGACCCAAGGTAACTCACATCTAAATGTAACTCTAGTTCCAGGGGATCTGATCAGCCCTCCTGGCCTCCACAGGAACCAAGCACACACATGGTGCACATATATACATACAAACACACATAAAATAAAAATAAATAAATCTGGGGGCTAGAGAGATGACTTAGTAGTTAAGAGCACTGACTGCTCTTGCAGAGGACCCGGGTTCGATTCCCAGCACCCATGGGGTGGATAACAACTGCATAACTCCAGGTCCAGGGGATCCAATGCCTTCTTCTGACCTTTGTGGGCATTGCATCACACAGGTGTACCTACCTACATGCAGGCAATACACTCATACACATAAAAAAATATTTTTTTTACAAATACATCTTTAAAAAATCAATTACCCATAAAAATATACATTTAAATCTAATCCAGTAAGCTGCTCCATAGCCAAAATACCTGGAGTTATTTTTTTCCTTAAAAAATTTTTTATTTAGGGAGCCTGGAGAGATGGCTTAGGGGTTAAGACCACTTGCTACTCTTGCAGAAGACCCAGATTTGGTTCCCAGTACCCACAACGGGGCTCCCGACCACCTTTACTCTAGTTCTAGGGGATCTAACCCCCTCCTATGGTCTCCACAGGCACTGGGCACGCATGTGGTGCACACATATACATTCAGACAGTCACACATAAAATTTTTTTAAATGTATTGTATGTGTGTGTGTGTGTGTGTCCGTCCACATAGACATGTGGAAGTCAGAGGACGATTTGTGGGAGTCAGTTCTCTCCTTCCATCATATAGGACCAAGGGATAGAACTCAGATTTATCAGGCGTGGTTGGCAAGCACCTTTTACTTGATGAGCCATCTCCCTAGGCCCAGGCTCTTTTTGAAAAGCTCCATATAGTGCTTAACGTCCTAGGAGTGCTGTTTGAAATTTGTTTCTAAAACCCTCTAGGTCAGTTTCTCCTAAACATATCTTAGACACGTACATAATTCCCACTAACAATTCTGCAACACTGGGGTTTTCTGTGCCTAATCTTTCCCCCACGATGGATTAAAATCCATCAATTCTAGTTAAACTAGGAAAACTATCATTTTTAATAGGAACGCAATTAAGTACTTGCGTGGGAACGCTGTATGGTGCAGTCTGCCTTATCTCCATTTGACACGTAAGTAGAAGGAACCCGAAAAATCAAGCAGTGGGCTGGAGACCTCAGATTCGGAAAATGACCAACTTGTAATTACTGCGGCAGCAAAAACCTGCCATCACAGTTTCATCATCCTGCCTCTATCATTAGGCAAACTCTTTCAAACCTCTTGCTTGACTTTGGCTACCTATAGTGTTGAGTTCTCCATCTTCCCCAGGAACCAAGGACTGCTATCCTGCCAGGCTCCAGCCCCTCCTATGTAGTGCAGGGACCCAGGGGAGGGTCACAGGACAAACTAACCAAGGCCCTGTTCCTTTTGGGAGTTTAAACCCAGAGTCTAGTAGTGTTTGGGTTTGAAGCTGAGTATGATTTGTAAAGAAAGTGTGGTGCGCTGTGTAGGAGTTCCCTGTAAGGTCTTTACATCTATGCACCTCTCCAGGACTTCTATTTCCTAAGGAACCCAGGAGGCACCACTATTTTAAGAGATCAAAATGCAAGATGAGTAGCTTGTGCAAAGATTTTTTTTTTTTTACGTTCTAAGAAAAGGAAGGGAAAGTCCTGGAAAGGAAAGATAATTCCGAGCCTTTCTGGACTGCACAGACTCTTTAGTCCAACCTCTTTCGTTTTAAGGCTAAGGAAATGGACTCCGCTGGAGCAACTCAATATCCCCAAGGTCATCAGCGAGCGGCCAGCAGGACAGAAATGTGCACCTGGCCGCGACTCAGGGCTCGCTCCCAAGAATGCCCTCTCCACGCTAGTGTTTATCCTGCAGCCACGCCCGCTGCAAAACCCCAGATCAGCGGGCAACCTGACACCGCTCCCGTAGGCTGCCTGCCCTCGGCCAGCCTCCGGGTCGCGTGGGAAGGGCGCTGGCGGGGCCGCGCGTTCGAGTCCCTCGACCGGGAGTGGGGGTTCACAGAGTCCGCCGAGCCCACACCCGCCCCGCTCCTGAGCTCCCCGCCCTCCGCGCCGCAGCCGCACGTGCAGAGCCTCGTGCACCCACGCCGGCCCCGCCCCCGCGCCCCATTGGCTGCAACCCCGCGCCCCCTCCCCGCGCTGCCAGACTCGGCTGCGGCTCCACGTGACCGTCGGGGCCGCACTGCCCCGCCTCCCCCCAAGGTTACGCCGCGCGGGGGGCTGGCGGAGACTTGGGGAGGTCCCCATGATGGTAGGGTGCGGCCGACCAGGAAGGCCACTGAGCCCCCAGTCTCCCTCGAGGCCTGCGAACTGAGCCCGCGCACCCGGGGCGGGGCACCTCACCTGGCCCCGCACGTGTCCCGCTCGCTCGGCCTGGCAGCCAATCCCAGCTCGAGGAGCTGTGCCCGCCCTCCCTCGGGATGCACCAATCAGAAGCCGTGCCGCGGGGGCCGTCTGCCTGCCTCATGAATAACGAAAAAGGCGGAGCCAGACGGCGGGTGGGGCGCGGGCGGAGGGAGGCGGGGGTGCGGCGGCGCGCCTGCGCAGTGTCGCCTGTGTCAGCAGCTGCAGCAGGTCGCGCGGCTCCGGCCCCATCAGGGTGCGCGCGGGGGAGGCGAGGCGCTCGAGCAGGGCGCGGGGCACGATGTCCGACGCGGGCGGCGGGAAGAAGCCGCCTGTGGAGCCGCAGGCGGGGCCGGGCCCGGGGCGTGCTTCGGGGGAGCGGGGCCTGTCGGGCTCCTTCCCGCTGGTGCTGAAGAAGCTGATGGAGAACCCCCCGCGCGAGGCGCGCCTGGGTGAGGGGGGGCGGGTCAGCGTGTCTGGGGGCGGGGTTTCTGATAGGGCGGGGCCTCGTGGGAGCGGGGCGGGGCAGAGGTCAGGGTGAAGTTGTCCAGCTGCAGGGGATGATGCGGGCCTGGGGATGACCAGGGGCCTGCAGGACTGGGCCTGGGGTTGCGGAGAAAGTTGGGGGAGGGGGGCGAGCTGGAAAGGATAGGTCGGGGGGAACTTAATAAGGAAGTGTCAGGAGGGAGAGGGTGGGTAGGGCAAGGGTGGGAAGGCGTTCTTTCGTGGAGGGGTTTCGAGGGTACGCCTGGGGCCCCTTTCCTGGGTTTGCCTGCATCCGAATGTCCGGGATGCTGCTTGTCCTAAATGACTGCTCCCGGGTCCCACCCAGTCTGCGGATCGTGGGACAGGAGCCTGGGTTTTCCGGAGCCCCTCCACCGCATCCGGTTGGGTACAAGAGTCCACCACCAAAGTTTGAGAAGCGCTGATCTCTACAGCAGATGGCCTTGCATCTCTTTGCTCCCTCTTGGGAGAGGGCGAATCTTCCTCGCTGGGGAGTGGATTTTCCAGCTGTTTGGTCTCTGGGTTGCTGCTAAGGTGCAGATGGAGGCGGCAGTGTGAGATGAGGGTTGGTGGTGCTTTATAAAGTTGGGGGTGGGGGGCATGAAGTTGGGCTGGGATGAGAGTCCGCATGAGACCACTGACGCCCGTCACCTGGTTGGTTGGAACCACAGTGGCAGGACTGGGCTTCATGATTTTTGTCCAGGTCACAAGGGTCCCTGGGGTCTTGTGTGGAAAGGAGGTTTGGCCTTGGTATTTGCCTGGTAGATGAGGTTCCAGACAGCTGCAGGAGTGCCACATATTGTGGAGTTTTAGGTACAGTGACGTGTGAGTCTGATGTTTCAGTCTGAGCCCTTTGAATTTCCCGGAGCTCAGTGCAATTCAGGGTATTTGGGGAGGGGTGGGCCTTTTGTGAATTGCCTTCCTCCAGGGAGTTCTTTGCTTAGCCTTTGGGTTGTGACTGTTGGGTTACAAATAGCTTCAGCACCTCTGGTGAGGTTAAGTCCTCTCCTGCTTCAGGACCTCCTGTGCACAAAGCCTTTTGTTTGCACTAAGATGATGCTTCGCTCCTGATCTGAGATTAAGACACACTGCAAAGACGTGTTCACAGCTGGCAGACTCTTGTTTAAGATTACCAGAGAATAACAATCCATAATAGTGATTTTACTTTACATTGGCATATGCTTGCAAAGCCCTTAGACATAATCTGGTTTAGGGTATTGTCCCCACTTTACAGCTGAGGAAAGTTGAGGCTCAGGTATGGATGCTTTCCCAAGGTCACATGGGTAGGCCTTCTAGAAGGCTCTTAGTTTGGTGCTGGCTCTTTTTCTTTTCTTTTTTTTTTTGAGACAGGGTCCCCTGTATCCTAGCTGGCCTGGAACTTGCTGTGTAGATGAGGCTGGCCTTGAACTCAAAGAGATTTGCCTGCCTCTGCCTCCCAGCTGACCACCACTGGTGTCAGAACCTATGATCTGAGTGATGGACATGCCAGTTCTTTATCTTTTACAGTTCATTTAAAACTCCATCTTACAAAAACACTGAATTAAAATAGCCTTACCAGTTATGGTGATACTTGCCTGGAATTCCAGCACTTGGGAGGTAGAGGCAGGAAAATCAAAAGTTCCAGTTTAAAGTCTGCCTGACTTACATGAGATCCCTCCCCCTCCTCCCCACCCCCAAATAGTCTTAATTACCTTGGCCAGACAAAATGAGGCATTTACAGCGGGGCGGTGTGGTGGTGCACACCTTTAATCCCAGCACTCGGGAGGCAGAAGCTAGTGGATCTCTGCGCGTTCAAGGCGAGCCTGGTCTACATAGTGAGTTCCAGGCCAGCTGGGGCTACAGGGAGACCCTGTCTCAAAAAGACCAAAAAAAAAAAAAATGTGTAACTTTTTATCTCCTCCCTTCTGCCTTTTGATCTCAGATGACCCCACCCGACTGATAGTCATTTCTGAACAGAATGTAGAATCAAAAGAGCAGTCCCCAGCTCTCAAGGGCTTGAATTTTTACTTCCCAGTTGATTTTAATTTTATTTTTATTTATTATTTATTTATTTTTGTCTTTTTGAAGCAGGGTCTCCCTGTAGCCCCAGCTGTCCTGGAACTCACTATGTAGACCAGGCTGGCCTTCAACTCAGAGGTCCTCCTGCCTCTGCCTCCCGAGTGCTGGGATTAAAGACGTGCGCCACCACGCCTGGCCCTCCAGTTGATTTTTAAATCAAAGCCTACCATAGAAGCAGTCATAGGAATTCTAGTTCATTCATATTAGAAGCCATGAAAAGTTCTGTTTGTCAAAACCACCACCATCTTAACTCACTGTGGGTATCCATTTTCATTGGACATTAATAGGCTGTCTTTTGGTTGTCTGTGGTCCAAGAGCCCATGCATGACTGATTTACCTCCAACATAATCATATTTGATTTCTCTTTTCCACTTCTAAATCTAGAGTTTAAAGTTGTCTCCCTCAATTTTGAAAACCCATTATGAACTTGTCGTGATTCATCTCCCACGTCTCTGATTAGCCTCCTTGTCACTTTAATTTCCTTCACATTTTGCTTGTCTTTTTCTTCTTAATTGCCCTCTCTTGGATATCCATGTGCATAACTTTTTGACTGAGACAGTTAGGTGGGATTTGATCTGTACTAGTTGATTAGTTTGGCTTTGAATAGGAGCAGTCTTACTCCATCCTCCCAGAGAATCTGCCTCCAGTCTTTCCTGCTTATTCAGAGATAAAAGTCTCCTGAATTGGTCGCTCTGAAAAAACGGCCTGAAAAGACACCTGAATCCAATCTCTGTAAATCCAGTATTATCCAGTCAATATACAGATTCCCACAGCCACCTCTGTATTGGCCCCTGAAATCTAGAACTGAATCAGACACTGTCCCTGCCCTCAGTGAGCTTACAGTAATAATGAATACCTACTGTGTGCCACATACTCTGTGACATACAGGGCATTTCCAAATGTTATCTCTGATCTTCACAAAAGAGGTGGTTTTATCCTTATTGATAGTGAAACACTGAGACTCGGGTTAAATAACATGGCTGAATTCACACGTCACACAGCTAATGGGTAGCAGTCCTGGGTTGCAATGGAGAAACATGACTGGAGGGAACAGGACAGAACACAGAAGTTATTGGCCTGAGGACCTCAGCCTTTTCTACACTAACATAGGTCAGAAAGGTCAGAAACTACTTCCTCGTCACCTCTCATAGATACTAACTAGAGCCTAGTCTGCCTTAAGTCTGTGACCACAGCAGTGAGTTAGTGTTTAGTTAGCATTCCAAAAAGGACAGACACACAGGAGGGTGTGCTGCCACCCCTAAAGAAGACCAGCCTTCCTGGTTCAAGCACCAAGTTATAACTGGAGGACTGTGCACTTGTGAAATAAATATTTGGGGTATGGATGGAGACAGGCCTCTGAGAAAGATAGGTCACCTCTGAGACTCACGGCCCCTTCCTGGGATGAGTTGTTATGTGGTGTCTCATTATAGATTCTGTTTGCAGATAAGGAAAAGGGGAAGGAAAAGCTGGAGGAAGATGAGACGGCGACAGCCAGCACCATGGCCGTTTCTGCCTCCCTCATGCCACCCATCTGGGACAAGACCATCCCCTACGATGGCGAGTCTTTCCACCTGGAGTACATGGACCTGGATGAATTCCTGCTGGAGAATGGCATCCCTGCCAGCCCCACCCACCTGGCCCAGAACCTGCTGTTGCCTGTGGCTGACCTAGAAGGGAAGGAGTCCGCCAGCTCCTCCACAGCCTCTCCACCATCATCCTCCACTGCTGTGTTTCAGCCCTCTGAAACGGTGTCCAGCACAGGTTGGTGACAGGCCTTTGGGCAGGTCTGCCTGTCTCGTCCAAGAAACCCACTTCCCACTGAGGTCTGCTATGTCCACACTCTCTGTGTGCCCCCTTTATGAAGGGGAGGTCCTAGAGTGCTACAGAATGGAGGATCTGTTCCCCCACTCTTCAATGTTGTCTGTAAGGCTAGAGGTAAAACCAGTAGTTAGTCCAGCAGACATCAGCCTTTCTCTTGACTGGGACTCTGCAAATGCTCAGGACAGTGGGATGTGCCTTCTAGTCTAGAGCTCTGAAGAAGAGAAATCACATTTCTACATTTCTTAGATGTTCTTTTATCATCACCTGCATTTTACCACAGATTTGGGGAGAATTGAGGCAATACTACTAATCACCATTGTTACTGTTGTTACCCTTACTGTAAGGACATTCACTTAGCACTTCTGTGTCAGGCATTAACACAAAGTTATCAGAATAACCTTTCAAGGTTAGTACTATTATCCCTGTAGGTGAGGAAACAAATAGAGAAGACAAGTAACTTGCCCAGTCGTACAGCCAGTAGGTCTTAGAAGTAGCACTTCAACCCATAGGCAGACACTGCTTAAGCACTACTAGCACAAAGCACATTCCTACTCCTCTGAAAATATTGGGATCTGAAGATATCCATAGAATTTTCCCTTCATCCTCTTGTTCTTTTCCTATTTTGTCTTGGAGTAGTTCTGTTTGTTTTCATGTCCCCTGAACATAAACCCACCAGAGGAGACATGGCCCCTGTTTGAGTAACTCTACAGCACTTTCTGCAGGCTCAGAGGCATACCGGCAGGTGTCTCCTGGAAACCACACTCAGGGTGTTCCCATGGTACGTTTTGATTTATCTTTCAATAGGGAAAAATTTTCAAAGAAAATAACAAAATTAAGGGGCTAGAGAGATGACTCAGTAGTTAAGAGCACTGTCTGTTCTTGGAGAGGATTTGGTTCCCAGCATCCGCATGAGGCTAACAGCCATCTGTAACTGCAGTTCCAGGAGATCCGATGCCCTCTTCTGACCTCTGTGGGCGCTGCACAACATGGGTGCACTTACATGCAGGCAATATACTCATACACATACAAACAATAAAGGGGGCTGGAGAGATGGCGCAGCAGTTAGGAACACCTGGGTTCGAATCCCAGCACCCACATGTCAGCTAACAACTGTCCATAACTCGTTCCAGGGGATCCGATGGCCTCTTCTGTCCTCAGGCATTGCACAACACAGATTCACTTACCTACATGCAGGCAATACACTCATGCACATAAAATAAAAAAGTAATGAGACCCGGGAGTGGTGGCGCACGCCTTTAATCCCAGCACTCAGGAGGCAGAGGCAGGCAGATCTCTCTGAGTTCAAAGCCAGCCTGGTCTACATAGTTCCAGGACGGCCAGCTGGGGCTGCAGGGAGACCCTGTCTCAAAAAGACCAATAAATAATAAATAATAATCTGTCTGCCCAAATGGGGTATTTGCGGGGTGGAGAGATGGCTCAGTGATTAAGAGCACTGACTGCTCTTGTAGAGGACCTGGGCTCGATTCCCAGCACCAACACGGCGGCAGCTACAAACCGTCCTTAACTCCAGTTCCAGGGGAATCTGAAGCCCTCTTCTGATTTCCACAGCATTGCATGACACGGGTGCACTCACATACATGCAGGTGATACACTAATACACATAAAATAAAAATAATAAAAAAAAAAAGGAGTTGGAGTGTATTTCACTGACGAAGTATGTGCTTAGCATGTGCAAAGCCCTGGGTTCAGCCCCCAACACTAGAGGAAAACAAACAAACAAAGGAAACAGCAGTAAAAGATTACCATAAGGTGTCTTCGTGTAAGCCATAGCCCAACTTAGGCAGTTTTTAATTTAGACCAGATCTTTCCAATCAAATCCTAGACATGCCATTTCACCAATGAATGTATTAATATATACCTGAAACACAAGGGTTTTCTTTAGATTTATTTTTATTATTTTTAGGTATGTGTTTGTGTCTTGTGAATGGTTATATGCACATGAATGCAGGTGCCCACCAAGGCCAGAAGAGGGAGTTGGACCCCCTGTAGCTGGAGTTACAGACAGTTGTGAGTCATCTGATGTAGGTGCTGGGAACCAAACTCAGGTCCTCTAGAAGAGCAGTAACCAATGTTAAGCTCCAGCCCCAATACAGGGTTGTCGAAAAAAAGAAAAAAAAAAAAATCAGGGGCTGGAGAGATGACTCAGTGGTTAAAAGCACTGCCCTCTCTTGCAGAGGACCCAAGTTTGATTCCCATCACCCACTTGGTGGTTCCTAATAACTCTCTGTAACTCCAGTTCCAGGGGAATTCAACACACTCTTCTGACCTCTGCAGGCATTGCATGACATTGGCAGTACTTACATACATGCAGGCATTACACTCATACACATAAAAAAAAAAAAAAAAGCTGGGGGCTGGAGAGACAGCTTAGTGGTTAAGAGCACTGACTGCTCTTGCAGAGGACCTGGCTTTGATTCCCAGCACCCACAGAGTGGCTACAAACCATCCTTAACTCCAATTCCAGGGGAATTCAAAGCCCTCTTCTGACCTCCACGGCATTGCATGACACAGGTGTACTCACATACATGCAGGCAATACACTCATACACGTAAAATAAAAATAATAAATAAAATATTAAAAAAACAAGCAAACCTGGGTGTGGTGGCGCATGCCTTTAATCCCAGCACTTGGGAGGCAGAGGCAGGCAGATCTCAGATCTCTGAGTTCAAAGCCAGCCTGGTCTACATAGTGAGTTCCAGGCCACTTGGGGCTACGAGGAGACCCTGTCTCAAAAAGCAAAAATAAATAATAAATAAATAAATAAAGGAGACCCTGTCTCAAAAAGCAAAAATAAATAAATAAATAAATAAATAAATAAATAAAAATAAAAATAATTCAAAACTATCCTGGACAACATAGTGAGACCCCATCTAAAAAATAATAAAACATAAAAGAGGTGCTTCAAATGTAGCTCAGTGGCAGAATGACTGTTTAGCATGTACAAAGCCCTGAATTCCATGCACAGCACTGCAGAAATATTTAATTAAATAAAAATGTAAAATAGGGATGTTGCTCAGTTGGCAAGTGTTTGCCACATTGTGTTCAGCTCCCAGCACCCATGTGAAAGCTGGGTATGGCAGTGTGCATCTGTAATTCCAGCAGTAGGGACTCAGATTGACCAGGCAAGCATCCTAGCCAAATTATTGCGCTCCAGGTTCAGTGACTCAAAAATGAGGTAGAGGGAGTAGAGAGATTGCCTCAGTGGTTAAGGGCACTGTCTGCTCTTGCAGAGGATGTGGTTCAGTTCCCAGCACCCATGTGGTGGCTGGCAACCATTCATAACTCCAGTTCTAGGGGAATCTGATGTCCTCTTCTGACCTCCGTGGGCATTGCCAGATACTAGGGCACTTACATGCAGACAACACACTCATACACATAAAATAATAGTACTGCTGAGCCATCTCCAGGCCTCATAATTTTTTTTTTAAAGGCAGAGTATGGCCAGGCATGGTGGTATACGCCTTTAGTCCCAGCACTTGGGAGGCAAAACAGGCGGATCTTTGTGAGTTCAAGGTGAGCCTGGTCTACATAGTGAGTTCAGGTCAGCTGGGACTACAGGGAGACCCTGTCTCAAAAAGACAAAAAAAAGAGGCAGAGTAGACTTCTGCAGTGGCTCAGCAGGTACAGGGACCTACCATCAAGCCTGAGGACCTCAGTTCCACCTCTGGGACTCACATGATGGAAAGAGAGGACTGACACCTACAATTTGTCCTCTCACCTCCACATACATGCCATGGAACACATACAAAAATAAATGTAATAAAAAATAAGGGCTGAAGAGATGACTCAGTGGTTAAGAGCACTGACTAGTCTTTCAGAGGACCCGGGTTTGATTCCCAGTACCAACATGGTGGCTGACAACCATTCATAACTGCAGTTCTAGCAGAATCCAACGTCCTCTTCTGACCTCTGGGCATTGCAGGATACCAGTGCACTTATACATATGCCACACTCGTACACATAAAATAAAAATAATAAATTTGGGGCTGGTCATGGTGGCACATGCCATTAATCCCAGCACTTGGGAGGTAGAGGTGGATCTCTGTGAGTTTAAGGCCAGCCTGGTCTACATAGTGAGTTCCAGGCCAGCCAGGGCTACTGGGAGACTCTGTCTCAAAAAGACCAAAAAAAAAAAAACTACAAAAAGACCAAAGAATAAATAAATTAAAAATATAAATTTGAAAAACGTAAATAAAAAGACGGAGAGCAATTGAGGGAGACACCCAACATCAACCTCTGACCTCCATATGCACTAACACATAAGTGCACAAACATGCACACACATATGACCACATACGCTATACACTTTTTTTTTTTGTTGAACTCCAAGATCTGCCTGCCTCTGCCTCCCGAGTGCTGGGATTAAAGGCGTGCGCCACCATGCCCAACCACACACAAGTTTTTAAATGTGTATGTGTGTGGGTATGTACACATGAGTGAAAGGGGCCCCCAGAAGCCAGAGACATTGGGGTCCCCAGGAATTGGAGTTATAGGCAGTTGTGAGCCACCCTCACAACTAGGAATTAAACTCAGATCCTGTGGAAGAGCAGTGTGTGCTTTTTTTAAAAAAAAATTTTTTTTTTTTTTTGAGACAGGGTCTCATTTGTGTAGCCACAGCTGGCCTGGAACTCTATGTAAACCATCCCAAGCTGGCCTCCATCTCACAGACATCTGCCTGTCTCTGGCTCCTGTGTGCCAGGATTAAAGGCATGGTACCATTCTGCCTGAGCCTTAAAAACTTACAAATATCACATTTTTTAAAAAAATTTTATGTGTATGTGTGTATTGCCTGCATGTAAGTAAGTGCACCCATGTTGTGCAAAGCCCTCGGAAGTCAGAAGAGGCTATTGGATCCCCTGGGACTGGAGTTATGGACAATTGTTAGCTACCATGTGAGTGCTGGGATTCGAACTCAGGTCTTCTGCAAGAACAACCAGTGTTCTTAACTGCTGAGCCATCTCTCCAGCCTGTAAATATCACTTTTATTTGTGGAAATGATAATAAATTGTCAACATTCAGATTTGCAAAATTGTCTTATACATGCCACTGTGTGAATGTGAATCTGTGTGAGGTCTACATGTTGCATTTGCTTTAGTACTTCTTAGGTTGTAATGTTGGCTGCCCTCTTCCTGTAGCCCCAGCTGTCCTGAAACTCACTATGTAGACCAGGCTGGCCTTGAACTCACAGAGATCCGCCTGCCTCTGCCTCCCAAGTGCTGGGACTACAGGCGGGTGCCACCATGCCTGGCTGCCCTGTCCTTTTTAAAATGATCTTTTCAATTTATTTGTCGATGAAACTGTCATGGAGAGTTTCCAATATACTGGATTTTGCTGGCTGGATTCCTATAGTACCATTGAATATTGTCCCCTGTTTCTCTTTTAATTTAACATTCATTTACATGCGAGTGTGTGTATGTATGACCATGTGGGTGCACAACTTGTAAATGGAGGTCAGAGGACAGCGTTCAGGACTCTGCTCTCCTGCATTGTGGGCGTTCCAGGGATTGAATTCCAGTTATCACCCTCCCTGCCTGTGGAGCTGCTTTCACTGACTCCGTTGTTATGGTTTTTTGTTTGTTTCCTTTATATAGGTTGGATCTAGAGGCTTAGCAGATTGTGGGATTCTCACTTTGTTGGTGGTTGAGCTGCCCTAGAAAGCTGGTTCTGTGAACAGACAGAAGACACAGACAAGCGCCTGTTTCATACTGGCACAACTTTGGTGGCGAGTGCCTTGTTTTGCTGTTTTGTTTTCTTGTTTTGAGACAGGGTCTCACTATGTAGCCCTGGCTGACTTGGAGCTCACAATGTAAACCAGGCTGACCTTGAATTCACAGAGATACCTGCCAACCTTTGTCCCCCCATCCCCAGAGTGCTGGGATTAAAGTTGTGTGCCCTAAGTGGCATTTTAAGAATGTTTAATGAAGTATGGCATGTACTAGCATACATCCCAGTCAATCTGCACAGGGTGAACATACCATATATTCTTGCTCAAAGCAGGATACAGAACTCTGTTGGTGTCCTTGAAATTCCTTGTGATTTTGGCAGTCATTTCTCCCCCAAAGTAATCACTGGTATTTCTTTCTTTTTTTTTTTCTTTTCTTTTTTGAGACGGGGTCTCACTATGCAGCCCTGACTGACCTAGAAAGTGCTTTGTAGACCTGGCTGGCCTGGAATTTGCTGTGTAGACCTGGCTGACTGCTGTTGTTTCTCCAAAGATTACTTTTGCTTATAGTTGAGCTTTTTAAAAAACATTTTTATGTGTATGAGTGTTTTGCGTGCATGTAAGTGCACCACATGTGTACAGTGCCTGTGGAGGCCAGAAGAGGGAGTTGGAGCTCCTGGAACTGGAGTTAAGGACAGTTGTTAGCTGCCATATGGGTTCTGGGAGCTGAACCCTGGTCTTGCAAGAGCAGGCAGTGCTCTTAACCACTGAGCCATCTCCCCAGCCCCAGTAGTTGAGCTTCTCCCAGTACTCAGGAGGCAGAGGGAAGTGGCTCTCTGTGAGTTCAAAGCCAGCCTGGTCTGCATAGGAAATTCCAGGCCAGTTGGGGCTACACAGTGGGACCCTGCCTAAAAAGCACCATAAAAACCCAAATAGAATTGTACAATATGGCCTCTCATTTGTTTTTATTGTTTTGTTTTTTAATTCTGTTCACTTGTTTTTAAATATTATAAATGGGCTCCCAGCACTTAGGAAGCAGAAACAGAAGGATTGTCACAATTTTAAGACTAGCATGGACTACAAAATGCATTCCAGTCCAGCCTGGGCAACATAATAAAACATTGTGTGAAAAAAAATTTTTTTGGCATCTTTGTTGAGTGCTCAGTAAGAGCACTTGGCACCAGGTCTGATGATCTGAGTTCAGTCCCCACAGCCCACATGCTGGAAGGAGAGAATTGACTTCCACAAGGTCTCCTCTGACCTCCATAAAAATAAATAAACAGGCCAGGCGTGGTGGCGCACTAGAGTAAAGAAAAATGAACAAATATACCATGCATTTGTGCCACTACTAGTGTTCTTTGAGATGTCCTGTAAACAAACAGGGAATAACAATGTAAGTCTAGAATCCTGGGAAAGGGACCTGGGATGCAGTGCAGAGCTAGGGCACTTGCATGGTATGGATGAAACCTTGTGCTTGATCCTCAGCAAAGCAAAAACAAATTCAAAGTAGCCAACATGGTGGTGCACGCCTTTAGTCCCAGCACTCGAGAGGCAGAGGCAGGCAGATCTTTGCGAGTTCAAGGCCAGCCTGGTCTACATAGTGAGGTCCAGGACAGCTGGGGCTACAGGGAGACTCTGTCTCAAAAAGACCAAAATAAATAAATTAAATAAATAAATGTTTTTCTTAAGCTGATTGGACTAGAGAGGTAGCTCAGTGGTTAAGAGCACTGACTGCTCTTCCAGAGTACGCAGGCTCACATCCCAGCACCCACATAGCAGCTAACAACCATCCATAACTCCAGTTTCAGGGGGTCAGCATCCTCTTCTGACCTCCACACAGGCATTGCATACACAGTGCACTTACATACATACAGGCAAAACACTCATAAAATATAGATAAACAAAATAATAAATTTGCAGAAAAACTTTTCTCTTTTTGAGGCAGGGTCTCCCTGTAGCCCCAGCTATCCTGGAACTCACTATGTAGACCAGGCTGGCCTCCAACTCACAGAGATCTGCTTGCCTCTGCCTCCCAAGTGCTGGGATTAAAGGCATGTGCCACCACGCCCGGCTAAATTTGAAAATCTTTTAAGTTGAGAAGGGATTGTAGCTCAGTGATAGAAAAATTTGCCCAGCATCCAGGAGTCCCTGGGTTTGAGTCCCAATACCACACACAAAAAATATTTGTTCTGGCCGGGAGGCTGAGGCAGGCGGATCTCTCTGAGTTTGAGGCCAGCCTGGTCTACATGGTGAGTTCCAGGCCAGCTGGGGCTACAAGGAGACCCTGTCTCAAAAAAGACCAAAAAATAAAAATATATTAGTTGTAAATTAACTGTATTTCTATTCTCATATTTGTAGCTTTCTACAGTTAGTTTTATGATGCACATAAATTATGCAGACATTACAATATTGCCAGGTAATATTGCCAGGTGTGGTGGTGCATGCTTTTAATCCCAGCACTCAGAAGGCAGAGGCAGATGGATCTCTCTGAGTTCAAGGCCATCCTGGTCTAAGTAGTGAGTTCCAGGTCAGCTGGGGCTACAGGGAGACCCTGTCTCAAACAATATGTATCTTAATATTAAAAAAGTAGTTTTATGGGGCTGGAAAGATGGCTCAGCGGTTAAGAACACTGGCTGTTCTTGCAGAAGACCCGGGTTTGAATCCCAGCACCCACGTGGCAGCTAACAACTGTCTGTAACTCCAGTTCCAGGGGATCCAACAGCCTCTCTGACCTCCGAGAGCACTGCACACCACACGGGGGTGCACTTACCTACATGCAGGCAATACACACACATAAAAATAATAAAATATTGTAGGGCTTCATGGCGCATGCCTTTAATCCCAGCACTTGGGAGGCAGAGGCAGGCAAATTTCTGTGAGTTCAAGGCCAGCTGGGGCTATAGGGAGACTCTGTCTCAAAAAGACCAAAAAAATATAGCTAAGCGAGGTGGCACACGCCTTTAATCCCAGCACTCGGGAGGTAGAGGCAGGCAGATCTCTGTGAGTTCAAGGCCAGCCTGGTCTACATAGTAAGTGAATTTTGATGTTTTGTAAGGAGGGATCTAAGAGAATACTGTTTCAGGAAAATCCCCAACAGACCTATGGTCTTTCCTTCTTCCTCTAGCAATCATTTTAGAAATTCTTATTTTAGAGTGTGCGTGTGTGTGTGTGGAGAGAGAGAGAAAGAGAGAGAGAGAGGGAGGTGGGAGGGGTGTGCACATGCCATGGCACACATGGAGAAGTTAAGAGGACAGCTTTCAGGAGTCAGTTCTCTATTTTCACAGTGGGTTACAAGGATTGAATTCAGGGGTCAGGCTAATTGTTTCCTGGGTCTCTCGTGTCCTGCCCCTGAAACTTAACCACACCTCAGCATGTGGTTGGTGCTTAAGCTGGATAGCTTTAGTGTCAACTTGACACACCTGGGTTGAGGGAGCCTCAGCTGGGGAACTGCCTCTATTGGACTGGCCTGTGGCCATGTCTGAGGGACATCTTCTTGATAAGTGATGTGGGAGGGCCCAGCCCACTGTGGGTGGTGCCACCCCTGGGCAGGTGGGCCTGTGTTGCATAAGAAAGCAGGCTGAGCAGGGGCCAGGGGAGCAAGCCAGTAAGCAGTGTTCCTCCATGGCCTGTGCTCCAGCTCTTGCCTCCAGGTTCTTGCCCTGAGTTCCTACCCTGAGCTCCTTGATGAACTGTGACCCCCGTAGATGTAAGATAAATAAACTCTTTCCTCCCTAAGTTGGTATTGGTCAGAGTGTTTTGTTATAGCAATGAAGAAACAAACTAAGACAGTAATTGGTACCAGAGAGTGGGATATTGCTGTGACAGACCTGACCTTGGTGTTTTGGGGAGGACTGTGGAAGCGTTTGGAACTTTGGGCTGGAAAAGCTATTGCGTGCTCAGAGTTTGTTGCTGTGGAGCTTGGAACAGTTATGCTGAAAGAGTTGTAGACAATGGAGGCCTGGCTTGTGAAGCTTCAAAGGGAAGCGGAGACTATCAGGGCTGTTCATGTGAGATTTCGGATTGAGAATCCGTGGGGTCTGGTCAGCTGGGACTGAAGAATCAGCTGTGACTAAGAAGAGACCAGAACCTGAAGCAAAACCTTTGCTTTACTGGGACAATTGATGCTGGTTAGCTGGGGCTGAAAAATCAGCTGTAAGTAACAATAGACCAGCATCACTGAGGTGAAGTCTTCTGGGAGGTATTTCCTCAGGGTCAGCACACAGAGGGAACCCGAGCCTCTATCTCAAGCTGGAAGCAGGA
>NW_008348199.1:4566357-4584432 GCF_000622305.1 Nannospalax galili | reverse complement strand
GTGAAGGTGTAGCCTCAGTTTCAGTAGAGACCCCAGCTTTTTGGAGATGCTAGGACCGCAGGATGACCACCAAGGACCACAGTAGGTGCGGAATGGAGCTGGCCTGGGTCTGCGAGATGAGCTGTTTGTGCTGTGGACGGCAGAGTCAGAGAAGTGGAGCTGCCAGAACCCTTTGGAGGCCAGAAGATCATGAGTGAATCCCAGATGTCCAGCCTCAAGCTACTTTGCTGGACTTTGGTTTTGCTTAGGTGTGCCCGATTCTTCCCTTTGAAATAAGACAGTACTTGTTTTGGATTTTATAGAAGCCCACACACAGTTGAGACTTAGACTGAATTTTTTTTTTTTTTTTTTTTTTTTTTTGGTCTTTTTGAGACAGGATCTCCTAGAATTCACTATGTAGACCAGGCTGGCCTTGAACTCAGAGATCTTCCTGCCTCTGCCTCCCGAGTGCTGGGACTAAAGGCATGCAAGGCATGTGCCACCACGCCCAGCCAGCTGAGACTATGAATTTTTAAGTGTTTGGATTTTTTAAGGACTGTGGGGTTTTTAAGGTTGTACTGTTTTGACATTGACATCATATCTTGGGGATAGAAATTGGAAAGTTATGGTTTAATAGTGATGTTTGTATGTCAAGTTGACAAGGGGTCAGTTGTGCTGGATAGCTTTAGTGTCAACTTGACACACCTGAGTTGAGGGAGCCTCAATTGGGGAATTTCCTCTATTGGACTGGCCTGTGGCCATGTCTGAGGGGCATCTTCTTGATGAGTGATGTGGGACGGCCCAGCCCACTGTGGGTGGTGCCACCCCTGGGCAGGTGGGCCTGTGTTGCATAAGAAAGCAGGCTTGCTGGGCGTGGTGGCACATGCCTTTAATCCCTGCTCTCGAGAGGTAGAGGCAAGGGGATCTCTGAGTTCGAGGCTAGCCTGGTCTCCATAGTGAATCCAGGACAGCTGGGACTACAGTGAGACCCTGTCTCAAAAAGACAAAAAAAAAAGGCAGGCTGAGCAGGGGCCAGGGGAGCAAGCCAGTAAGCAGTGTTCCTCAATGGTCTGTGCTCCAGCTCCTGCCTCCAGGTTCCTGCCCGAGTTCCTACTCTGGGCTCCTTGATGAACTGTGACCTGGTAGATGTAAGATGAATAAACCCTTTCCTCCCCAAGTTGGTAGTGGTCAGAGTGTTTTGTCACAGCAATGAAGAGACAAACTAAGACACTGCTGAAGGGCATCCATCCATGGAGTTGCTATGACCAGCGTTGTAATGTAGTGGATACCTTGACTGCCTTTCTTGCAGATATGCAGGCAGAAATAAAGGAGTCTTTTTACAGTTACCATTGGGTCTCTGGTTATTGGCTCCTCTGAGGACTGGCTTCTGTGTTGTAGCATCCTCTAATAGGGGGCATAACAATTCATGTGCCTGATCTAGTCTGTTTGGGGTTTTTTTTGTTTTGTATTGTTGAGACAGGGTCTCATAGCCCAGTATGGTATTGAGTGAGTTAGATATCCAAGAATGACTAACTGGAGCTTCTGATCTTCCTGCCTCCATCTCCTAAGTTCTGGGGGTACAGGCTTGCCACCATACCCAGCCTACTAATCAATTTAAAACCTAAATCCTGCACCACTGTGCCTGGCCCACATCCTGCTTTTTACTAGAATAACAGTTCATGAAGGCAGAGGTTTTTTTTTAACTCTGTTCCACTGTGTTGTCAACTCTGTTACACTGTATTGTCTTCGCCCAGACAGTATTGGGCATATAGTTGGTATTTAATATCTACTGGCTGAGTATCTTGTATACTTCTATCAGTAGCTTTAAACAAGTAGGCCAGAGGTTGGGTTTTCTTTTAACACAACTCTTAACACAACCTTTGAACTCTAGAACTGGTGTTAATCCAGTGTTTGACTAGGAAGCAGCCAGCCATATGGAGCAGGGAAGAACAAGGAGTCTCTGAGTCAACCAAGCCGAGCGTCACATTTTAGTTGAGTTCCTTACCTGTGTGACCTGGGAGAAACCATTGTATTTCTCTGAGCCTTGGTGTCCTTGTCTGTAAAATAAAGGTTAACACTTATTTTCCATTCAGAGTTTAAGATAAAGTGAATATGTCTTGGGGACTCAAACATGGAACCCATGTCAGCTTCACAGCCTGTGTCCCAAGTCTGTTGTTGTTCATGGAGAGGTCAGCTGTTTTTCATTAATTCAGAACATGAGACACAGGAAGTTGAGGGGGATACAATGACTTAGTGTTTGCTTACTATTTCTTAGGGGAAGCAAAGACTTGGAAAATTCTCTTTCAAAGGCTTCTGTTTCCCTTGGAACATTCTGTTCCTAAAGGGAGGAATTCTTAGGCTCAAGGAACTAACCCCAGTGTTGAGCACGTGTGTAGCGTTGTGAAGTCCTGGGTTTGATCCCTAGCACAGAAAGGGAAGAAGAGTCTTTTTTGGTCTTTTTGAAGCAGGGTCTCCATGTAGCCCCAGCTGTCCTGGAACTCACTATGTAGACCAGGCCTTGAACTTGGACATCCACCTGCCTCTGCCTCCCAAGTGTTGGTACTGCAGGCGTGCACCACCACGCCTGGCAAGGGAAGAAGATTCTTATGAACTGAACCACATGTGTCTGTCTGCCTTCAGGACTGATAGTGTGCTTTTTTTTCTAAGTGGTAATGACTTGTGCAGTCTCAAAGTTGTCTGGTAGGGTGATGTGTATCTCCTCTATGCTGTGCGTTGCTTCCAGACCGCCTGCCTCTGTCTTTCAGAATCATCCCTGGAAAAGGAGAGGGAGACTCCAAGTCCCATTGACCCCAACTGTGTGGAGGTCGATGTGAACTTCAATCCTGACCCCGCTGACCTGGTCCTCTCCAGTGTGCCTGGTGGAGAGCTTTTCAACCCTCGGAAGCACAAGTTTGCAGAGGAAGACCTAAAGCCCCAGCCCATGATCAAAAAGGCCAAGAAAGTCTTTGTCCCAGACGAGCAGAAGGTAACCTAGTGTGATTTAGCAGTAAAGGGGCAGCAGTGATTTAAGAGTCTAGGGATAAGCTAGGATGTGTCTCAGTAACACAGCATTTGCCTAGGACATATGAGGCCCTGAATTCATCCTTAGTACTTCAGAAAGGAAAAAAAGTAGGGACTGGGCTCTTTCATAAATGATTTTATCTGAAGAGCCCGCCCTCCTGTGGATACCTTTTGGAAAGACATGAATTCTGTGCTTGGAGCCACAATTCATTGGGAATAAAGATGGTCAGGTGTAGGCCAAGTATGGTGGTGCATGCCTTTAATCCCAGTACTCAGGAGGCAGAGGCATGCCAACCTGGTTTACCACATAGTGGGTTCTAGGCCAGCTGAAACTGAGACCTGTCTCAAAACAAGAAAATGGTCAGGAGGTGTGGCTTGGCCCCAGTGATCCCTATAGTTTTTCCTTCTTTCCAGGTCTCTGGACTTATGGGTGTCTCACCTCCCTGACATCAGCCCAGCCATCAGGAGAGAGGCCCCTAGAGCACAAGAAGTATAGTTGAGTAGTTTTTAAAAGACAACAGACAACTTGGAGGGATGGGGCAATGCCTCAGTGGTAAAGCACTTGCCACAAAGACATGAGGACCAAGTTGAATCCCAGGAGCCCATGAAAAGGCTGGATGTGGTAGTATGCATCTGCAGTTCCTATGCTCTCACAGAGAGATGGGCAGAGTGGCAGGAGAACACGCATAGCAGTCAACAACAGAGACCCTGACTCAAGGTAGAAGGCAAGACCCAGTACCTGAGGTTACCTTCTGATCTCCACACATGCGCTGTGGAGCATACACCCACACTTACCCCCTAAAAAAGACAGTGTATGTTCCCATCTTCTGGTATAAGCCAGCAGCTCTCAAGCTGATGGTTCTGTAAGAACTGGTAAAAAGAGGAAACTTCAGTTTTTTATGTGCTCTGAAAACCTTACAGAAAAGACTTTTCATCTGTACTTTGGTGTCAGGCAGAGACCTGGGTCCAGACCCCACTTCACAAGTAAACATAGATTCTAGCTGTGCCTCAGATTCCTCATCTGTAAAATGGGAGTAATTACCTGCCTCTCAAATAGGTTCTTGGGATTAATGCTGATGGCGCTAGTAAACATTTACATGGTGCCTCCTTGGGGCTAGGAATTGCCTCCAGCACTGTGCAGACATACTAACTCATTAATCCTTGGTGACTAAGGCATTTACTATATTACCCCCTCTTGGAAAGCTAAGGACCTGAGACACATAAGTAAGGAATTTGTACCATCCCACTGCTGATAATCTTGGCAGAGACAACCCAGGGGACTGGAGCCAGGTTGTAGGCCCTTACATCACCAGTGTGTCTAAAGGAGGGAAGGGCATCTTGCTAGAGCAGCACACAGCAGACTCGTCCAGGCAGACTCGTCCCTCCACCACGAAGCCTGCCAGAGGACCTTGTTTCTCATCCTGCCCCTCTGAAAACAGGGCGGGGTCCTGCAGTGTTCCTTCTCCAGGGTCCTGACTTTAGTTCTCAACACAGAGAGAACTCGGGTAGTGGAAAAGAAAGCTTTGGATCCCTCAGGGAGAACACCAGGACCCACAGAGTGTTCTTTCCCACAGGATGAAAAGTATTGGACAAGGCGCAAGAAGAACAATGTGGCAGCTAAAAGGTCCCGGGACGCCCGGCGCCTGAAGGAGAACCAGATCACCATCCGGGCAGCCTTCCTGGAGAAGGAGAACACAGCCCTGCGAACGGAGGTCGCCGAGCTTCGCAAGGAGGTGGGAAAATGCAAGACCATCGTGTCCAAGTATGAGACCAAGTACGGGCCTTTGTAACCTGTGCCCCCGCCCGGCAGGGCACTGCCTGCACTTCAGACCTCTGCCTGGGGCTCCCTGGACCCCACACTCGTGTGGAGACTTAGGACTTGTCAGGGGAGCGCAGTGGCGCACCTGCTCTGGGAGCGTTCACGTCTCAGCTTCATTATAACATGGCTAGCGCACGTGGTGATTTCTCCAGGGGACCAGCCTCCTTCTCTGATGGGGAATGTGAGTGAATCTACGTAGACGGCTGAATGACCCAAGTTTCTCTTCTTGGATGTCCCGGCTGAATCAGAAGGGGACCTCTGGAGTCCAAGTCTCCTTTTACAGAGTGCTCAGGCTTCCCTAGCCTCCCCCTCAGTCTCCAGTCTGGGCTGACAAGGGCTGTCTACAGAATGAGTCATGATCATTGTCACCCTAATGTCGTCTCAGGTAGCAGGTGCATTTCCACTTGGGGTGTGTCTGTCATGCCCTTTACCCTCCCCAGAGAGTCTTTGAGAGAAACATCTATTCCTGTCTGTCTCAGAGGCAGGACATACCAATTTCCCTGTTAGTGAGTTCAGGGTGGCAGGCCATGGGAGCGGGGTCTCTGCACAGCCTGGAGTGGAGTTGGGGTATGGGGCTTGCAGCAGAAGTACACCCAACCATTCTTTGCTCCCATGTCCCTTTTCTCTTGTAACTCTTAAGGCCCGAGGAGGCCCTGGGGATCGGCTCCCTCTCATTCCACCTGCTGTGGAGAAGAAACTCACAGGATGGCTATTCTCCAGGCTCTGATTGCCAGCACCAAGGGAGGCCTTCATATCTCCTTTCCAGGCCAGTTTTTGGAGGCCCCTGACTCCCACTAGCCTGGCCTCTGGTTCTTTTCACCCAGTAACCATTCTCAGATCTTAGATTTAACAGAAATCTCCCTTCACTTAGGAAGCTTGAACTTCCTAGTCCCAGGGTACCACTTTTGCATGGTGTTTAGGAAACTGGCTCCACGGCCCCTATGCTCTGGACACCAGAGCAAGGGGCTGTCTCTCCAGAAGCTCCCATGTTTTCTTGCTCTGCTCACCAGTGAGCCCCAGGCCAGAATCCACAATCCCTGAAGGTAGAGAGGGCTTCCCAGTTCGCAGATCAGAATCCCTCCTTTGCGAGCCTCCCAGGGCATGTCAGCAATGCAGGGCACCTTGCTACGAGTTGCCAAAGTCACAGTGCAGCTCTCATGAGATGGCAGGCTCTTGAGACATTGACACTGGCCTAAGTCCCTCAGTCTTGGTCCCAGGAGTCTGGATGTCCACTCAGGCCTGCCCCTAGGGTGGAGTGAGCCTCGCAGCTGTGGCTTTCTCTGTGCCACAGTTCTCCCCTTCTCTTCTGTTTGGCTGGGCTTGTCCTCTTGTTCTATCTGAAGGATTGGCTGAGGAAGGTCATGGAACCCTCTGCTCATTTGGGTCAGTTGGGGTACCCTCCACATGGGTGTGTTTATTTGCTCAGGGCAGCAGCCTGTGTGAAGAAGAGGCAGAGGTGATGGGGTGCTTTTATGCTTAACACTGGCTTTATTTTATATGGTGGCTCAGTCTGGGGCCCAATCCCTCAAGACTTTTCATAACTGACGTTAAGACCAGGGAAAGCAGTCTACTGGGCCATGGACTGCAGCCAGGAGATGCCCTGGTCCACCTGGGACCTGCACACCCAACTCTCTAGGGGGGACTAGACAAAGGTCCCTGAGGCCAAGGGAGGTCTCTTTCCCACTAGGCCCCAGACTTTGACTTCGTGGTTCTCTAGAAACCATGTGCACACTTGTCACTCTGTTGTAACCACACAGGGCAGTTGCACCCAGCATGTCGGTGCCCTGCCCAGGCTGCCTGCCTGCCACCTGCCCGGCGCTCTCCCTCTGGGCTGGCTGCTCACCCAGAGGGAGCTCTCACTTTGTTGTTGGTGGACAAACCTTGAGCTGAAAAGCTCTTCATTTTCTTTGTCTAGAAAATGTAAGGTTTGTGTTTTTTAAGTTTTAATTTTTAAGGGATGGATACTTTATCCTTGGATGGCATCTGTGTGCTGACCCCATGGATGGGATGGGGTTTGATGTCTCCCCTTGGTCCCGCCGTCTGCCTGTGGTGCCCTCCTTTCCTTCCACCAGGCAGGGGTGTCTGCTTCCTTCCCAGAGTGTTTGTTTGGAAAGAGTGCAGCTACTCGCTCCTTGAAAGAGACCATTTGAGTCAGAAGCCTGGCAGGGACAGGAAGGAGCATGTCTGGAGGTTGACGTCTCGCGAAAGGACATGATCAAGTAAGCTTGCCGCCTCTGCTGGCCTTAGGAACCAAGGCCATGCAGAAAGGGTTGGTCCCTGCTCTGTATGCCTTGCCAAGAGTCTCCTGACTCCAGAGGCCTGAGGCTCCTGCTCAGATCTTTGAGATCTAAAGAGTACCAGGAAGCCAACTTCAGTCTGGCGTTCCCTGAGTGTACCTTGGTCGAGAAGTGTTGTCCTGTCTTCAGCTTCTTGGCAGCCTTGTTTCAACATCAGAAGAGATGAGTGAATGAGTCAGGATGCCGAAAGCGTGCACACAGAAGAAATGTCTAGATAAAGAATATGGACGTTCAGAGAAAGCCAGCAACCCCGTGGACCACCTGTCTGGGTAATGGTATCCTTGGCCAGAGGCCAAGCTTTGCTCATCTGGCTCCTGTGGTTGAGGAATGCACTAGGCAGTGAACCTGACCCCTGGTCTGCACTTCCTATTGAGAGGGTGCTGTGGCCTGCTTTCCACTCCTGGATCCTCCAGCCTGGGGGCAGAGGGGAAACTCTCCATGTGGCCCTGGGAGGTTTGTCCCCTACAACACAAAGGGCCAAGGAGCTTCTGATGATTTTCATGGCAAAGCTCCACCCCAGAGCTTCTTTAACATCTGTTAATTAAAGTGCAATAAATTTTTCTAGAAAATGGCAAAGATGATTTCCAGGTAGAGATTGTTATCTTTTGGTGTTGGAATGCCAGAACACCACTTGGTTTTATTTTTCTAAGTGCATGTGATGTGATAGAGTGTGTGGGGCTCTGCATCCTCCCTGGGAGTCGGCATTCCACTGGCCCCTCTCCTTGCCTTTGTTGGGTGAAAGAGGCCAGGAGCAAACCCTGTCCCAGCTGCAGAGGCAGAAGCAGACCGCAGCCCATTGGCCTTATGTGTGTGTGCGTGCGCGTGTGTCACTGCTAGTGGGCCAGAGTGATGTGGTAGGGAGGGAAGCCGGGAATGTATCCTTTTCAAAACAAAATTAAATATTTTGAGACGAGAATTTTGTGATTGTCTTTTATGTCATTCCCTCTTTTTTGTTTCCTCTCTCTGTATGTTGGCCTGAGAAGCCAAAAAACTGTCTCCATTAAACCATTAAATCCCATCCCACACACCACCTTTGTCAACACCCCCCAAATGCCCCCAGTCAAGTCCCCTAACTCCTCCTTGCCTCAGTTTCCTCATCTGTCAGATGGAAGTAATTCCTGCCCTGTTTATTCTGACAAAGGGCACAGAGCAGACCAAAACTAGCTAAACACAAGTGTTATACAGGCAGTAGAAAGACCAGGAGCTCATTGTGAAAACCCAAATTTAACTTGAAGGCAAGTTTTTTTTGTTTGTTTGTTTGTTTTTTTTCTTTTTGAGACAGGGTCTCCCTGTAGCCCCAGCTGTCCTGGAACTCATTGTGTAGACCAGGCTGGCCTTAAACTCACAGAGATGCATCTGCCTCTGCCTCCTGAGTGTTGGGATTAAAGGCGTACGCTGGGCTACAGGGAGACCCCATCTCAAAAAGACAAAAGATTTTATTTGCGTGTGTGTGTCTGTGTGTTGTGTGTATGCACATGAGTGCAGATGCCTGAGGAGGCCAGAAATGTTGGATCCCCTGGAACTTGAGTTGCTGGCCACAGGGGTGCTGGGAACCAAACCCTGGTCCTCTGCAAGAGCAGAAAGTGCTCTTAACCACTGAGTCATCTCTCCAGCCCTAGGTTCTTTAAAATGTCAGTTCTACAAATTAAAACATTGAGAAAGGCAAAGCAAAGTGTCCCAAATCACAACAGCTAGGCTAAAATCCAAACCCAGAATGGAGGACAGGACAGCAAACCCCAGAACAGAAATTGTGCCCTGAGATCCTGACATTGTACAGCCTTGTGGTCATCTGCCCACCTCACTGACAAAAGCTTCATGCTGGTGCCCAAGTTCGTCCTCGCAGGCACCCAGCTCCCAGCACTGCAGGTGCTTCTACGGCATCCCAGGCTCCAGCCGGTGCTTCAAGGCACTGTCTTATTTAAACTTAATAAGGGAGGAAGTTGTCATCCACTATGCACGAAGGGAAAGTTTAGAGCCATCACTCAGCAAACATTTGCTATTCTGTGTTACCCTTGCTTCCTGTCCTCACAGTATATGAAGAAAGGCATACAGCATGAGGGACTCAAATAGAGTGCTAGGTGTGGATAACAGGAAGACTGCGGAACTGGGACAGGCTCATTGGGTCAGAGACCTACCTTAAGTGGCACTGAAGTTGTCCCCAAGTTCCCATCCAAGTCAGGTGCAGAACTAGGAGTTTTTCAGGCAGCTTCTGACCTGGATCCACACACCCCAGGGTCTGTCCAGCAGGCCAGAAAAATGAGGCACAAGGAATGCAATCATTGGAGGACCCAGGATGACTGGAACCTGGCACCCTGGCCTTTTGTCCCTGGTGCTGGGAATAAGAATCCAAAAAGCCATATGGCACAAAGCTTTTGACCTCAAGTCAAACCTTAAGCAAAGACCTCACTCAAGGCCTTGCCCACATCGGAGTCCATGCCCATGGTCCATCTGACCTAGCTCTGGGCAGTTAGTCAAGAGGTGATCGTGTAATACAAAGGCCTAGGAAGCCCTTTCATGAGATTTGCGTGTCTGAATTCTGTATGTCCCCAACAATGATCTAATGCTTAACCTACTGTGTTTTCACCTCTGTATAACAAATGTTCTCACCCCAAGCAGATTTGTATAGCCATGGGACACACAGGGGCTGTGAACTTGGAATATGTCAAAGGTATGAACACTGGCTTAGACAGTCTAGATTCAGAGACTGTCTCTATCACCACCTTGACTTGAGGCAAATCGCTTTCCGCTCTTGCCTTCTGTTTCTTGTCTTCAGAGTGGGGACCAGGCTTCTCAGGATTGCTTGGAATAAAGTGGACTCTAGACTGGGATAACTGCCATCCTGGTTGCAGTGTTCAAAGTACTATCCTTCAGGAAGGTGACCAGCCCAGCCCTAGCAGACATTAGTTTTTCCAGCTCTTTGGACTTGGTAAACTACAGTTCCACGAGCTATTCCTCTCCCTGTAAAATGAAGATACACAATAGGAGTGTTACCTAACATAATGTAGTTCAGTAACTCCCACCCTGCTGACACACCCAGCTCTCCAGAGGACAATTTTCCAAAGCTGGATATATTGGGTGGGTGAGATCACTCAGTGGGTAAAGGCACTTGCCACCAAGCCTGACGACCTGAGTTTGATCCCTGGCATCCACATGGTAGAAAAAGAGAACTCTGGAACTCTGGTAAGTTGTCCTCTGACTTTCACACACATACAGTGACAAAAGTGTGCTCAGACACATACATATACACACACTAAATAAATAAATATAATTTAAAAACAAAAAACCAGGGGCTGGCAAGATGGCTCAGAGGTTGAGTACTGGCTGTTCTTGGAGAGGACCTGGGTTCAGTTCCCAGCACCTACATGGTAGTTAACAACTGTCTGTAACTCCAGTTCCAGGGAATCTGGCCACCTCAGGTATTGCATGACATGAGTGCACTTACATATATGCAGGCAAAACACTCATAGACATAAAATAAAAATAAGGCTGGGCATGGTGGCACCAACCTTTAACCCCAGCATTTGGAGGCAGAGGCAGGTGGAGCTCTGTGAGTTGGAAGCCAGCCTGGTCTACATATCAAGTTCCAGGCCAGCTGGGGCTACAGGCGCCACCATGCCTGACCCATGAATGAGTATTTTTAAAACCCAAGAAAATCCCAAAAGCTGGACATATGCCCTCTTCCTTGACTGCTCCACTAGCAAACAGCCCTTCCTCCTGATTTTTCCAGTCCAGCCAGCTCACAGCTCCTAACATCAGCAGCCAATTTGGAGAGCTGCAGAGGAAGGAGCAGAGGAAATCCAACAGGCTTCAAGGTGGGCACCCCAACACTCAGCCTGCTCTCCTTGACTTCTCATTTACTTGCTCCAGGGCTGGGATGTAACTCAGTTGGTAGAGTGCTTGCCTAGTATGCACAAAGCCCTGGGTTCAATCGCCAATACTGCATAAACCGGGTATGGTGGCACATGCCTGTAATCTCAGTGCATAGGAGTTGCAGGCAGGAAGATCAAGCGTTCAAGGTCATCTTGGGCGACATAGTGACTTTGAGACCAACCTGGAATGTGAAAACAAAACAAAAACAACTTTCCACTTAAGCACATTTAACTGTACGGGTCAGCACCAGGCGAGGCAGGTACGTGATGATAATTTATTTTGTCAATGAAACTTTCTTTAAAGATTTATCATTTTGCTAAATTTATTTTTATTTTATGTGTATGAGTGTTTTTCTTGCATGTATGTAGGTACACAAGTGTCATGCAATGCCCACAGAAGCCAGAAGAAGGTATCAGGTCTCCTGGAACTGGAGTTGCAGATGGTTGTTAGCCACCATGTGGCTGCTGGGAACTGAACCCAGGTCCTCTGCAAAAGCACCAGTGCTCTTAACCACTGAGTATCTCTCCAGCCCCTATTATTATTTTTTACTATTTTTATTTATTTATTTTTATTTGTTTGTTTTGGTCTTTTTGAGACAGGATCTCCCTGTAGCCCTAGCTGTCCTGGAACTCACTACGTAGACCAGGCTGGCCTCAAACTCACAAAGATCTGCCTGCCTCTGCGTCCCAAGTGCTGGGATTACAGGCATATGCCACCATGTCTGGCTATTTTTATTTTTATTTTATGTGTTTAAGTGTTTTGCCTGCATATATGTAAGTGCACTACATGTGTGCAGTGCCCAAAGAGGCCAGAAGAGGGTATTGGATCCTCTGGAACTGGAGTTAGGGATGGTTGTTAGCCACCATGTAGGTGCTGGAAACTCAATCCAGTGCTGGGATTAAAGGTGTGTGCCACCTTAGCCATGTTTCTTTTCTTTTTTGTCTTTTTGAGACAGGGCCTCCCTGTAGCCCAGCTGGCCTGCTGGAACTCGCTATGTAGACCAGCCTGGCCTCAAACTCACAAAGATCTACCTGCCTCTGCTTCCCAAGTGCTGGGATTAAAGGTGTGCACCACCACACTCAGTCTTTTTCTTCTCCTTCTTCTCGTTTTCCTCCTCCTCCTCCTCCTCCTCCTCCTCCTTCTCTACATTTATTTTTATTTATGTGTTTGAGTGTTTTGCATGCATGCATCTAAGTGCACCTGTGCATGCAATGTCCGAGGAGGCCAGAAGAGGGCATCAGATCCCCTAGAACTGGAGTCATGGATGGTTGTTAGTTGCCATGTGGGTGCTGGGGGCCGAACCAGGTCCTCTGTAAGAGCAGCCAGTGCTCTTAACGGCTGAGCTATCTCTCCAGTCCCATCCTTTTGAGTGCCATAATCCAAGGCTTTGTATCACAAGGTTACCATACCCCACACTGGTGCCTTTCCTGAATGAATGGAAAAGAGATCAGAGAGGAAAATGACCACACAGCAAAATGCCACTCAAGTTTGAAGACCCTGCATCTTCATCCCTCTGTTCTACCGGAATCATGCCCAAGCTAGGGGCCCTTCGAGGGCACTGTCTGATCCTGTCCCACATCTGGTGTGAGCTGTTCCCCAAAACCTGGACTCACACTGTGATGAGCAATACTGAGCAGCATCTAGAATCACCTAGGAGACAAACCTGGCAGGCCTGTGAGCAGTTATCTAGCTTAGGTTAATCAAGTAAGAAAGACTCAACTGGGGGCAGTACTAGCCCTTGGACTGGGGTCGGTCCTTGTCTGAATAAAAAGGAGGATGTCTTTAATCCCAGCACTTGGGAGGCAGAGGCAGACAGATCTTTGTGAGTTCGAGGCCAGCCTGGTCTACATAGTGAGTTCCAGGTCAGCTGGGGCTACAGGGAGACCCTGTCTCAAAAAGACCAAAAAAAAAGCAAAGACTCACCATGTATGAGGGGCTCAGACCAAAGTCACAGGCTCATTCATTTCCCTCTTTTTTAAAAAAAAATGTTTATTATTTTTATTTTATGTGTATGTGTGTATTGCCTACGTGTAGGTAAGTTCACTCATGTTGTGCAATGCCCTCAGAGGACAGAAGAGGCCGTGAGATGCCCTGGAACTGGAGTTACAGACAGTTGTTAGCTGCCATGTGGGTGCTGGGATTCAAACCCAGGCCTTCTGCAAGAACAGTCAGTGCTCTTAACCACCTCTGAGCTGTCTCTCCAGCCCCTCCTTTCTCTTTCTTTAAAAATTTTGTTACATGGCCAGGAGGGTAGCTCACGCCTTTAATCCCAGCACTTGGGAGGCAGAGGCAGACCTCTGTGAGTTCGAGGCCAGCCTGGTCTACATAGTGAGTTCCAGTTCAGCTGGGGCTACAGGGAGAACCTATCTCAAAAAGACAAAAAAAAAGTTTGTTACATTTTTTAATTTATTTTCTGTGTACTCCTGAGTGTTCATGCCCACGCACGTATGTCCACACACGTCAGGTCAGAGAAAAACTTCCACCCTATGGGTCCCAGCTGAAATCAGGTCATCAGTCTTGACTGCAAGAGCCTCCACCCACTGAGGCCCTCTCCCACTTTTTTGGTTATTTTTGTTTTTGTTTTGAGACAGGGTTTTTGTTGTTGTTTTTTTCTGCACTGCCCAGGTTGGCCTGAGCCCCTGGACACAATCCTGCCTCAGCCTCCTAAGGAGCTAGCTGGGATAATGGATGCATGCTCCCAAGCCTTCCCTCCCATTTTGTGCCACAAAGTAGCTGTTGACACCCTGCTTTCCCTCACAGCTCCATCCTTTCTAGAACCTTCCTAACATCCTACCCCACTCCCCTGACCAAGGACATATTCCTGGCTGAGTTGCAGCATCCTCCTAATTCCCCATGCACACCCTGCAGCTTGTCCTCACAGTAGCCTTTCACCTACCCAGCATGCCCTGTGGCTCTCAGTGTACTCAGAGCCAAATCTGAGCTCACCTCAGAAACCCTGAGACTTGTGCCAGCCTCCTGCTGCTCACACCCCTTCCTCTGCTGGGCACCCAGGGTTCTGACTCTTTTACAGGGGCACCCTGGCTCATTTCTGAGCCCCAGCACCCACTGCTCTGCCTCGGGGGAGGGGTTCCTCCGAAGACCTCGTTAGACTCCCCCTGTTCTCAATGTCTGGCCTGCCTGCACCTGGCTCATAGTTGCTCACTAAATGCCCGATAATCCTATAGGGTGGGAGTGGGGGGGTGGGAGTTCTCAGCACCAGGCTCTATTGTGGAAGCAATGCCATGCCACCACTAGGTGGCGCTTCGGACATGTTCTGGGCAGTGACCTGGGGTCCAGCAAAGCCTCCCCCACCTTTGGTACCAGATGGAGCTGTGGCCCACCAGCTGACCCACTCTCCACCCTGCTGGCCCTCCAGCAGCTGTAGTAGACACAGTCTAGGGGTGCCCACAGAGCCTGGAGGGAGGATTGCCTGCCTCCCACAGACTGACTTTCTAGACTCTTTCTGGGGAAAGAGTGATGTTGGGGGACTGAGCTCAGTCAGAGCATGGGATCTAGGATGAGGGGCTTTGGAGGGGGGGGAGGAACTCAGCCTGGACATGTACCACATCTCCCCCAGTCCTTTGAATGCAGTTGATAAACTGAACCTCAGTTTCCCCCCACCTGTTAAAAAATGTGAGCATGAACTGAAATTCTGTGTGGTGCTGAGGGGGCCCACTGTGTCGGGTGAGGCTAAGGGACTTTTTCAGGTGGGTGCTTTGTGAAGGCAAACAATGTATGGGCTTGGGAAGAGGCAGGTGGACAGGAAGTCAGGGACCTCCATGTTCTGCTGTCACATGGACAAAGTCTCTGGGGTCTCCCTTGCCCTGAGGCTGTGACCTGAAATGTCCTCATGTCTTTTTTTCTTTTTTTTTTAAATTTTATGTGTATGCCTGTATTGCCTGCATGTAGGTAAGTACACCTGTGTTGTGCAATGCCCATGGAGGACAGAAGAAGCTGTCAGATACCCTGGAACCAGATTTATGGACAGTTGTTAGCTGCCATGTGGGTGCTGGGATTCGAACCCAGGTCTTCTGCAAGAACAGCTAATGTTCTTAACCGCTGAGCCATCTCTCCAGCCCCACAAATAACTATTTTTAAAAGTATTTTAAGCCGGGCGTGGTGGCGCATGCCTGTAGTCCCAGAACTTGGGAGGCAGAGGCAGGCGGATCTCTGTGAGTTCAAGGCCAGCCTGGTCTACATAGTGAGTTCCAGAATAGCTGGGGCTACAGGGAGACCCTGGTTCAAAAAAACAAAAAAAAAAAAAAAAAGAGTATTTTATTGGCTGGATGTGGTAGGACACCCCTTTAATCCCAGCACTCAAGAGGCAGAAGCAGGCAGATCTTTGTGAGTTCAAGGCTAGCCTGGTCTACATAGTGAGTTCCAGGACAGCTGGGGCTACTGGGAGACCCTGTCTCAAAAAGACCAAAAAAAAAAACCCAAAAATATTTTATTTATGCCAGGTTTGGTGGCACATGCACTTGGGAGGCAGAGGCAGGCAGATCTCTGTGAGCCTGGTCTACATAGCAAGTCCAGGCCAGCTGGGGCTACAGGGAGACCCTGTCTCAAAAAGACCCCCCAAAATTTTATTATTTTTCTTTTATGTGTATGAGTTTATTGAGTGTATTGCCTACATGCATGTAAGTGTACCTGTGTCATGCAATGCCCACGGAGGTCAGAAGAGGGCATCAGATCCCCTGGAACTGGAGCTAAGGACCACTGTTAGCTACCATGTGGGTGATTGGATTCAAAAACCTGGGTCCTCTGAAAGAACAGCTAGTGCTCTTAACCACTGAGCCATCGCTCCAGTCCCAATAAATAAATCTTTTAAAAAATAATAGGGCTCACACACATAAAATAAATAAAAAATAAGATATTTAAATAAAAAATAATGAATTCAAACCCAGCTTTGGGCCAGGTGTGGTGGTGCATGTCTTTAATTCTAGTGCTTTGGAGGCAGAAGCAGACAAATCTCTGTGAGTCTGGTCTACATAGTGAGTTGCAGGCTAGCCAGGGCTGCATAGTGAAACCACCTTGCCTAAACAGAACAACAACAAAAAGATAGCTTTGCTAGCTGCTCTAAGTCCCAGCCAGGACTTTCAGCTATTTATGAAGCCCACCTGCTAACTGCTAGCCCTGGCTGTGGGACCCTTGGAGGGCCTTGCACTCCTGGGCTTTGGGGTCCCTTTGGAGATACAGCAGGGTGGGTAGGATCCTTCCCAAGAGACCTATCTATTTACCTGGGCAGGCCTGGATTTTTTTTTAACCTTGGCCAATGGCCAGGCCTCTCTGAAGCCTGAAGGGTGCCTAGTAGGTCATTTGGTGTGTATATGCACAGGTCTTTAAGACTGGTCCAGGGACTAGTTTGAGATGTGGGAAATAGGACAAGGAGTGTGAGGTGGGTAGGATAGGTGGGGGGTAGGGAGCTGGCCAAAGCCTGAGAGCTTAAAAATACATCTTGTCACTACAGCCTGGCCTCCCAGTGACATCAATGGAGCACAGGATGTCCCTGGCAGGGGCTGGAAATGGCAGAGGGGACAGGGTAGGAGGAGGGAAGAGGGGGCTCTTGATCTACCCTTTCTGTACCTGGAAGCTGTGTTTGGAGAGAGCCTGCCTGTCCTGGGGTAAAGGGGTTGGCACATTGTCCAACACCTCAAGACATTCCACTTTGCATCTGAAAAAAAGAGGCCCAGGGAGGTTGTGAGGTGCCAGAGACCCCACTTTGAGAGATTTGAGGAAGCTTCTGGACAGCCTCAGAATTTGTGATTCTGGAAGTCTGGTAGACATGGACCAGAGGAGCACTATTTGGCAGGGAGATGGGAGGGCTGCCCAGGAGGTACCAAATGAACACATGGCAGAGCCTGTGCTGCTCCTCACTCTGGCCGGAGAGAGTAGGTAAGGAGTAACACTGTCATTTTATACATGAGGACCCTGAGACTCATGGAGGAAAGAGTGGCCCACTCCAGGCCACACAGCAAGCACATCACGCCCAGCTGGGATGGAGTCTGGTCTACCCAGGTCAGCAGCTGATAGGCAGGGAACCAACTCCATAGCTAAGCTGGAGCCTGAGGTGGGGGGGTCATTACAAAGGGGAGAAAAGGAGGCTTGGGCTCATCCCTTCCCCTCTTCCTTTTCTCTCGTTGCTGTGCTCAGAGCACAGCCCAGTCCCCTGGCCTGGCCAAGACTCTCATTAAGGCAGTCTCCTCTCTGAAGCCGTGCGCTTTCTCAGCGTCACCCAAGCGCTCATAGATCCCTAAAGCAATTGCTATTTCGGGCCTCTGAGCAGCTGAACAAGCTGTTCCCGCTGCCTGGAATAACCCCACCTGTCTCTGCCCAGGAAACTCCTATTCATCCTTCACTTTTCCAGAGCCAACGTTTCTTAGGGTGGGTCCTGCATTTTAGTCATCTCTCTATTCCCAGTGTCTAGGAACGCCTGGGTAAAGAAATTAAATTGGGTCTTGCTTCTGTTCCTTCCTCAAGAGGGCTTTGTCCAAGTCTCATATCCTCTCCCAGCCATGTAAAGTGGGGACAAGTTCCACTTTGTAGGGTTGCTGGAGTCTGGGGTCTACTGCATCTTTTAGCACGTCATTAAAGGGCTGGGGGGGGGTCTGCTCTGGGAACAAGCTTGGGACACCATTCCCACCTGCTATCCTCCACCGAGACCCTCAGCCTCGATCACGGTCAGGCCCTTTGTCCCCAAATCTCAGAAACCCTGTGAGGGGTCACGTGTCCAACGCCGCGGCTCCGGCACGGTTAGGAGACCCTGAGGGGTGTGGAACCCTGGAACAGGCACTGTCAAGCCATCTGTGCAGTGGGCCACGGCCCTGCTAGGGGATGAAAGGAGAGGGTGATGGTGGGGCGTGCGCCCCCTCCCCTTTTGCCCCAGGGGGTTGAGGGGGTCTGCCTGGGCCCTGACACCTGATGAGCCGGCTCCAGCCGCCCGCAGGGAGAAGCACGCGGATATAAATAACGTCCAGGCGGGCGATGAAGTCAGTGCGAGCCAGGCTGCAGGAGCAGGCTGGGGTAGACGGGGTAGCGGGGGCAGCGGGGGCGGCGGAGGTGCCGGGACGGGGGAGGGGGGGAGCGGAGAGG
>NW_008348199.1:4559475-4566266 GCF_000622305.1 Nannospalax galili | reverse complement strand
CGCGCGTCTCCCCTCCCCCTGCCCCACCCCGCAGGCTCAGCGGCCGGCACAGCGCGCGCCGAGGGGGCCGCACCGGTCACGCGGAGGAACACCCGGGCTATTCATGGGAGGGCGCCCCGGCCCGTCCCTGGTTACGTAACACTCCATTCCTCCTTCCATGTGGGGCCCAGCCTCTGGGCTCGCCGCAGGGGCATCTCCCCCTCCCCCTGCCCCCCCCCCGTACTCTTGGGCGGGACTTCCTTGGGCCCCCAGAGGTGGCTGGGAGCCCCAACTCCTCTGGAGGCCACTGGCCTGGTTTCTCTGTCTTTGGAAGTCTTCCCAGCCGGGGAGACCACTGGTCGCTGGGTGACCTTGGGCAGACTTTGCTTTTGAGCCTCAGTATGCCCACCTAACAAAATGGTTCCATCCTTCACCATAATAAGAAAGAAAAGAGCCAGGTCACCTGGTGAATATAGCCAGGTGACTGGGCGCTCGCCTTAGTGGCCCCTGATACCCCTTCAGGGAACCTGGCATGGGGCAGGGCGAGGGCCCAGTCCTGGGCCGCTGGACCAGCCAGCTGCAAGCCGACCCTGGTCTTTGTCCTAGGAGCGTGTATTCGGCTTGCCTCCTGGTGACCTTGGTGCAGCTAGATGGAGCTGGAGCCCTGTGGGTGGTGTCCTGGGGAGCAGATTGTCAAACAACCCCCTATCAGTCTCTTGCAGCCTGCTCTCTCACCCCTACCCTGTGGCGTTTCTTGTTTTTCTTTTTGACACAGGGTCTTTGTAGCCTGGCCTGAAACTCACTATGTAGCCCAGGCTGACCTCAGAATTGAAGTAATTCCAGGCCTGGCTCCACCACCTGTTTTGAGCACCTACTAAGCATAGTCTTTCTAGCATGGGGAAGGCGTCTATCAGGCCCTCTCTGACACTAGGTGCCTTGTGCCATCTGCAAAGTGGAGACAAGTCCCATCTACTTCCCTTCCCTCTGATTGACTTGGCGGCAGATGACAGCTATTCCCCTGCGCCCACTGAGTGGCCTGGAATATAAACCCAAAGCTTTATTGTCATCTTACCATCAAATGGCAAGGTGGGGGGAAGCATTAGTGTCCTTTTACAGCTGAGGAAACCAATGGATGGAGCAACCCAATGTGACATCCTGATTTGTCCAAGACTAGGGGGTGGTGAAGCAGTTGTCTATCATAGCCCTTGGGTTCTAGCCCAGCACTGCAAAGGAAAACAAAAAAACCTGTTGTCAGGTCGAGTTGGAGAGATGGCTCAGCAGTTAAAAGCACTTGCTACATCCCCAGTCCTACATCTGGTGATAACACACAATTGCCTGTAACTCCAGTTCCAGGGGATCTGTGCTCTCTTCTGGCTTCAATGGGTACCTGCACTCACATATACATACACACACACACATAAAATTTTTTTTAAATGTTTAAAAAAAAAACTGTTAGAGGGGAAACTGGGAGTCACCATCTCCCCAAGCTTCAAAAGTTTGGCCCCACATGTGGCAACATCGAACTCTATTTGCACTCAATAAATGTTTGCCGGAGGAGTAAAGGAAGGCCTGTAACCCTCTGCCTCCCTGCACTCTGCTCAGTGCCTGGCACTCTGCCCATAGTGTCCTTCATGAGGCCAGGCATCTGGGGTGAGCTGCTGTGTCCCAAGGAGACCCTTAGCCCTGCTGTGTTCCAGCTTTAGCCTTTGAGAAGCCCCTGGGCTTCACTCAGCTGGCCTTTACCCTCCTGCCCACAGGAGGAGGCTGGTGGGCTTCCGCTCAACCCCCTATCATCAGCTGTGTGGCTTTATATTTGTCCTCTTGGTTCCTGGCGCTGTTTTCTCACCTGTGACACGAGAGCAATGAATGGGCTGCGGCATCTAAGACAATGCAGGTAAAGCCCCTGGCACACAGGAGGCTTCAATAAATGAGTGTCATGTTTGTTGCTTATGAATGGGCTCATAACAGCAAAGATCGATAGGTGAGTGCTTTATTCATGAGTCACTATCTTAAATGAATGCTTTTTTTTTTTTCAGATAAAGAGCTGATTTTCAGAGAGGTTGCAACCTAATCAAGGTCACATAACTAAAGGGACCTGGGCCTGCACTTTCTTTCTGGATTCTGCTTTTATAGAATTTTGCTTAAATGATAAAGAGTTGGTGATTTGGGAATACAAAGGTATGAGGTAGAGAGGGATTACTGAGGTCCCCACAGGGTGTCAGGCTTCTGCCTCTGAAGACCTGGCCCTCTCCTTGGCCAAAGTGGCAGGACAGGTTGTAAGAACAGGCCCTTTGCTCAGCCTGGCTGCCCCCTCCCCCCTAGTCAGCCAACTGCCCATACCCTCTGCCAGCCACTGTTCCTGTCAGCCAGCCAAACTGTGAAGCAGTCTAGGACATTGTGTCCAGAGAGAGGTCCTAGCAGGCTCCCTACCTCCCCGACCTACGGCACTGAACTGGCCCGCCCCTCTGGGCCTTGGGCCAACCAGGCCTTGTCCCCAGCCCTGGCATGAACAAAGCCAGAGCTGCCCTCCCAGAGGCTGAAGTAGTGGCTCAGCTAGCTCTGTCCACCTTGCTTCCAGCCTTGCTTAAGATGGATGCTCTGTTACAACACATGCCCTTTACCTAGAGGCCAACCTCAGATAAGTCTCATGTGGCAGGCTTCTGAGGTGCCGCTCAGGGCTCAGGACAAACCAGCTGGGCTCCTGTGCTGTTTTTCTCCTTGGTGGTTTTTTTTTCCTTTGCCTGTCTTGATATGCCAGCTGATCCAAGGGAGAGGCTCCTTTGGACAGAGAACCAAGTGTGGAGGAGAACTGTGGCTCTGTGTCCTGTGAACTAGGTGTGGCCTTGTCTCCCCACTGTGCAGATAAGAAAGATAAGAAAGTCAAGATGCAGAAAGGCCGGCTTCACACAAAGCCACACAGCCATAAACTGGTTCCACAGTGTCAAGCAGGGGAGCCGAAGGGGCAGGGATGGCTGGGGGAGGGCAGTCTAACAGAGGTATGGGTAGGCAAGATTGGATTTCTCTGCATCCTAGCTAATCAGAGAAGTCTTCCCTACCCACCTCAGCCTAGAGGAAGGTTCCTCCCCACTTGACACTCCCTATGCCCTGTTGGGTGAGTTGGTTTCCTTATAAATTTCCTTGTAAAATTCATAAGCCTAGCAAGGGAGGGGCTTTTCTGTTTCTTCAGTATTTATAGGAATGAGATCAAGATCAGGGTCTGAACACAGCCCGGGCAATAAATATTTGTTTAATGAGTAATTGAATGTCGTATAGTATTTTAATCCTTTGGTGCTTGTGAACTTTTTGCAGAAGACCCAGGTTCGAATCCCAGCACCCACATGGCAGCAAACAACTGTCCGTAACTCCAGTTCCAGGGGATCCGACGGCCTCTTCTGTCCTCTGAGGGCACTGCACGACACGGGTGCACTTACCTACATGCAGGCAATACATGCATACACATAAAATAAAAACAATAAATAAAAAAAAATTTTTTTTAATTGACAGATACAGCCGGGCGTGGTGGCACACGCCTTTATTCCCAGCACTCAGGAGGCAGAGGCAGGCAGATCTTTGTAAGTTCAAGGCCAGCCTGGTCTACATAATGAGTTCAGGTCATCTGGGACTACAGGGAGACCCTGTCTCAAAAGACAAAAAAAAAACCAAAACAATAAAAATTGACATATAGCCATGAAGCTGTCACCAACTACAATCAAAGTAATAGATCTGTACATTAACCCTCAATGTTATTCTTGTTCCTCTTCATCTTGCCTGCTTGGCACTCCCTGTGCCCATCCCCGGGCACCCACTAATCAGCTGTTTTTTTATTAGTTGACATTTTCAGTAATTGTCTCTAAATAGAACCAAACAGTGTGCATTCTTCCTTTTTCGGTCTAGCTTTCGTTTGGTGTTTTTATTTTGAGACTTGTCCCTGTTGCTGCATGTCATCAGTGACCCCTTTTCTTAAAAATATTTTATTATTTTTATTTTTTATGTGTATGAGTTTTACGCCTGCATGTAGGTAAGTGCACCCATGTCGTGCAAAGCCTGCGGAGGACAAAAGAGGCTGTCGGATCACCTGGAACTGGAGTTATGGACAGTTGTTAGCTGCCATGTACTGGGATTCGAACCTGGGTCTTCTGCAAGAACAGTCAGTGTTCTTAACCACTGAGCCATTTCTCCAGCCCTGCCCCCCCCCCTTTTTTTTTGGTCTTTTTGAGACAGAGTCTCCCTGTAGCCCTAGCTGGCCTGGATTTGCTATGGAGACCAGGCTGGCCTCGAACTCACAGAGATCTGCCTGCCTCTGCCTCCTAAGTGCTAGGAAATACAGGCGTGTGCCACCATGTCCGGCTTTTTTTTTTTAAACTAATTTATTTTTATGTGTATGAGTGTATTGCCTGAGGAAGTCAGAAGAGGGTGTCAGATCCCCTGGAACTGGAGTTATAGGTGGTTATTAGCTGCTATGTAGGTGCTGGGAATCTTGCCAGATCCTCTGCAAGAGCAGTCAGTGTTCTTCATCTCTCCAGCTCCATTTGTTTGTTTTTTGAGACAGGTCTTGTTCTACAGCCCTGCTGGCCTGAAACTGGCCATGTGGACCAGGCTGGCCTTGAATTGTCAAGTCATTTTGCTTCTCTCTCCTGAAAGCTGGGAGTACAGATGTCATCCCCATACTTGGTTTTCCCATTTTCTTTAACATTTATTGTATTATTTTATTTATTTATTTATTTATTTAATTTGTTATGTGTAGGGTAGGGTGAGGGGCACATTTGCACAGCACACTTGTCAAGGAGGTCAGAGACAACTTGTAGGGTTTTCTCCTACTATATGAGTCCTAGGGGTCAAATTCAGGTTGTCAGGCTTGGTGGCTGGTGCCTTTACCCACTGAGCCATCTCCCAGCCCTCCTGTTTTCTTTTAGAAGTTTTATAGTTTGAAGTTTTACATTTCTATCCTCTGTTCAGCCCTGGTGGCTCCATGGACTCATGTACCCTGTGCTTATGACTTCACCCCCTCCTTCTCTTCTGACCTTGAGTCTTGTTCTTCTCTGGCTTCCCTACCAAGCCTTCTGGGGTCTCCTTAATACCAAATGCAGGGGACTGCTCTAGTTTCCTCCTGTGGTACTCAGCAATGTGCTCCCTCTGGCTCGTCCCCCTCTACTGGCTTCTGTCCACCCTCTGAAAAACATGGCAGGGCTGGGGAGGAGATTCCTCTGAGTACTCTGCTCCCTGGCTTTCTTCTGGCATGGATCTGATTGGGATGTTGAAGGCAGAATGACCTGGCTATGTTTCCATCCCTCTCCTTCACCACTAGTACCTCCTACCCCACCCTAAGGACAAGTCCTAGATCTGCTTCTTCGGCTAGCTCAGGGCCTGGCACAAAGGAGGGGTTCTGGAAAGCTTTGTCAACTGAATATGTGTGAGAAAAGTCCAGTTATTAAAGAGGCAACCTGGGGAGTAAAAGAAAACCCCAACTGCTGGGCCTGGTGGTGTTCGCCTTTAATCCCAGCACTCGGGAGGCAGAGGCAGGTGGATCTCTGTGAGTTCAAGGCCAGCCTGGTCTACATAGTGAGTTCCAGGACAGCTGGGGCTACAGGGAGACCCTGTCTCAAAAAAGCAAAGGCAAAAAAGAAAACTCCAACTTTCCCACACAGGCAAGGCCTATGATGTGGCCCTCACCACTTCAAGGTCACCTTGTGCTCTGCCCAGAGCAAACCATGCTTATTTCTGCCTCTTGACTTTGAAGTGTCTTGTCTTTCTACTGCCCTGTTAGGCATGTGACAAGGGATCTTACAATTCAGCATTTAAGTCCAGAGCCCATTCCTAGGTTCGTAGGGAAATCTTCTCTTGCCTTAATCATCCAGTCAAATGAGTTACTTGGTCACTAGCTACCATCATTGGCTGTGATTATCTATTTATTTTTTTAAGATTTTGTTTATATATATATTTTATTTTTATTTTGTGTGTATGAGTGTATTGCCTGCATGTATGTGAGTGCACCCATGTCGTGCAATGCCACAGAGGTCGGAAGAGGGCTTCCGAATCCTCTGGAACTGGAGTTAAGGACGGTTTGTAGCCACCATGTAGGTGCTGGGAATCAAACCCGAGTCCTCTGTAAGAGCAGTCAATGCTCTTAACAGCTGAGCCATCTCTCCAGCCCCTTAAGATTTATTTTTAATTATGTGTATGTGTGTTTTGTGCAGGGGAAGAGTATGCACGTGCCTGTGGGTGCCTTATGAGGGCAGAGGCATTAGGTCCCCCTGGAGCTGGCGTTACAGGCAGTTGTGAGCCAAGCCAATGGTCCTCAACTACTGAGCCATCTCTCCAGCCTTGCCTGTGATCAACATAAAGGCACATTCTTACCATGTAACTTTTTATTGGTTTTTTTGAGACAGGGTCTCCCGGTAGCCCCAGCTGGTCTGGAACTTACTCTGTAGACCAGGCTGGCCTTGAACTCACAGAGATCCGCCTGCCTCTGCCTCCCAAGTGCTGGGATTAAAAGTTCTTACTTGGTTCTTTTTTGTATTGTTTTATTTATTTATTTATTCACTTATTTATGTGTGTATGTGCTGCAGGGGGTGTTGCAAGTTTTTGGAAGTGAGGACAACTTGCAGAGTTTTTTTTGTTTTGTTTTGTTTTGAGACAAGGTCTAACGTAGCCTAGGTTGGCGGCTGGCTTCAAACTCCATGCATAGCCAAGGATGACCTTGAACTCCACCTCCCAGGTGCTAGGATTACAGGCATGCAGCACCTCCCCCAGTTTATGCAGTGCTAGGGATGGAACCCAGGGCTTCCTGCATGTTCGACAACAGCTTGAGCTAC
>NW_008348199.1:4529515-4559330 GCF_000622305.1 Nannospalax galili | reverse complement strand
CTGGAACTTACTCTGTAGACCAGGCTGGCCTTGAACTCACAGAGATCCGCCTGCCTCTGCCTCCCAAGTGCTGGGATTAAAAGTTCTTACTTGGTTCTTTTTTGTATTGTTTTATTTATTTATTTATTCACTTATTTATGTGTGTATGTGCTGCAGGGGGTGTTGCAAGTTTTTGGAAGTGAGGACAACTTGCAGAGTTTTTTTTGTTTTGTTTTGTTTTGAGACAAGGTCTAACGTAGCCTAGGTTGGCGGCTGGCTTCAAACTCCATGCATAGCCAAGGATGACCTTGAACTCCACCTCCCAGGTGCTAGGATTACAGGCATGCAGCACCTCCCCCAGTTTATGCAGTGCTAGGGATGGAACCCAGGGCTTCCTGCATGTTCGACAACAGCTTGAGCTACATCTCCAGTCCTGTAATTTTTATTTTAATTTTTTATTATTTTTATTTTATGTGTATGCATGTATTGCCTGCATGTAGGTAAGTGCACCAGTGTCGTGCAATGCCCATGGGGGTCTTCTGCAAGAACAGTGTTCTTAACTGCTGAGCCATCTCTCCAGCCCACTCTTTTTTTTTTTTTTTGTAATTTTTTATTTATAGTCAGGGGAACCATACTTCAGGAGAGCAGGCTTTTTGTTTGCTGTTCTCTCTGTATTTTCCTCCTGCCCAGAAAAGTGCCAGCTTTATGGATGTTCCATGTTACACTTTTTTGGTGGTGTTGTGACTTGCTAGATTAGACAAATGCTCTATCATTGAGTTCCATCCCTGGCCTCAGTGTTCCATAATGAATGTTGAATACCACACGTGGAATAGAGTGGATCAGGGTAGAGCTAAAAGAACCCAGATGTCTTCAGGCCAGGCCTTTCCTCCTGCCCAGCCTTTCCTAGGTCTGCCACAGTCCAGCAGTAGTTGATTAGGTTCTTGTGCGTGAGGGTAGGGGTTAGTGTTCCAGCTGTACCGTGTGGTCCTACCCAGGAATCGGTCCATCATTTCACTGTATCTACCTGGGAAAGGTATCACAGTACAGGGCCCTCACCAGGGCAAGAAGACACACTGGCCCGGGAAACAGTTCAAATGGTCCAGTGGGAGAGGGCTCGGCCCTAGTGTTGCTTATTGTACAAATGGGATGGATGTCAAGTGTTTCAAGGTCACACAGTGAATTGGCAGCTTCAAGGACCTAGAACCCACTTTTCTCACTGGCAGTGAAATCTCCCAAGTTGAGACAGAGGAGCCATCTTGTTCAGGCCTTGGAGACTTTCTGGCTGGGTCCAGACCAGACTTATCTGGCCCAGGGCAAGGAGGGGGTGTGCCTCCCTATCCTGGCCCATTCATAGGAAGGTAGCAGTGGTAAGGACAAGGCAGTGGCCATCTCCTTGGCCCTGGGGGCAATGACTCAGGTAGGGAGCAGGGTTCACTGTGTGAGTCACCCCAACTTATCCATCTGCCTCTCCAGGATGGTTCAAGGGACCCACGTCAAAGGCCCATCCCATCCTGAGATGGGAAGCTGGGTCCCAGGAGAAGAGGGTGGAGCTCAATAGACTTTACCTTGTGCTGAGCCAAGTAGCCTCCCACTTAGGCAAGAGGGCAGGGGAGGGGCAGCCCAGGCTCTGCTCCCAGAACCTAGTTTCCTTTTCCAGGAGAGCTTGGGTTTCGGCCTGTTTGCTGATGCAGAGAAGCATAACTGAACTGAGCTGGCTGGAGCATTTGAGGAGGGACAATAAAGCCATGATGATGAGGAAAATGATACTTACCTTGTTTACCCCACACCAGCCAGTGTGCTCAGCATTTCCCACCCATTATTTAACGTTCACAAGGAGATGCAACTAATTATCCCTATCTTCCAGGGAAGGAAACAGGTACCAAAGTACCTGTGATTTGTCAAGGTCTCCCAGCTTGGGAATGGAACCTATGTTAAGGAGGCTCCCCTAGAGCTGTGGGTGGTCCTGCCGTTCTCCTTTGTGGCTAGCTTTCCATGGCTTCCAGGAAGCCTTCTAGGCTGGGTTCTCCCGTGTTCCCTGCCTTCAATCTGTATTGCCGGACAGAGTCAGATGTATAAATGAGGCTTTTTGGAGGATGAGGTTTTTGGGGGAGGAAGAACTCTCTTCTGAATCTACCAGAACATTCTTTGTTTTTTGGTCTTTTTGAGACAGGGTCTCTCTGTAGCCCCAGCTGTCCTGGAACTATGTAGACCAGGCTGGCCTTGAACTCAGAGATCCGCCTGCCTCTGCCTCCTGAGTGCTGGGATTAAAGGCGTGCGCCACCACGCTCGACCTTCTTTAATGGTTGGTGGCAAGTGTCTTTATCCTCTGAGCCATTTTTGCGCCAGCCTCAGAACATTCTTTCTACCCCCTGGTCACAGGGGCCCAGCAACCCTTCCATGTCGGGTTTCCCTCTCCACCTCTTCAGAGCCAGTGAGGATAGCATTTGGTCACTAAATGGTGGCTTGCCCTGTATGAGACAGCCATGAAGATTTGTGGGGACAGACTGTTTAAGTCTGTGATGTCTCTCCCTACCTAGAAGTGGATGGGCTGACTGTTACAGAAGATAAGTTTTAGCACCTGGGTTGGGTGTTGCCCAGGCCTTTCATGTCCAAATATGTGAGAGGAAGGCAGATGATTGTGGCCCCTGCTGAGTCAGGACCTGTGTTTATGGTGGTGTAAATGAGTGAGCAGCCCAAGGGTTCATCTCATCCCTGCCTGGGGCCTCTAGCTGGCAGCCAGCCTGTACATAGACACAGGGATAGGCTAGCCTCTGATAGGACAGGGGGCAGTGAGGCCCCTCAAAGTGGCCCTGTGTTTGGACCAAGGGCCTCCCTCTCTGTTCTACAGGTTCTGCGGAGGGAAAATGGAACCTGTTTGGTTCGAGATCATCTAGGGGAAGGCTGTTAACTTGTTTGCAAAGTGTGGGGCCCAAGGACACCCCTACAACACTGATACCCAGAATTTGTTTGCCCCCAGCTTTAAAGTATCAGAATGTCCATATCCTGTGTTATCAGTTATAGCAGGTGTCTGAGATGTAGTGTGTGGAAAGGCAGGCACTGTGATTTGCTCACTGGGTAAGAGCCCGACACTACTTAGCATCACTGGCTCGAATAAATGACAGAATTAGACATGAGTCAAAAATCTGTTTTACCACTTACTAGTTTTGTAAAGGTAAGCAATCTAACTTGGAGCCCATTTTTCCAACTATAAAATGAATGTAATTCCTTCAGCATCAAGCTGCCATGAGGGTGAAAGAAAATTTAACAAATACCTTCTCAAATGCCCTGCCCAGTCCAGCCCTGGGGCCTTGGGCAACTCCATGTGCACTAGCCTGAGGAAGGTAAACCATGGCCCCAGGCCCTGAGACAGGGAGGAGGTGACTGACTGAGGTGTTAGGGAAATCAGTCAGTGGCAGGTGGGCTGCTTTCCAGCCCTGGCTTAGACAAGCCGTCTCACTTCTAAGGTGAGACACTCCAGTCAAGGAAAAAAACAAAACGACCAAACAGCAACAACAAAAAACAAGTATCAAGGTGCTGATCAGAACCTGGCTGAGAAAGGTTGGCTTCATTTTTGCCCACATGAAAGACCAAGTGGCAGGGGCGGTTACAACACTGGACCCAGAGCAAGCTGGAGGACATCTTTATCCTCCCCCTCCTCCAAAGTAGATGACTCCTAAAAAATTCCTCCCAGTCCTGGCCACACCACCTTACTAGCCAAGGGACCTGGGGCAGTTAACCTTGTAGTTTCCAGTGTGGTAGTGGGCACACCAAAGGGATTCAAGGTCAGCTGTGTCTCCTAGAGGTCAGTCACCAAAGGTCTCCTAAAGCCCACACACTGCAGCAGGGCCATGCTCATTCGCTCCATCTTCAAAGGACCCCACAACAAAACCAACTAGGGGCAAGCAGAAAGCTATTTTATACCATGCTTTTAATACAAACTTAAAAAAATCTGGAACAATATAAACTGTACAGATTTGATCAATCTTTTTTTGTTTAAACTAAATCTCTAAGCACACCAATGTCCCATTCCAAAATATTGCACAACATTCTGAATACAAAATGTCTTGATTGTATTCCTCCTTCACTAAAGAAAAAAAAATTCATTACCCTGTCCCCTAGCTCCTCTCTACGGCTGCCCCAACACACCCCCCCTTCCCATCCTTAGGGAGAAAACTAGAGAAACTACAGCTCACTGCATTGAGAGAAAAACCATTCTGGAAAACTTTCGTTCTTGACAAAATCATCCATTCACCTTCTGATTTGTTCCTGGGTCAGAGGGATGAGAGAGAGAATAGGGAGGGGGGAACAAGGTCTCATGTTCCTATTTTTTATTTTAAAGTTTGTTTTTCCTGAAAAAATATTGGTTTATCTCCTCTTTTAAGAAAAAATCTTGAAAAGAAAAAAATTCCGTTTCTTATGTTAGAAATATACATATATTATATATACCTCTTACATTTTACAAATGTAGCAAATTATTTAATACAAACGGACACCAAAAAATGTAAAAAATAAAAAGAAAAGTTTTCCTACGAAACCAGGTAATTAGTGCAGAGTTCTGTTTTCTTAAAAAAAAATAAAATTGAAGCAAAAATGCCTAGATTTGCGATGAGACACTGAACTGGGCCCTGAGAGCCCAGCCCAAGTCATGTTCCTGAACATTTTTTTTTTTCCTATTTCAAAAGACACAAGGGGCTGGGCTCTGATCTCCCCAAGTGTGAGAAAACAAACTGGGGTGGGTGGGGGTGGTACCTGTGTTCATGTGTAAGGAGGGGGTGGAAATGGGGATAAGGCAACACCCACCCTGTCCCAGAGAGGTTATTTACTGGGAATGTCACCTGTGTAGGCCTGAAGGCTGAGGGAGCAAGAAGCCCAGATTAGGTTGGCTAGAGATTAGGGGACAGATGGTGCCGGGTTAAGAACTCAGGGCCTTGCCCTGCTGGGGAGGTAGAGCTAGGGCCCACTGCAAGGAGGAGGTTGGCAGTGTCTGGGGTGGACTCACTGCCACAGCGGTTTCCGCTTGGGGTCCCTGGGGAGGATGGAGTGGGGTGGGTGCCAGGGGCTTTGGTGCTTTCTGGTGATGGGGCCCTAGATGCAAAGTGCCTCTGTCAGCCCAGGGGGTCACACCTCACAGCAGCAAGCTCCAGTAGTGCTAGGTGAGGGAAAGCAACAGGGTATGGCAAGAGGCAAGTACCCAGCTCTGAGAGAGGGGTATATATAAATGTACTAAGTTAACACCTGTAACCAAAAAGCAAGACATCTCAATTCAAGGCTCAGGACTGCCCACCACAGGGGCTGACTCTAAACTCTGTCTCTGTCTCCCACTGGCAAGGGTGCTAAGGTTAAGTGGCTCCACCCTGGCTAAGGTCACAGGTCAGTGGTTGAAGTCTAGAGACTCCTCTTAGGCACCAGGTTGGGGTGTTCATCCTGCCCTTCGGCGCTAATTTTTTTTTCTCTTTTTGGTCAAAAACAAAAGTGCAGATCCCTCTGCAGCTGGAAACCAGTTCCTTCTGCAGTGCTTCCCCCCCACCCCAGGAGTGTCTTGGGCTCAGCCACAGTGTCACCCCACCACATATACTGCCCTCACAAAGGACTAAAAACCCACCCTGGGCCCATCCCCTAACCTTGTACATAAATAAGCACTTGTTGCAACCTAGGATCACATCCAGAGGGGAAGTTCCACATGGCTTGGAATCTTTTAGAACAGGATATCAAGCCATGTTCACTCACACAGGCATGAGCAAGCCTGTGCACACATCTATACATACATGCACACATACATACATACACCCTCCCCCGACCTCTGCATTCTACCCATATCCCCAGGCCCAGAGAAAGGTGGCATTGGAGAAAGAGAGGCCACACATGTATCATCAGGTGAGTCTCCAAGGGCTATGAGAATTGTCTAGGCCAGGAGGGGTGGTAGGATGGAGCCACAGGATAGAGATGAAAATATTTAAACTGGAAAAAGTGCTAACCTCCTTAGAGTCAGACATTAGCTTTAGTGGAAGGCTCTCAAGTGGCCAGCCAGCTGTTCCCTGTAACCCAGCCTGAGAGGGAGTTGAGGCTAGGGCCAGACCTATTTGGGTGGCAGGGCCTGAGGTGGCTGGCTGAGGTTAGATGGCTTTGAATGAGAGGATAGCTGGGGGACAGAGGCAGTGGACACGAGGGCCAGCCTCTCCCTGCTCCAGCTGTTGCTCTCCCTTTCTTGTGAACTTGAACACACTAATCCTAAAGGAGTGTGAAGGGGAGAGAAAGGAGCAGCAATTCACATCTGGACCATTCTTAGCGCAGGAAGCCACTAATTAAAGATGTTACATAGAAAACTACATGTAAAAAAAAAAATTACAAAACCCAAACCAACCAAAATTAAATCAGAGGCAGGTAGGAAAACAGTCAGGGGCTGAGTTAAACACGACTGGTGCTTTGGGAGCCCCGCCGCCCGTTCCATGCCTGGGCTGGATCTTTTTTCTAGATGTGAGAACGAGCAGACTGCAAATCTTTATCTGCAGAGTTCTTTTCCTCCCGTTTTTGGCCTCTCTTTCCTTTCTCTTTTCTGTGGCCTTGGGTGCTCCTGGCCCAGCAGGCAGGTCGATGATCAATTGGCCAACACGACAGGCTGGAAGGGCTGGCTGGGATACTGCATGGCGTTTAGGCTGTAGCTCAGGCCTTCCACGAAGGGCGACTTCTCTAGGAAGAGGCTGTTGGTGCCACCTCCAAACACCTGGGACATGTCGAAGCTGTTGCTGGTGCAGGTGCCAGCTCCACTGCTCCCGAAAGGGGCTGAAGTGCTGCTGCCCTGCCCATCGGCTCCATCACAGAAGAGGCTGGGTGAGCCACCACCGTTGTACACGAATTCCTTGGCATTGGGGGAGAGCTGGGACTGAGGAGCTGGGCTGGCTGTGACGAAGTTCAGAGAATGCATAGACAAAGAGAGGCTCCTGTGCTTCAGCAGGTTGTTTGTGGGCGAGCGGGCCATGCGAGGCTGCTGCTGTGGTGGCTGCTGGCCACTTGCCCCACTGCCAGCCACACCCACACCACCCGATGCCCCACCACCCTTCTTCATCTTGGTGGAGCCGAATTTGGTGGCAGCAAAGGAGGCAGTAGTGAAGGTGATGGGCTGGGCGGAACGTGGGATGAAAGTAGGGCTGGGTGACTGGCCGAAGGATGGTGACGGGGAGTTGGACAGGGAGCTGTCCTGGCTGCCGATGGGTACAAACACCTGGGCATCCGGATTGAAGCTGCTCTTGATCTCCTTGTCCAGATCCAGGGCACCACCTCCTTCACTGTCATCCAGGTACAGTACTTTCACAGTTCCCTTCTCACCAATCTGATAGGACACCTCGAAAGGGTCAATCCAGACACTTAGCTCCTCAGGCACATTGGCCCTTACATCCTCCACAGCCAGGCCACTCCGCTTGGCAGCCAGCTCTACCACGGGATCTACCATCTCCCCAATGTGGACACATCGGAAGCCAGAACCCTTCAGTGGCTTGTCAGGGTACCAGTGGCCTTCGTATTTTGTTTTCAAAAGCCGCTCTAGCTCCTCCCCAAACAGGTCAGCCCGGCGTCGGGGCAGCTTGTTGTATAAATAGGAGATGATGAAGTTCAGAGCCACCTTGAGCTCCAGCTGCATGATCTTTTCTGAGGCAGAGAATCAGCACAGGGCGTGTGCACAAGCCAAGGACAGTGGCAGGAGAAAGATGGCAGCCCTGGGCTCCAGAGGGTCCTAGGAAGTGAGAAAGGAATACACGACACAGTGAATACACATACAGGTGGCAGGAGTGACAGACAACCGAGAACACTGATCTAGTGGCTTATTTCTTCCCTTTTCTGTCCTTTATTTTATGTATGAGTGTATTGCCTGTATGTGTATAAGTGCACCCATGTTGTGCAATGCCTGAGGACAACAGAAGAGGGCGTCGGATCCCCTGAACTGGAGTTTCAGACAGCTGCCATGTGGGTACTGGGATTCAAACCTGGGTCTCCTGCAAGAGTAGCCAGTGTTCTTAACCACTGAGCCATCTCCCCCCCCCCCCCCCCCCCCCCCAGTCTAGGCCTTGCTATGCAGCTCCCCAGCTAGCCTTGAATTTGTAGTGATCCTTCCACCCCTGTCTCCCAAGTGCTGGGATTACAGGCATGAACCACCACTCCCAGCTTTGGACAAGTCACTTTTTTTTTAATCTAGCCTCCTCGACAGTAACTTAAGAGTATCATGAGGTTCAATGATGAAATTTTATACTATGCTTGCCAATTAGTAGGCATTTGATAAAGCTAAGTATTATCTTAAAAGAATTCTAAATAGTGGTGCTGTATTTCCCTACCATTCTGAGAATTCAGGACATTGTATAAATGACAGTAAATAAATAAAGTCAGGTCCTTAATTCAGCTGGAGTCCAGAAGTTCTTGCTGTTTCCACAAGGTCTCTGTCAAGTTGTGCCCTCAAACTGTCACAGGCCAAGACATAAGCTTACATTTTTTAACTGCCCTCCTTAACTTGAAAGCGATACAGGTCACTGAACACGAAGCACTGCCAACTTTTCACTGGGGCCTGGACACTAGTCACATCCATCTGTCATCCTAGGCCCCATGGGCGTGGATGCTTTAGGGCTCAGTCTGGGTTTACAGAAAAAACTCTATAGTGTGACCAAAGGTTGCATTTCTATCCAGAGCACCTCCAATAATAGGGGCAAGGCCAGGCTAGAGCCTCCAGAAAAAGGCCAGACCCATCACAACCAGAGATGTGGGCCCACAAGGGAACTGCTGGACCAGGGGGTGCCCAGAGGTGGCAGGAGGCTGGCAGAGTATCAGAAGTGGCAGTGTGGCCTCAGGGAGTCTCTGTAGTTTCTTCCTGGCAAGGTTCAGAGTGTAGAGGATGGTAGAGGGAGGAAATTTCCCATCACCCTACAGCCTCCAGCTGGGGACCCATCACCGTTCAGTCTCCCAGGGACTGTCTGACCACCTGTCCCCTGCACCAGATCAGATTTATCAAGTGTTTGGAGAGCCCTACAGAGGCGGCAGCTCAGGATAAACTCCGATTGTTATTTTGGGATTCTCTCACAGCCAGATCCCACTGAGGTCAAAAAGCTTTATTCCTCAGGTCTGGGCAAGCCTCATGTTTCAGGAAGATGATCTATGAGGTCCTGGAAGTCAATGATCCTCATGTCATTTTCTCCAACAGGGTGGCTTCCAGACTCCATCTCAGGGAGAAATTGAACTGAAAAGGGCCACTTCAAAGGAAGGCAAAGCCAGAGAATGGTCCCTAACTAGACCTTTGGGCAATGCTCAGTAGAGACAGGCTTGATCTATGACCTACCAAGGGCATCTTCAGTTTGTGTAGGGACTTGTGGCTGGATTTTGATTAAAGTTCTTTCTGGTTCCAAAATGAGGTACCCAAGTACTAACTCTATTAAGTTTTTTGAACACCCATCCTAACACATTTTCATATTAATTTTTAGGCCTGGGCCCAGGGTCCTATAGAATAGAATTTTCAGGAAAAGGTTTCTGGGATGAATATACTCGAGAGGACGCACGGGGTCAATCTGGAGCAGCAGAGAATAAATAGCCCTCATCTAATCTAACCCTTAGTCCTGATCGGGAAATAGAAAGGCTCACATAGAGTCAGGAGAAGTCCTAGAACTAGGTCCTTTCCCTAGCCCACTACAGATCACTCAGCATTCAGGAAATCCTGATAGCTCCCTCGGCCCAGTCTCCAACACAGACTTGGTCTATAAGTTTCTTCGATTGTCTATTCATGATCAAAACAAGTCAAGTCCAGTCTTTTTAAGTTTAAAAAGAATAGTTAAAAAGAGTAAGAGGCAGCTGGTCGTGGTGGCACACGCCTTTAATCCCAGCACAGAGGCAAAGGCAGGCGGATCTCTGTGATTTCAAGGCCAGTCTGGTCTACATTGTGAGTTCCAGGACAGCTGGGGCTACAGGGAGACCCGGTCTCAAAAAGACCGGAAAAAAAAAAAAGAGTAAGAGGCTTGGTTTATGATGATTTGGGTTGCCCAGGCTGCCTTCAAACTTCTGGGTTTGAGCTGGGCACAGTGGCATACACCTGTAATCCCAGTACTTGGGAGGTAGAAACAGGAGGCTCAGGAATTCAAGGCCAGCGAAACCAAACCAAACCAAACCAAACCAGACCTCCTGTACTCAGAGCATCCTCCTCTTTTAGTCTTCTGAGCAGACAGCTTATGAATGGAGGTTTGAAAGGGTCATTGCAGTCCACTAGAAGTGTCCAAATTGGAGGAGACTAAAAAGTTGTGAAAAAATCTGGCATCAATTTCCAAGTATAGGCCTGTAGGTAAAGGTGGTATTTTCAAAGAAGTTTTTGGAAAGTAAAACAGACTTGAAGTCAGCAGGACATTCTCCCCAAGAGACTGCAGAACCCCTTAAAATGTGCCTTAGTTATCCTGCCCGGAAGGGCTTTCCTGTCACTCTGCTGTGTAACTGCCTTCTAAGTTTCCACCCCTGAACAGTACCGCCTCAAAAATGGAGCATTCTAAATGTAGGCCAAAGTTATTGGGAAATAAGCCTCCCACCCCAAAACACAATAGAACCACTGTCATTAGCTGGGCCTACAGAACCATTTTCTGCAGCATAAGCAACTAAAGCTTCCCATCAATTTCCACCTCAGAGGTGTTGCTATACAAATAAGGAAGCATTTAACACCACCTTTGCCTCTTTAATTGGAGAACAGGCCAGGCCAGATGGCTGTGGGGTGGAACCTTACAAAAATGCGGGATGACCAGGAATGAGATTTTCTGCTCTATCAGCTCAGACTCTAATTTTGACTTCAAGAAGCTTATGGAGCAGATTAAAGCCCTAGCCCACTCTTATCTTTAGCTAAAGATAGGAGTGACCATTTGGACGAGTTCCTTCATTTTTTAGAAAGCCATGGACAAATTAGAGCTTAGAAATAAAATATTTATGGGAATATGGTAAGATTAGAAAGCTTAGAAATAACTCTCTTTCAAAAAAGGAACAAGTAGGTTTGTTAAGCAGCTGTGGAGGACTAAGATCTTTTCCACCAACCAAAACACTAGAGAGGCAGCAAAAAGGAGAAAAGTGTTTGATAGGGAAAACTACCTTTTAATGTACTAAAAAGTTGCAGGTGAGGAAAGGTGGCCTGTTGTAGACCCTGTAGGTCTGAGGCAGAAGGAAGGAGTTCAAGGTCTTTTTCTTTTGGGTACACAATGAGGAGCCTGTCTCGCAAAACAACAATACATAAATTCTGTCCTAATAACTTTATGCTTCTTCACTTGTACTGCTAACCACAAGGTTAAACCTTGATCCTGATTCCTTCTGCTGACTTGTGCTTTAGAGTAAGAGCCCAGGAAAAGACAAAAACGGGGCCAGAGAGGGGGCATGAAGCTAAAAGAAGGCGTTAGTCACTGCAGGTTCCGGAGAAACTGATGAAAATGCAAAGCAAGCCTTTTTAAAGAACACCAGCAGTTTTGAACTCGGGGTGTGGTAGCACGTGCCTTTAATCCCAGCACTGGGGAGGCAGAGGCAGGTGGATCTCTGTGGGATTGAGTCCAGCCTGGTCTACATAGCCCCCAACTGAAGCTACAGGGAGACCCTGCCTCGATAAACCAAAAACAAATAAACCCCTGTTCAGCTTGGCGGGTGTGTGGTGCTCGCCTTCCAGGATCGGTGATCAACACACGCGGCCGCACACCACCATCTCCCTGAAACTTTCAGGCCACCCGGGGCTATCCCACGCGTTCCGTCCGGGTCAGGGCGCTGCAGGCTCCCGCGGGCGCCGGGACTCAGCGCACCCCCAAGGCGCACGGCCGCTCTGCACGCTGGGAGCACTAGTCCCCCGGCGCGCTAGGACGCATGACCTACTTTCGGTGCACACCACACTTCTCTGAGCACACTAGGAGGGCCCGGCCCGCCGGACCGCGCATGCCCCGCACCCCGACCTGGCCGAGGGTCCAAAGCCCAAGAAAAGTTTCCGACGCACATGCGTCGGGTGGTGGCCCCCTCCCATTGCCTAAGACCTTGGGCATAAATGTGCCCACACCTCACCTGACGTCCCTCCTCCCCCACGTCGATGCCCAGGCTTCAAGGAGGATGAACTTTCCCCTTTCCTTTCTGAACCTCCCGAGCCCACAGCTGAGGGATCTGCTACTGGGTTTAGGGGATGGGCTGGGATGGAAAAGGCTCCAGCTCCGGCCTCTTCATCTCAGCTCCATGCGCTGGGCAGCCGCTGTCTAGGGTGGCTTAGGTGGACTGAAAGAGAAACGAGTCTTTTTTCACTTAATACCTAGTGGGCTCGGCTCCAGCACCCCTATAGCCAGGAAGGGAAGGGCAGGAATCGACCCATTTTTCCCATCCTTTCCACCAAAGAAATTGTTAAGCTGTGGGGAGGCGCCGAGCCCACAATAAGAAGGCCCCAAAACAGCAGGGGGGCCCAAGCCTCACCCCACTTAAAGAAGTCTGAGAAACCAGACCCGGATAAAGGAAATGGTAAAAGGTTCCCAGATAAGGAAGGACGAACCACACATCTAAAGCCTGGACATCTAATAGTCAGATTTCGAGCGCATCCCACGGCAAGGCCTACCCTAGGACCGGACTTACCAGGTCCACGCAAAGCTCCCCTGCGGGGTGTTAAACCTCCCTAATCCTCCCTCCCACACCAGATGCCTTTCCCAATGCTTAAGCCAGAGATTGGGGGGGGGGGGCAGGCGCCGCGGAAAGCAATAGGGGTGGGTTTTTTTAGTCTTTTTTAAGACAGGGTCTCCCTGTAACCCCAGCTGGCCTGGGACTCACTATGTAGACCAGGATGGCCTCGAACTCACAGAAATCTACCTGCCTCTGCCTCCTGAGTGCTGGGAATAGCGACGATTTTTGCTAGGAAATCAAAGAGGGACCCACTCCCAGGGTAGGGAGGGTAGAAAGGCGAGGAGGCAGCTAGACACTTAACAGGCACCAGAAACCCAGGCTGCTGATCCCTAAGTGGAGCCGGCTGTGTGTGTGTGGGGGGGGGGGTCTGGTTGCTTCCGGGGGAGGGAAAGGCCTTAAGGTTGTTCCTTTGTATTTTGGTCAAGAGCTCAGTACATCCTCCTGGACAGAAGAGGAGTTTAGGAACAGGGGAGATCAAGCAGAATCAATCCCCGACAGTTCTCCCCTTAAAATACAAGAGTCTAAAGCAGCAGTGAATTCTTAGCACAGCCGCCTAAGGGCAGTCTCCACCAACCGGTCTTGTCTCCATCCCACAGGTTCAAAAGGGCCAGAAACAAACAGTATTCAGTCACCACCCGCAAAGGAAAAAAACAAGCTCGGATCCCCTTCCCACTCCCTGATTTATTTGGCGCTGGTAAGAGTTAGGCTTCTTGGGGGAACAAGGAAAATCTAGCCAGAGTGTGGGGCGTGAAGACGGGGGAGGAGGCGCAGAAGAAAACGCACTCCACACCCTGGAGAGGTCCGCGCTCGGAACCAGGTAATCAAGGATCAAAGACAGTGCGGGAGCAGCGGCGCGCACTCACTCGGGTGTCCGCGGCGAGGTGGCTTCCGCGTCCAGGGCGGTCCGGGGCGGTCCAGGGCGCTCTCTCCAGCCTGGCCCGGTGGCCGTGGTGTCCTTGGACGCCGTCTAGGGTTGCGGGCCGCACGGGGAGTTCTTCTAATTCAGCTTGATTTGGCGGTCCCGAGGCTGGCGCCCGTAGCGAGGCGGAGGCCGGTCCGAGGTGCGGCCGGCGGGCGGGTCCTGCGCTCCTGGCCCCGCCACTCGCACGCCACTCACTCGTAGTCTTCAACCACCCGCACCTTCCCGCGTCCGGGTCCGAAGTGAGCAAAGTCAATGAAAAGTTTCACCCTTAGCAACCCTGCGCACGGATTCGCGTTCCCCACCCTTGCGTGATGCGTCCCTCCTCCCAGCCGGGGCGGGGCCGTGCCGGGACTACTTTTCCACCAGCGGAGGCTTTAACTCCTCGTAACCCCGTGGCTAATGGGTGGGCGGTGGGTGCGAGGCTCGTGTGTGTGTGGGGGCGGGGGGCGGGGGGTGATGCCTTCCCAGGGCTTCTCCTCTTGGCTCTGTAGCGCTGACCTTTCTCAGCAAGGCTGCTCGCCTTTCTTCTCCAGCTGGCACCCTATTTCTTTTCTGCAAGTACCAAAGCACTCTGAACTCAGTACCGGTCGTGTAGCGTGCTTACCCTTGTAGACCGAGGTTGGTGAAGTCATTACCCGTCGTGTAGGGTCCTACCCGTGTAGACTGAGTTCGGTGAAGTCAGTATCCGTCGTGTAGGGCGCTTACCAGTGTAGACTGAGCTCTGAGAACTCAGTACCCGTCATGTAGTGTGTTTACCCACGTAGACTGAGCTCAGTAAACTCAGTACCTGTCAGGTACGGTGCTTTTTCGTGTAGACTGAGCTCTGAGAATTCGGTACCCGTCGTGTAGGGTGCCTACCCGTGTAGGCTGAACTCTGTGAGCTCTATCCGTCGTGTAGGGTGCTTGTGTGGCCATCATCGGGCCCCCAGGGTGCTCCCCGCACCAGCACCTGCCCCAGCGGCGACGGGGCACACACATTGGCGTGTCCCTCCATCACTTGACTCTCCTCTGGTTCCGGTCTGTTCTGGTGTTAGGGAGATGGGGGCATGACGCCAACTCTGGAAACGTTCGGGATCTGAAAGAACCCAGGTTCACCAGACCTTTCTAGCGCCGCGCGCCTGGTGGAGAAGGAAATGACACCTTACCCAGGAGAGAGCCACGCTTGGAACTAGATACCTCCGGATCAAAGGATGGGAAGAGGGGCGCAGTGGCCGTCGGGGGCCTGGGGCACGGTGCGGGAGGAAAGGCTAGCCGATCCGAGGGCCAGGAGGGTGAACCGAGCACGGTGGAACTATTCACGCCGAGCGCCCGGAAGGCCAGCAGACCCGCGCCAGTCCCGCGGGTTCGCGGCCCCCCTGCTCGTTGCTCATGCCCCAGGTATGCCCAGGTTCCCTTGGCCGGACTTAGGCCATGCAGGTCATATCGTTTTGTGACAGTGTGGGCGCAAAGGTGGGAGTGGGGGGAGCTGTGCTGGGTTCAAGGCACCGCGAGCACGGGTGTGTGTGTGTCCTGGTGCGGAGTCTTGTTCCCAATCCTGCAACCCCGGTTCTTTCTTCTCTTTCCTATGGGTTTTGGTGCAACATCAGCTCCCGAGCCCACGTGGGGTGGTGAGATCGGAAAGTTTACAGTTACTGTGCGTCTTATTTTCCTTGAGCACTTGGGCCATGGCGGAGAGCTTCGGAAGAGCCGAGCCCGGGTCCCCATCCCCCACCCCGAGCGCTCCCGCCCCTCGGCTGCCTTGGGCACCTCCAGGGACTACTTGCCTCGTGCGTCAGCAGGAGGCCGAGCGTCACGCACACGCCCCTCCTGGCTCCACCCTTCCTTTCATGCCCCTCTGGAGTGTTCCACCTCCGTGAGCCCGCCCTCTAGGTGAAAGCTAAAAATACAACAGACCTGTTAGCAACAGCCCTCCCATTGGTCCCCAAGCAGGGAGAGGCGGCATCTGATTGGGTGTTTGGCTGCAGCGACTAAGCCTGGGCTCTGGAAGTGGGCGCTTGCGCATTGGGTTATCGCATGGGATGCTGGTGTTTGTAGTCCAGGATTAGAAGAAGCCATGGAAGTCTGTGGGTTTACTTCCCCAGTTGTGAGATCTTGATTTAATGCAACAAGTATCTTTACATCGCCAAACTAGTTTCTTCATCTATAAAAACGGAGGCGATTAAATGATATTGTGTGTAAAGCCTTATTGAAATAGTTTTTCTCCTGTAAATCTGAAAATTTTTCTAGTCTTCATGACAATTTGGCCAAATTGCATCTTACAGACTGTATTCGGTGCCTAGTTGGTGTGCATTCCCTAGTGGGAAACCTTCCAGGACAGAATGATGGCAAAGTTTATGATGATTTGGAACAAACCGTCGAAGAGTATTTCAAGGCGGGAAACGAATGAGCAGAGAAAGGGAAGGAGTCTCCTACCTTTCCCTGCAAGCTGAGGAAGGCGTTGAGTCTGGGCACATTTGCGCTTTTACTTGGATCAGCCCTGGGCAGAATCACTTCACAACAATCCCTGAAAACAGTGCAGTCTCCCTTGGCGAGTGGGAGCTTTGAGTAATGAGTGAGTGTATAAATAGGATAGGATAAAAGAGGGGGGAAGAGATCACCCTCCTTAATTGCTGATGTCTCAATTTATCATGTCGTAAGGAGGAATACTTTTCCCCCCTCTCCCCAATGTGTAATTTCATCTTGCCAGGCCTTTAATTGTATGCTGAATTACTACCCAAGCATTCTTGATTCCCCTCCCATTTTGGATAATCGTATGTTGAAAGGTATATGCCATTCTTTCACAATGCTTACCGCCGGTGAGCGCAGAGGGGGAAGGGTGGGAACAACTCCCCTGTATGAAAGTGAAGCAAGTTATGCCAGATACTTTGGTGCCAGTGACAAGGCTGGCCATAATTGGCTCAATTAACTCAAGATGAGTCAGACTTCCATACAAGTCAAGATGAAACTTTTATAACTTCTTTGAAGTTATCTAAGAAAACAGTTTCTCAATTTGATCTTTGATAGCTGTTGTTGCTGAGGCAAGAGCTAGGATAGCCATGACAAAAAGCTCTTGCTCTCTCTCTCCTTTCCCCAGACTAATTCTAGTAAACAAGAGAACAAATAAGGAATCAAGTATCTGGGAAAAGATGGAAATAAGGTGGGGTTTTTTTTGGGGGGGGTAAATTACTCCAAGGTAAATAATCTTTCACATTTACATTCTAGCTTGAAGCTATATTAAAAAACTTGGGTTAAAACAGTAACACAGTCAGTCTCTCTGAAATTTAGCCAGTTTAGTTTGACTTCCTGGGAATTTTCTTAATTTATAAGTTGCTAAGTGGGGCTGGAGAGACTCAGTGGTTAAGGGCACTGGCTGCTCTTACAGAGGACCCAGGTTTGGTTCCCAGCGCCGGTACAGTGGCTAACAACCATCCATGACTCCAATTCCAGGAGGATCCAATGCCCTCTTCTGGCCTGCCTTGCACATGTGGGTGCACTTACATGAAGGGGGAAAACATAAAAATTTAAAAAATAAAAAGAAGTTCCTAAGTGGGGTGTAGTAGTGGCTGTCAGACAAAGGCAGGAAGAATTCCACAAGACGTAGACCAGTCTACACAGAGAGTCCCAGACAGTCCAGGACTACGTAGCAACCCCCCTCCCAAGAAAAAGTTGCAGTATGACTACAATACATTGTATGCATGTATGAAAGTCTCAATGAATAAAAAAGATGTTAAGAAAAAGTTGCTAACTGGCAGGCCAAAGATGACATCTGCTGGATTTTTTTTTCTAACATTATAATCTAGTTAACATCTAGTGAATTTTTTTCTAATAAATATCGATACATTGAGATATATCTATTTTGTTATGTAACAATGTAATAATGTCTGTTTATATATACATAACTGGTTTATAATTTTTTTTTCTTTTGGTCTTTTTGAAGCAGGGTCTCCCTGTAGCCCCAGCTGTCCTGGAACTCACTACATAGACCAGGCTGGCCTTGAACTCACAGAGATCCGCCTGCCTCAGCCTCCCAAGAGCTGGGACCACAGGTGTGCGCCACCACACCTGGCTATGTTTATAAATTTTTTATTACATCTGTGTGCTCATTTGTATGCAGCATGCTATAGCCTGCCACATGTGTATGTATGCATATGTGTCAGAGAGAGAGAGGTCAGAGGACAACTTGCTGGAGCCCTCTGGCCCTGGTGTATTGTTTTTAAAGGTGAGTTGCTTTCATATATATAATTTTTTTTTTTTTTTGGTCTTTTTTGAAACAGGCCCCAGCTGACCTGGAACTCACTATGTAGACTAGGCTGGCCTTGAACTCACAGACTTCTGCCTGCCTCTGTCTCCTGAATGCTGGGATGAAAGGCATGCACCACCATGCCTGGCTGAGTTGCTAATGCTTTTATTTATTATTTATTTATTATTTTTTGGTCTTTTTGAAACAGGGTCCCCCTGCAGCCCCAGCTGGCCTGGAACTCACTATGTAGACCAGGCTGGCCTTGAACTCACTGAGATCTGCCTTCCTCTGCCTCCCAAGTGCTGGGACAAAAGGCATGCGCCACCACGCCCGGCAAGTTGCTAATATTTTTAAATTGGTATATTGCACAAAAGTGTCTTACGTTTCTTCTTGTCCTATCAAAGTGCCTGGCAGTGGGGGCTGGGGAGATGGCTCAGCAGTTAAGAACACTGGGTTCGAATCCCAGCACCCAAATGGCAGCTAACAACTGTAACTCTAGTTCCAGGGGATCCAACAGCCTCTTCTGTCTTCCGAGGGCATTGCACGACATGGGCACACTTACCTACACGCAAGCAATACACACATACACATAAAATAAAAATAATAAAATATTAAAACAACAACAACAAAGTGCCTGGCAGTGTTGGGCATTTGAGTTTAATGACTGTTGGGGGTGGAGAGATGACTCAGCAGTTAAGAGAGCTGGCTGCTCTTGGAGAGGACCCAGGGTTGATTCCCAGCTCCTATGTGGCAGTTAACAACTGTCTGTAACTCCAGTTCTGGGGGATCCGAAGCCTTCTGACATTCTCCGGTATTGCACAACATGAATGCACTTGCATACATGCAGGCAACACATTCATTCACATAGAATAAAAATAATTTAACAAAAAAAGAGTTTAACGATTATCTGGGATATAGCAGCTATCTTCCTAGACGTGGTTTATCCTCTCTTGTTCGCCAGTCTCCCAAAGACTGAGTCATACACTATTTTAAATCATACTTGGGGGCTGGAGAGATGGCTCAGTTGGTAAAGGTATTTGCTGCCAAGCCCGACAACATCAGTTCAATTCCCAGGACCCACATGGTGGAAAAGAACCAACTCTCAAAGGTTGTCCCCTGACCCCCACAGATGCACCATGGCAGGCCTGTGCACATAAAATATTTAAGAAAAAATTCAAAATGCTTTGGAGGTTGAAGTGATGGTTTGATAAGCATATTAAAACTAAAGATCAAAGCCGGGTGTGGTGGTGCACACCTTTAATCCCAGCACTCTGGAGGCAGAGGCAGGCAGATCTCTGTGAGTTCAAGGCCAGCCTGGTCTACATAGTGAGTTCTAGGACAGCTGGGGCTACAGGGAGGCCCTGTCTCAAAAAGACCAAAAACAAAACAAAACAAAAAACCTAAAGATCAAAAATGAAGTTACTGTCAGGCATGGCAATACATGCCTTTAAACCCAACACTCCAGTCTAGCCTATGCTACACAGTGAGACCCTATTTCAAAAAAAAAAAAAAAATGTTACTGAAAAACCAATTACAAGCTGGCAGGGTGACTTATGTCTGAGTCAGCACTTGGGAAAATGAGGCAAAAGCACCCCTAGGCCAGTCTGGATCACACAGTGAGTTCCAGTTTAGCCTGAGACACATCAGACCCTGTCTTAAGACGAATTCTAATCTGAAAATGGCCTGGTTCTCTGCTTGTTCTTTTGAACTGCTCCAGCTCCCCAAACACCACTCCCCTTCAGGACTACCTCTCCACAAACCACTTCCCAGCGCCAAAGTGCATGCGCCCTCTTATACTCAAAGAATAAAAAAGATGTTGAGAAAAAGTTGCTAACTGGCAGGCCAAAGATGAAATCTGTTAGATTTTTTTTCTAACATTGTAATCTAGTTAACAGCTGGTGAATGTTTTTTTCCTAATGAATATCGATACATTGAGATATATCTATTTTGTTATGTAACAATGTAATAATGTTTATATATACATAACTGGTTTATAAATTTTTTATTACGTGTGTGTGCCCATTTGTATGCAGCATGCCACGTGTATGTGTCAGAGACAGAGAGAGAGAGGGTCCTACAGTACCTTCAAAGCTGTTTATTATCACTCAACACCAAACACCTGCTGGGGAGAAGGCAGCCTAGAAGGTGAGTTAATAGCCATTAAATGCTTCAGGACACATGGAAGGTGCTATGTGGGGGTACAAGGGGAAGGTAGATTGAAGGCTGGGAGACATCTGAGGACATATTTGGCTCAGGTCTGATGAGTAGGAGTTAGCCAAGCAGAGTGGGAGAAGGAGCACTAGATCAACAGGTTAACAATCACTGAGACCGAAGGGAAAGCAGCAATTCAGGAACTGAAAAAGAGCCTGTGGTTGCAGTAGGGACAGAGGCAAAGCACCTGGGAAGCCTCCAGGATTATCTTTAGCCCTGTGGTCAGGACCTCATCCTGCTTTCCCAAGGTGCCTGCCAAGGGGCCTAAGACCCCTTCCTTTGCGATCTTGTGGGTTTTAATGGGGCTGTTTCTGTCAGGTCCCTTATTCTATTTCCTCAAGAGGTTGTATACTCTGTACATCACAATCGAGTTTTTTAATTTTTTGGGGACTTTTTTGAGACAGGGTCTCCCTGTAGCCCCAACTGTCCTGGAACTATGTAGACCATGCTGTCAACTCACAGAGATCCGCCTGCCTCTGCCTCCAGAGTGCTGGGATTAAAGGCGTGCGCCACCACACCCGGCTACAATCAAGGATTTTTATTGACCAAACTAAAATCCTAAACTAAAACAGTTGTCTTACCTTGGCTCTGCTACTAAATTGCAGTGTAAACCAGCCCAGTCCCTGGATTCCTCAGGACCCACACCCTTTCAATATGTATGGTAGGATAGACCTACTTGGTATCTTCAGGCTTCAGAAATACCCCCACAGGGAAAATTAACACCCCATTAGGCAGAAATGAAGTTTAACTTGGTGTATGGGCATGTCTGAATTTCTCTAGTTTTGAGAATTTAAACACCCTTCAAGCTGGGTGTGGTGGCACCTGCCTTTAATCCCAGCCTAGGGAGGCAGAGGCAGAGGCAGGTAGATCTCTGAGTTTGAGGCCAGCTTCCTCTACATAGTGAGTTCCAGGCCAGCTGGGGCTATAGGGAGACCCTGCCTCAAAAAGACCAAAAAAAGGAAACAACCCTTCAAGTAAATGTGTGTACTTCAGGAAACAATTTTTTTTTTTTTTTTTTTTGGTCTTTTTGAGATAGGGTCTCCCTGTAGCTCCAGCTGCCTGGAACTCACTCTGTAGACCAGGCTGGCCTCGAACTCACAGAGGATCCGCCTGCCTCTGCCTCCAGAGTGCTGGGATTAAAGGTGTGCGTCACCACACCTAGTGAAAGAAATTATTTTTATTAGAGTATTTCTAACTCATCAATTTAGTTTGTCTCACCATTACTATAAGCCATTTTTCAAAAATTAAAGTTAGAAAGCCCAGTATGGTCTCACATATGTAATCCCAGCATTCTAGAGGCTAGGGCAGGAAGACAACTGCCAAGATCCAGGTCAGTATGGGCTACATAGTAAGTTCCAGTCAGCCTTAGCTACCGGGCTAGGAAAGAAAGTTACTTCTGTAAAGCCCTTGTCTGCCTGAAGTGAAGGCATCCAGGGCCTCTGAATATCTTCGAGTGGTGCATACTATGAAGCCCACTCCATGTCTTCAGCCACCAGTACCTGGGTGATTAAACTCCTAGAGCTAAGTCAAATGAGGAATGTAACTGACTACCAGAAAATAAACACCAGCTTTATTAGAATAGCAACAGAAAGTTTCCAATTCCTTGGAACGTAAAAACCATGAAACCTGGTAAAAGCTTTTAAAGACCATGGTTATTGTTCTGATGGCCCCGCCACTGAGGGTCATCAAGGACAACTGCCATCAGAGCTGCTGCAAGGACACGCTTTTCACTGGGGTGGCTCTGTAGTTAAGCCCTCAGACAGAGGGCGGAAGGACTTTATTCCTGTTTTGAAGCTCTTGGTGTAGGAAGAACTATCAGTATGGAGAACAGAGCCTTGCTGCTCCAATTCAAATATAAACTAGCTGATCAAGTTTTCTTGGATAGTCTGCCAGCGTGCTCTGCGAAGAACCCTTTTCCATTCTCACCCACCTGGGTGAGGGAAAGAAAAGTGGCAAGGGGCCAGCACGCTAGCAGGCGCTCTGGTGATTCTGGGCTCTGCTCCCTTTCTGCTGGTGGTAGTCGGTGTCTTTTCTGGCAGCTGCAGCAGCTTGATGGGGGAGGAAGGAGCTGCCCACCAATCACCTCTTCTTGAAGCCGTATTTTTTCCGTTCATAGAACAGGTCTGTCTTAGAGCTACCCAAATTGACAATCTTTGGGCATCCGTCTCTCTGGAAAACATAACAGAGTTGTTTAAGTCTTTAAAATTGAATCAGAATTGATTTAAGATACAAAGTGTAGCCACACAAGAAGAAAACTCAACTCTTCTCCAAAAGTGCTGGCAACAGAGCTTTGCAGTGGAGCACTTGGCCCCTGTGTCCCATCCCCAGCAAAAAAAGGGGAAAAAAAACAGACTGGGCGTGGTGGGCCTTTAGTCCCAGCACTCAGAGGCAGAGGCAGGCGGATCTCTTGAGTTCAAGGCCAGCCTGGTCTACATAGTGAGTTCCAGGACAGCTGGGGCTACAGGGAGACCCTGTCTCAAAAAGACCAAGAAAACACCAAGGAACAGGTTTGCAAATGTGTCCAAACACCTCCACCTCCATAACTGGGAAGCATCCCCCAGACATCTGCCTGCCTCTGCCTCCCAAGTGCTGGGATTAAAGGCATGCACCACACCTGGCAATTCTGGGTTTTTAATGTGTCCTTGCTAATTCATTTTGACACATGGTCTTGGGCAGGGGAAGTGTTCTACTGCATTAGGTGGCTGTTGTCATCATTCTCTGATAGGTAAGGACAGGCTGCCCCGGCCATTCTGTGAGCCTGAGCGGTTTCCTTGATGCCCCAGGAACAGCATGCTCAGGAATGAAGAACACATCTGATTTGGGACTGTGAAAGGAAAGCAGGGAAGCTACAACTGGAGAAACTTCCACAGGTCTCTTGATTTTGTTAGACACTCCTGCCAGAGTGGCTGGATCCCTGGGGTATCAGTCTGCAGAATGAATTAATCAAGCCCTAAGCTTAGAAAACTTTAAATGAGAAGAGGCAATGCCAACTGTAGTGTTCTATGATTTTATAGAAATCTCATACCATAAATTACAGAGATCTCCTATCTGTAGACTCTGGTGTATTGAGAGAGCCAGCCTCCCTAAGAGCTGAAGTCAAGAAAACTATGTAATTTAGATTTAATGTCCTTGTGAAAATGAAGGATCAAAAAAGCAACAATAAAAAGAACAGGAGAGCAAGTGTGGGGGCTCACACCTGCACTTCAGAGGCAGAGGCAGGACTGCTTGAAGTTCCAGGTCAGCCTGGGATAGAGACAGACCTCCTCACAAAAACAAAACAAAACACATATGACCAAAAATGAAGAGGAATTAACTGTTTCTTGATGGCTTAAGGCGGCCTGATTTTGCCTTTAATTCCAACACTTGGGAGGCAGAGGCAGGCAGATCTCTGAGTTCGAGGCCAGCCTGGTCTACGTAGCAAGTTCCAGACCAGCTGGGGCTACAGGGAAACCGTGTCTCAAAAACACCCTCCCCCAAGAAAAAGGCCTGATTTTAAATGTGGCAGCACCTCAGGTTCTCCAAGAGCCCATGTGCAACCCCATGGTATGATGCAGCCTAAACTGTGCACAACGACTTGAATGTAGGAGGTACTGTTCTTTGGATTCACATTTCTCAATGATCAAACTACAGAATGGAGCAGATCAGTGTTCACAAACCCTAGAGATTTCTGGGGTATACCAGGTATTGGTGGGACTTATTCCCATCTTCACTGCCCCCACTCAGTGAGTTTAGATCAAGGCGGCAGGCTCAAGAGTCAGGCCATCTGACTTCTGATTATTTAACCTTCCTATACCTCTGGTTAGTCACAAATAAAATGAATCTAACAGTAGACCTTACCTCAGGGAATTAAAAGGATTAAATGGTTCAATAAATACACTTAGAAAAATGCCTGGCATAAGCCAGTGCTCATTGGCTTATAAGAAACTACTCAAAACAAAATTGGTAATTTTGTAATGATTGGACCCAATTCTCCCCACTCCCCAAGTTAGACTTCTGTGAAAGATACTTCATGAGGAGACAGGTCTCTGCATTGATTAGACCTGTTCCCCGCCCCCCTGGGCACGCAGCTGAACCCTCCTTTATCTGTTGGGCTTCTCTCCTGTCTTTGCCTGACCCCTGGCTTGTTCTCTGCACACCTCCCAAGGCTTCCCAGCTGTTCTCCAGTTCCTCTAATGCCACCAGAATTAAGGATGTATAGGTCTTTCTTTAATTTTTAGAAAATTATTTTATGTGTATAAGTGTTTTGCCTGCATATAAGTGTAATGCCACAGAGGCCAGAAGGAGCATCAGATCCTCTGGAACTACAGTTTTGGATGGTTGTTAGCCACCATGTGGGTGCTAGAACTGAACCAGGTCCTCTGCAAAAGCAGCTCTGAACCAGGTCCTCTGCAAAAGCAGCTCTTAACCACTGAGCCATCTCTCCTAACCACTGAGCCATCTCTCCAGCCTGCTCACTTTGTTTTGAAACAGGGCCTTGCTAAGATCACCCTGACTGGCCTTGAACTCACTGTAATCTTCCTGTCTCAACCTCGAGTACTGGGATTACAGGCATGTGCCATCACACCTGGCTAGGACCTGTGGTTTCACACTGGGAAATATGTCTGTAAAGAAAGTGAGAAAAAAGGAAGATGGGGGAGGACTGTTGGGAAGTGGAGGATGGCAGAGGAAGCTCCTTGTGAGTGTACCAAGGGTTTGTATTCACCACGAGACCTTTTTCCTTGTTTTTGTTTTGAGACAGCGTCTTGCCCTTGCATGTAGCCCTTGCTGGACTAGGGATTTGCTATGCATACCAGGTTGGCTTAGAACTTGTAACAGTTCTCTACCTCTGCTGGATTACAGGCATGAGCCACCACATGCAGCTCATTTTTTTCCTTCCATGTTGAAGATGGAACCAAGGCCCTCTTCTGACCCTAGCAGCCCTGTACCATGTGACACCCTCAGTCCCTCAGAAGACATTCTTGAATCACTCTAACATGCCAGGTTCTTGTTTCCATTGCACTTTGGGTGTCCCTAAAGCACAACTGAAGAAACCACAGTAGGGTCTTTGTGGAAACACCAAGGAGGACTCAATAGTTTTAGGTTTCCTTCCAGAAAAGAACTGTTTCAATTACATTCATTTTATGGCAGGAAAACAAGCTATAAGAATTACTTGTAACCAAGAAAATATTTGGGATTTGGTGGCAAATGCCAGTAATCTCAGCACTAACGAGGTAGAGGCAAAAGGACCAGAAGGCTGGCCTTGGCTACCTAGCAAGTTCAGGGCTACATAAGACCCTGTCTCAAAACCACCACCATCACCACCGCCGCCGCCGCCCACCACTACCACCACCACCACCAAACAGGTCAGAGATGGCTCAGCAGTTAAGAGCACTAGGCTGTTCTTGCAGAGGACCCAGGTTCAGTTCCTGGCACCCAATGGCAGCTAACAATCATCCTGAACACGAGTTCCAGGAGACCTGATACCCTCTTCTGGCCTCCATTGGTGCTGCACACACAGGTGTAGGCAAAACACTCATACACATAAAAATAAATGAAAATAAAGCGGGGCGTGGTGGCACATGCCTTTAATCTCAGTACTTGGGAGGCAGAGGCAGGTGGATCTCTGTGAGTTCAAGGCCAGCCTGGTCTACATAGGGAGTTCCATGACAGCTGGGGCTACAGAGAGACTCTGTCTCAAAAAGACCAAAAAAAAAAATAAAAAATAAAAAATAATATATAAATGAAAATAAAAAAACATCAACACCATCACAACAACAAGAAAAAGTCAAAACAAAAAGATAATACAAAATAACCCAAAATAAAACCCTAGGAATTTCTAGTAATACTTTAAAACCTACATAAATTATATACTAAAATGCAATACGTCAAAGAGAAATTTGAACTGAAATGTAGAAAAAGGCAATTAAAAAAACACTGACACCAGAAAAAAACCAACTGCTGAAAAGCTGTTTCTTACTAGTGGTAACAAATGATGAACAGTGGCAGTGAACAGACAGCTTTAGTGACAGAAAAGAGGTGAGACACAGCAAGGATGAACAATACGGACCGTGCACACAGGTTTGGGACCTTAACAGCAGTACTGCACTTTCTTTTGATTTTCTTTTTTGAGACAGAATCTCATGTAGCCCAGTCTGGTCTCAAACTCACCATGTAGCTGAGGCTAGCTTTGAAACCCTGACCCTGCTGTCTTCACCTCCCAAGTGCTAGGATTACAGGTGTGAGCCACCATGCCTGGCTGTAGTATAACATTTTTACCTAAAACTTATTTTATCTAATTCTCTGTTGTTCATGGAGAGAAGCAGGAGCAAGCAGGGCAGGGCTGTAATCCTAGCTACTGGGGAGGCAAAGGCAGGAGGATCTCAAGTTCAAGACCTGCTTGGGCCATAGAGCAAGTTTCATACCAGCTTGGCTAAGTAACTGAGACCCTTCAATCCCTCTGGAAAAAGGGCTGGGATGTAGTTCAGTAGTAAAACACTTTCCTAGCATATGGTGGGGTGCCCTAAACTCAATCTCCAGCATTGAACAACGCCAACAAAAACACTACACACCCTACTATAAGGAGAGCAGATCAGAGGAGAGCAGTAGAGAAAGAGGACAGAAGAAAGGCACATCTCTTTCAGCTTGAAGAGGAAGTGCATGCGTCAGAGTCACATTGCTCCAGACTGTAACATCTATCCTCAATATCACAATCACCTGTAACTTAAAAGTTCGCTCCTACCCAACATCGTCTTATTCCTGAATACTTAATCCTCAGCACTTACCTACTGTAAGGCACAGGGTTCAAGTACTAGTAATGCCCCCTCCCAAAAATGCACGTGCAAGATTCTAATCCCCATAACTGCAAAAATAATGCTTCTAAACTCAAAAAACTCCATAAATGTTAGTTATTTTTCTTATTCTCTGGTTGTGAGAGGTAAGGAGGTTGGCAGGTTAAAGCAGGAGAATCAAGGACCAAGGACATTAAAACATTGTCACAACATGAGAAAGTACAAATTCACTCTCTGGTAGTATGATCTAAAGATGCCAATGAGTCCACTTTGTTTTGTTTGTTTTTTTTTGTTCTTTTTTTTTGAGACAGGTATCTGTATGTAGCCCAGGCTGGCTTTGAATGGCAATTCTGCCTCAGCTTCCTGAGTGCTAGGGTTATAGGTGTGTACCGCCATGCCAAGCTCCTGACTCCTGGTTATTCTTGACGCTTTCAATACTATAAAGGAGGACACCCAGCTTGGCTTACTGACCTAATTACCTTATAAATTATGAAAGCTGCAGAAGAGAATAACAGGGTGGCTTTTTTGTGGGAAGATTTCTGCATAGGAAAAAGCACTGGGCACTTAATCTCCATGATGATCTCTCTGTAAGGATGAGAGGCTGGATCATGTCACTGGACTGCTTTGTGTTCCTCGGAAAGGAGTACAGAGTAAATGTGAGCTAGATCTCAAATATCCTCAAACATTTCTGTGTAACATGAAGGAGGAGTGACGTCCGAAATAATTCTCAGGGCAGAACGAGCCACAAGGATCTGAGGGTATCAGGTCACACATCCCATGCAGACAAGTCACATGGCAATAACTTTTATTAACGAAGGTTGCAAGTTTGTGCCGGATGCAAACTCTAGCTATAACCATATACAAGTTCAAGAAAGCACTGTCCTCAAATGGACTCTAGCTAGCTTGAGAACTGGTGTGCCTTCTTTTTTTTCGGTCTTTTTGAGACAGGGTCTTCCTGTAGCCCGGCTGTCCTGGAATTCACTACATAGACCAGGCTGGTCTTGAACTCATAGAGATCCACTTGCCTCTGCCTCCTGAGTGCTGAGATTAAAGGTGTGCTCCCTGGCTGGTGTGCCTTCTTTTACACTTATACTTACAGTACCAGACACCCTAGGGGCTGAGGAGAATGGGAATCCCAGGAATAATTTATAGGGGCAGCACCAAAAATGGTGTGCTGTGTTTGTACAAGCCAGGCATTTGTTCCAAGCCATGAGAAAAGGAGAGGGGACCAGGTCCACACCTGCAGAAGGCAGAACATGACCTGATTCTCAAAGGGAAAGATACGAATGGCGGGGCAGAGGCAGGTGGATTTCTGAGATGGAGGCTACCTGGAGCTACAGGGAGACTCTGTCTCAAAAGACAAAAAAACAAAAAAAAAAAAACCCACAAACAAACCAGAAAATCAGAGTTCTTATTTTCTCAACAGAGTAAGAAATATTCTCAGACTGGTAGGTTGCAACATGCCTGAAACCCCAGCAACTTGGGAGACTGAAGCACAAGGGTCACAAGTTTGAGGCCAACTTAAGCCTACAAACAAGGTGCAGCTAGCCTCAGCTACACAGCAAGATTCTGTCTCAAGACACCACCACCAACAAAAACAAAATAAGGGCCAGGGAGATGGCTCAGCAGGTAAAGTGCTAGTTGTGCAAGTCTGACTACCCAGACCTAAATAAAACCCTGCTGTGGTGGTGAGCACCTGTAATCCCAGCTTCCTACACTGGGATGGGAGGCAGAAACAAGAACCCTCTGGAAGCTCAGAGGCCATCTAGTTGGAGTATGTCACGTAGGAGTGCAGCAGCAGAAACAGAGACTCTGCCTCAACCTACTCCTGAAAGTCCTCTGACCTCCACCCAGGTGCCGTGGTAACCTACTGAAGTGTGTAAGCCCAAGTGTACACGTACACACAAATATATATATACACACAAAATAACAAAATATACATACATATACACCAAAACCCTGCAATGATGTACTATTTAAGTTTATTGAAAGCAGACTTGGGGAGCAAGAAGACCCTTCTTTTTTCCACCAAAACTCCATCCTCTGTCAGGCTGGCCCCTGGTTCCTTAATAGGGACAGGGAAAACCAGGAAGCAGATAAGGGGATAACTGCATCCTTGGGCAGGTAAGATGGCTCAATGGCTCATAAAGGTATTTGCCACCAAGCCTGACCGCCTGAGTTTGATCCCTAGGACCCACATGGCGGGAGGGCAGAACCTAATATATCAAGTTGTCCTGTCCTTCACCTGCTTATACACATATACAGATAAACGTTAACAACAACAACAAAAAAATTGAAAACTAAATGAAGCAAAACACTGCGGCCTTTGAGAACAATTGAAAGATAAACCATTTTCAACAGACACCACTATTATTTACCTTAGGGTATAAAAATGCCTGCAGTGGGAAAGAAAAGTTGGAAGCTCATCCATGGAGAAAGAAAGCAAGTTCTCACTAGGGAACCCCAGCTGACTGTCTCAGCATGGTTTTCTCAGTCAAATTGTAATGGGACGATATAAGCCTCCCTCTGAGGATAGTGTCTGTTTGCTCTCTCAGGCCACCGCAGTCTGCTGGATGTGGGAACACCGGCTGCTTCTATCTGCTACTCACTACTTATTCTTTTAGTCTGGCTTACTATATACTTAACTCATTCAAAACTGAAAGTATAGTCATCACAGTTCATTTTCTAGACAGTATAGAATAAACTCCTCTAATAAAAAAGTTCTAGGCTGGACTGGAGAGATGTCTCAGTGGTTAAGAACACTGGTTGTTCTTGCAAAAGACCTGGGTTCAAATCCCAGCACCCACATGGCAGCTAACAACTGTCCATAAACTCCACTCCCAGGGGATCCGACAGCCTCTTCTGACCTCCGTGGGCACTGCACGACATAGGTGCACTTATCTACATGCAGGCAATACACGCATACACATAAAAACAATAAAAAAATTTTAAAAATGTTTAAAAAAAAAAGATTAAAAAAAAAGTTCTAAGCTGGGTGTGGTATTTCAGACCCTTAATCCTACACTTGAGGGGCAGAGGCAGGCGGATCTTTGTGAGTTTGAGGCCAGCCTGGTCTACATAGTGAGT
>NW_008348199.1:4526316-4528171 GCF_000622305.1 Nannospalax galili | reverse complement strand
AATTGTTCTGTCAAGTCAGGAGGAATGTGCTGATAATTTAGGGAAGATGGCTAATTGGTGGAATTCACTACAAGTATTTGACCATTCCTTGACCCTCAGATAAAGGTGGGAAAAAGAGCTGTTGAAGCTAATTGAGCTAAGCAAACTGGCTGTCTGACGTTCTACTGTATAAGAAGGCGGAGCTAAAATAAACCGGGCCTGCAGTCTCTACTGACAGTCCTCCCAAGTATCTTTCTCTGTCTCTTGTTTTTCTTTCAATCCTCACTCCCCCTTTCAGGTGCTGTTCATCTAAGGCCGGCTGGCACCGGCAGGAGAGAACCAACTTCTGCAAGCTGTCCTCTGATCTCTACCTACACACTATGGCACGCACATGCCCACACACAAACACACAAATAAATGTAATTAAATTCTTTTAAATTTTATTTATTTATGGTTTTTTTTTGGACAGTCACCTGTAGTGCCAGCTGGCAAGGAACCTATTATACAGACCAGGCTGGCCTCAATCTCTCGGAGATCCACCAGCTCTGTCTCCCAAGTACTAGGGTTAAAGGCATGTGCCACCATGCTTGGCTTAAATTCTTTTTTCTTTTTTGTCTTTTTTGAGACAGGGTCTCCCTGTAGTCCCAACTGGCTTAAATTCTTTTTAAAAGAATCATGTCACAGGAGATATTCAAAGAAACAGATGGCATTCTCCAAACTGCTAGAATTGACAGATTTGCTTCTCTCGCATTCTGTCTTTGATATAGAATAACTGCTCTTTATAAGACCACACACAGTCTGACTCCCAAGCCTGAAGAAATTACCAAGATGACTAGCTGAACATTGTGGTCAGCTGGAAGGCTCAGCATGCACTTACATCCTTCTCCTGAATGGTGCACTCTTTACAATAGTAGGCATCAGAGACTCCGGGACCTCCACAGATCACACAGCGGCCCTGGTAAGATCCATAGTTACACTCATCACATATGCGAACCAGCGTGCAGGGACGCACATAGGAATCACAGATCACACATTTGCCATCACCTGTAAGGAAAGAAGAGTTAGGTTCACTAGCAATTACTTCCTAAAGATCTGTGCTCTGTTCTCTGGGGAAATAACTAGCCTCCTTAGGACAGTAACTTTAGGACCTTCCTCTATCTTGACACCTCAAGGTTTATCCAGCATCTATCTCAATGCCCATTAGCACAGAGTTTGGAACAGCATCTGAGAGGTTTTAAGTCTATATAAATGCTATCAATAAACTGTGTGCACAGTTATACACACATAGGAGTGGGGGGCAGGTGGAGGTCATGTCACTGCCAACTGGTGCTGTCTAAAGGTAGATATTTTCTCAAAACCTAAATACATAGTATTTTTAAATGTGCACGATTAGGTGGGAAGATGAAAGGAGCCCTTGGCTTCAGCCTGGCACTCCTCAGTGTCCACATGCTTCCAGGCTAATCTTCCCAGAGCTTCTTTGTGGCTCCTCTGGAGATAACGGTCTGCTGGCTCTCCACAGTGTGCAAGGAGGTGAGGGGAGAGCATGCTCCACTTACATTTTTCACAAAGTCTTCCAATAGCTGCAAGATCAAAGATGACAAAAAGAACAATTAGAATGAAGATTCTGGGGCCGGAGAGATGTCTCAGCAGTTAAGAGAAATGACTGCTCCTGCAGAGGACCCAGGTTCGAGTCCCAGGACCGACATAATGGTTAACAACAGTCTGTAACTCCAGTTCCAGGGATCTGACGCCCTCTTCTGATCTCCGCGGGCATTGCACGACACAGGTCCACTTACACACATACAGGCAGTACACTCATATACATAAAATAAAAATATATGAAAAAAAATTTTTTTTTAAAGTATTAGCCCGGTGT
>NW_008348199.1:4522389-4526039 GCF_000622305.1 Nannospalax galili | reverse complement strand
CTTGTCTTTTCTTCTTGATGTAACCTGGGCTAGGGCTAGCTTGGAGTTCCCCATGTAGACCATTCCATCTGCGTCCGGCCTATCCTCCTAAACTCCGGTCTGAGCCAAACTCCGGTCCAAAATACGAACTCCTCCGAGCAGTCCCGGATAGATTCCAGGACCCAACACCGCACCTCCCGTCATTTGGGCGCGCATCCCTGCCCTCTTAGAAGCCACAACGATGCGCGCGCTCCGGCATCACCCGCGCACCCCGGAACGCGGGGCGTCCAAGCCAAGACCCCCAGGCCCCCAACTTCCAACCCCACCCCACTCAGGCAGCACGGGTAGGGCGCCATCTCACCCACACCAGCCTGCTTGCGACAGAAAATCAAATCCGGATGATGCTTAGCCATAACGCCTCTCCAAGCGGGCGACCGGAAGCTTCGGGAACTTCCGTTCGACCTTTAACCTATTGGTCCCACCTTCCCTGGGCCATGATTGGTCAATAAAATGTCCATCCGCGTTTGCAAGTGACACCAAATTCCGCAAGTTCTTGCGAGCGTTGCCCCTCCACACGGCAACCGCCAGGTTCTTGTAGTACAAAACGTTTCTCCCAGGTTGGTACCTAGGTAGCTGACGTCCGTGCGCTTGGATGAAATCTCTACATGTAATTTTCTTGTGTGCTGGGGATTGAACCCAGAATCTCACGCGCAGGTCCACAGGGTGTGTGGGTTTATTTTATTTTTTATTTTTTATTTTTTTGACAGTAACTGATATATTACCTACTCCACAGTGACCTGCAGGTTTGGGCTGGACATAGGAATCATGGAAGAAACATTTGGAGGTCTTGTTCTAACCTTTCTCTTAAGCACTGGGACACAGGTCACTCCACCAGGCACCTAGGCTGTGGGAGACGTTGCAGGGAGAAGGGAAAGCGTATCTGTCTGCTGCTCTGCTTGTCTCCAAGTGGAAGATTATTTGGCTCCTGGGGAAGGCAAGACACCTGTCAGCCTCTTCTGTTGGAATGAAACTCACGCTGGCCCCACCCAGGTAACAAGGCTAAGCCCTCTGGCAACCCTGAGCAGGATCACCAGTCAGGAACCCTGGGTCGACCAGAACTCCAAGAAGCGGCATCAAACTTTTCTGGGAGTTTTGAGCGGGACAAGGGCTTTGGCTTCTCCTTCTGGTCCAGGTCCTTTGAGAGATCTTCCAGGGAAGAGATCTCCAAGTCACTCTCATCTTCAGAAAGCTGCAGGGATGAAAGAGGAGAGAACACATTTTGATAAATGTAGAAAGTATCAGAGTTCAGCACCACCCAAGACAGAAAAAGGGCTGATTCAGAGGAAAGCAAATGGAAGAGATGACTCTTCCTGCCTTCCAAGCTCCCTGCCTCTGAAAACCTGCTCCAGAGATCCAGAGCAAGAGGAGGATGCCAGCCCATCAGAGCCTTTGCCAGGGGGCTGGGCACTCTCCTCTGAGATCTCAGAATCAGACCAGTCCCAGCCATTCCCTGGCTGGGAAGCTGACCTGGAAAGAACTTGCGGGGGCTGAAGAGATACACGTTGCACAACGTCTCCCTCTGGGTCCTCTTCAGAACTGAAAGGAGGAGTGCTGCTGCTCAGTCCAGGCCCGGGGGAAACAGGGGTGCTGGAGGGTCCATGCACTCTGGGGCGTGGAATGGGAGTAGACACCTGGGTCAAGCCAGGGACATGGCTGGCTGTGGCTCTGAAGAGTTGATGTAGAAGGCCCTGTTGGCTTGGATGGCAGCACCACACTCCGAGTCCTGGTCCTTGGCCGGGCCTCCCCTGTGGCCAGTGCGCTCTGCTGGCTTTTGACTGGAGGCCGGCCACGTGGCCGAAACACTGCACTCCCTCCTTCCCATCTCTTCTTCACTCTGCTGGTGGCTTCCCCGTTGAGCTTTTCCCTCAGACTCGAAAATTCAGAAAAGCTCCCGGCAGTCTGCTGCCGCTGGGTTCTCAGTAAGGCCTCCAGAGACTGGAGAGTCTGAGCTGTGATTCCCTTTGTGTCCCTCTTAATTCCCATGTGTTCCAGTTTCTTCTCCAGGACGTCCTCCAGAGAGGGCCGGAACTGCTTCAGCCAGGTACTATTTTGCCTCAGAGATGCCAGCACCCTCCACTGCTCATCATGGGCGTCCTCTGGCTCTTCCTCAGAAGAGGTCTCTTCTATGTCCTTTGTGTCCACAGCCTTTGGCATTTCTTTTACCTCCACCTTCCTGAGAGACAAAGTCTGAATCATCTCCTCCCGGGAAGCGATGAGTCTGGCTTGTTCCTCCAATTCGGCAGGGAGGACACTGATATGGTGCTGAGACTGAGCAGCTGCTTTCTTCTGATCCTGAAACAGGGAGGCATGTAGCCTCTCATTCTTTTCCTGTAGCTCTCTCCTCTCAGCTGCCCGCTCTGCCTGCAGTTCCTTCATTTTTCTCTTCCACTCCACTCTGTCTTCTGAACCTCCATCTTCTCTCGCAGGGCCTGGAGCTCCTGTGCCTGCTTGAGTCGCTCCTCTGACTCTTCATCCCGCAGCGTTCCAAGGTGGGACTCAGTCACACTGTGGGATTGCAGTTCCTTCAGCTTCTGAAAAAGTCCCCCATCATTTGATAAAGACCTAGATTGGATACTGACTTTATACCTTATCCAGATACAGGGTCAAAGGGGTACATACCACTCTCCCCAACCAAGAGCCTCCAGTTTGCCCTCACTAAGTACAGATACACCTACAAACAGCCACACAAATTGGCAGCCCCCTCACTAAGGTTCTCCTGAGGCTTAGCCCATGCATAGTAGAAGTAAGTGTCCAGGGAAGGACAAACTCAGGTGTTACTTCAATTCTGCTGTCCCCAAACCCTGAAATTGCCCAACTGCTGCCCTGTTTCTTTCTAGGCCTGGAGTAAGCTCAAGAGAGCATACCTGGAGCCCACATGAGGATCCTTAGCTTCCCCAGCCACACCCTGAAGATGAAGACTCCTGCCTCTGACACAGACACAGACACACACACACACACACACACACACACACACACCAGCTCTCATCAGAAAGCTGGATTTTCACAGCATTCAGAGCCATGTCACTAATACCTGGCAGTTCTTGAGATATGACTGTGACCAGAAGAAAAAAAGCACACAAAATTAAATCAAAGGCAGACCTACCTGGGTTTCACTAACAAAGCAGCACACACCCATCTCTATCCCTACACAAAAATCTACTGCAAGCTTGGTATGGCCTTTGCTGACTCTTCTCAGTCACTGCTTAAGCAATAGTGGGACCAAATGTTAATCATTCCCCAACTTGAATATTTGTTGACAAATGCTATACCAGATGCATGCATGACTGGGGAGATTCTGATGTGTCACCTCTGGCTTCTACATCATCGCTATGGCGTGCCACACCGCTGATTCTTTGCACTACAAACCTCCATGGCCGGTGCCTTTCCATTGCAGAGTCCTCTGGCACCTGGGTTTATCCCACGTAACCCAACGTTCTTTCTGCTGTCAGGTAACTCAAAGTAAGTGCTCAGATTTCTGCACCAGGGAAGTTCTAAGAAATACTTTAAAATGCACTTAGCTCTCAGTGGCCCTCCAACATTGGGAGAATATTTCTAGAATTTCAAAGACTGACCATCTTACGGCGTTTTTCTGTCATTCTAAATGAAATCTT
>NW_008348199.1:4516507-4522025 GCF_000622305.1 Nannospalax galili | reverse complement strand
GGTTTCTAAACAATGACTTCCAATTCAAATCAATACTTATTTACCAAATGCCTACTCAGCAGGTGACATGTTGGGGAATGTGAAATTAAAGGCATTTTGAGAAGGTTGGAAATGATGGGTACAGAGGGGTGAAGGAGCAGAGGGCCACACCAGAAGGCAGCAGCTTACCTTCCACAAATCAGCCTTGATCCAGTGGGGGAACACTGCTAGTTTTAGGTAATACTCCCACATATACACACCATACAGCTTTCATTCCAACCCTACCACCTTCCATCTGAACCTTTCCATCTCAGATTCTACACATAACTGTGACAAGCTCCATAGGAAAAACATGGAATGGTTATGAAAAATACTCTTGACAGTTCATTTGCAAAAACAGCATTCTCTTGGTATGAGGAGGACCAATGAGAGATAAATATATTTTTTAAATATTTTCTGTACACACTTATATGGGAAGATATGGTTCAGCGATAGCCTTTCAAAGGTCTTCCTGATTTAACAATGACAGTTAAAGAGAATATCCAGTAGAAAAACAGGACTTTGGAATTTAAAAAGTCAAGTTCAAGTCCCACCTCCAATTCTTGCTGTATGAATTTTAACAAGTTATGTGGTCTTGATTTCTTCACCCATTTTCAAGTACAATGTAATATGTATTTAAAAAAAAAAAACACTCACACAGAAAGTTTTTTAAATGGAACTTAGGCAAAGTGATAGAAGCCTTGTAATCCCAACGCCCATGAAACCAAGGCAGGATGACTGAAAGTTTGAGGCCAGCCTGGGCTCCATAACGACTTTGAGTCCAGTCTTAGCTACATGGTAAAACTCTCTCTCAAAAACAACTTTTTATTTTTAAAATGTAAAAAATTTAAAAGGAACTTTAAAAAGAAATTAACAAATTAATTGTACTTCAAGACTACTTTGGCTGTTTTTGTGTTAATGTAGCTGGGTAATGGTTCATACATCTAAGCATTCCGGAGGTACAAGCAGGAAGATTACTATTTTAGTTTCAGTCCAGCCTGGTCTATATAGCATGTTCCAGGCCAGCCAGACAAAAGATCCTGGCTAAATAAATAAATAAAGTTCCGCTTAGAGGCGGGAAAAGAGTAAGCACAGTCAGTATTGTGTTAAGTCAGTGGTGTTTAACTTCTTCATGTAACTGCCACAGACCCCACAGACCCCACAGACCCCACCGGGTTGTCTAACAGAGCCAGCATACACAGAATATGTTAAGAGAAAAATGCACTCATTTAAATTCTACCTCATTTCTTGTCCAGTAATAAAAACTCTTTGCAAAATAAGGTCAATCTTCTAGGAAATTCATATTACATGCCAGATAATGCCAAGGAGTACATATGTGTTAATTTAAACCTTTTGCTAGTCTATCTTATACAAAAAGAAACTAAGGCACCGGAAGGTATGATAACTCATCCAAAGTCACATGGCAAATACATGACAGAGCTATGTGGTTTCCCCGGGGCACTGGTCTCTGACATCCAACTTCATACTTATATCAGCCCCCGGCAACAGATGAAGTTAATACAAGTGCAGGGTAAACAAAGAATTTTGTGGGGCTGGGACGAGGGCTCGGTGGGTAAAGTGCTTGGTGCACAACCATCAGGATCTAAGTTCAGATCCCTAGCGCCCACAAAAAAGTCAGGTGCACATCTGTAAACCCAGGGGAGGAAGGTGGAGCCAGGCTGATCCAAAGGGCTCACTGGCCAGTCAGTCTAGTAAAAACAGGAGCTCCAGGTTCAGTGAGAGATCCTGTCTCAAAAACTAAGATAGAAAAAAAGAAAACTAAGGTGCGGAGATGACTCAGCAGTTAAGCACACTTGCTGCTCTTCCAGAGAACCCAAGTTCAGTTCCCAGCACCCAGACTGAGAAGCTCACAACAGCCTGTAACTCCAGCTCCAGGGGATCTGACACCCTCTTCTGGCCTCCACAGGCACCCACATACATACACACAGACACACCACAATAAATCTTTTTTTTAAAAAAAGCTAAACTGGAGATTGATGGTAAAGGAAGGTATCTGATGTCCCCTCTGGCCTCCACATTCTTGTCCATGGGCAAGCACACCTGCACACACACCCACACACAAACACACACACACACACACACACACACACAAGAAGTTAATGTTCGAGCATAATTAAAGCTGTTTTCACCAAAACAGCTTTGGAAAGCTTTTTGTGCTGAGTACTTCTAGTGTAGAATTCTGGTTGGCAACGGTTTTAAATTCATCCCAAAATAATTGTTTTAACTTGTCTATTTCCCCATAAAGCTTGCTCCGTTCCTTTTCTTTCCATTCGTCAAATTTTTTCTTAGCTTCTATTTCCCTCTGACGAGTGATCTCCACTTCCTGGAGCTGCCGCTGCCTCTCAGCCTCCCTCTGGGCTTCCAGCTCCCCTTGGGTCCACTTTAGCTTGGCCCGCACGTCCTCCAACATCTCCTCCAAGGGCTGTTCCTGCTTCGGTTTTCCGCCTTCTGCCATGCCTGCATGCCGGCGCTGGATGTGACCCCGGAGGAAGGTGGCATTCATGAATGTCTTGTCACACAAATGGCACGTGTGGTAGTTGTGGGCACCTGTTTGCAGGAGCAGCTGCTGCAGGGTGCTGATCATCTTCCGTCACCGGCGGCTCTCCTCCCGAACACCCTTGAGCTCATCGGCCTGGCGACACAGTTCCTGCTGACCACGCTGCTGCTGGCCCAGGCTGGCCTGCAGTCGTGCCTCCAGCTGGGCCACGCTGGCACTCAGGCAGTCCTGGCAGTGCAGCAGGTATTCGATGATGAGCTGTGCCAGCTGCAGCACCTTGAGCAGCACAGGGTCCACGGGCTGCCCACAGCGGCTGCATGACTCTTGGTTCAAATTACAGAGTCACGGCGACAATGTTTTCCTGCAGAGTGGCCACGTCCAGCTCCCGGGCCACACGGTCCACGTCCACTGCACTGATGCGCCTCCAGTCTATGCTCTCACGCCGAGGCTGGAACTTGAAGGTGGGGAGTGTGTAGGCCCCAAAGAGTGAGCCACTAAGGCCCTCAGCAGTGGCAGCTGGGTACTGCATGGGCAGGACAGGCCCTGGGCTGACCACAGGGGTAGGGTGCCACCAAGGCCACTGGCCAAGGAACTGAAAGAGGGTCTGAGATTTCTTGACTGAAATGCAAGAGCTTCCAGAGTTTACAGCAAATCATGACAGGGGCAGTACCCGAGACCTTAAATCCTCGATGTATCTCAGCTACCAGGCTTGCTTTCCATCCCCCGCAGACAGGGCCGGGCAGTTCCCGGAATCCTCCCGCCGGCTGCCAGGGATGCGCTACTGCCACGCGGACGCAGGGACGCAACGTACCCGGCCGACTGTGCCGCCCACCGCTGGCCGGCCAGAGGACTCCTCTCGTGGGTTTATTTCTTTGAGACACGGTCTCAAGTACCCCACACTGGCCTTGACCTCGCAGTGTAGTGCAGGGTGACCTTGAACTCCAGACCCTTCAACTTTAACCTCCCAGGTGCACAGCAATGCACCAAAGCCCCAGGCTGGCAGTTTCTCAGCCGCTTTTTCCTTGGGCGCCCACAAGCCCCGCCCACCGCCTCCAGCAAGCTCTGTCCACCAGAGCCCCTGGGCCCCGCCCAATGCTTTCAACAAGCCCCGCCCACTCCGCGGGAATAGGCAGGCTCTACCTCCGCCCTGACGCTCTCCCTGGAAGCCACGCCCCCGCTGGGTCCTTTAAAGGAGCCCTGTGCCACGTCACTTTCACGCGACCTCATCTTTGTCAGTGCACAAAATGGCACCCTACAGCCTTCTGGTGTCCCGGCTGCAGGTGAGCGCGCCCAGATGTGTGGGTTCTCTTGGGGCCGGGACCTTCGTTCGCTGCCTGCGGCTGGAGGCGAGGCCAGGCGGGGCTGTCTCGGCCTTTGGCCGACCGTGAGGTGCAGCTGTCCCGGTGCGGCCCCAGTGCCCTTGTCCGCGCCTCCACTGCCCTAGGTCAAGACGTCCCTGGCACCGTCAGCTCCCGGTCCCTGTCCTTGCCCCGCGGGAACGTGGAGTCTAAGCAACGGTGGCCTGCGAGGATCGAGGCACGCCTCCTTTTCTGCCGGCTGCGTTACTCGCTCCCCTAGGGTGCCTTTCTGTTCCTCAAGGTGAAGACAAGGTGACGGGGGGCGCGGTGATGGTAGGCTGCTCTAGGCCGGGTGCCTGAAGCCCCCCTTCCCATCACAGCAACAGATCATAATAGTCATATGATCTACGGTTTCGGGGGGATCTGGAGACTGCAGAAGCTGTGCCTTGCACCACTTTTGAGGACCCTGGGGAACACAGAGTCAAGAAGGGTAGAACGCGTGTTCTTCTGCACCTTAAACGTAGTAAATAGTCATGATAAACGGTGGTTCCTCACTTTCCTCCCAGATTTCTAAACTGTTTGAATTATCCTCTGATATAATTTGATCTATATATTCATCTGGTGAGTTAGATGTCAGATGACTTCCCATTTGATAGGCGATGAAACTGCAAGAAAGAGTTGTCTTAAAGTGGCGCTAAAGTGCTATAGCTTGAGCCGTGACCGACAACCCCTCTGTTCTCCGTGTTCTTATCAGCCTCCTTTGACAGAAAGTTCTAAACCATGGTGTGGTCATTTGCGTTTGTCAGAGTACAGAGTGCAGTATATTGCATTTGGGACCAGTTGCTTTTCAGATACTAGGTTGAAAGATGAGAAGACTCAGCAGTTTGATCTTGACTCTCTGGTTAGGAGCTATCTAGGATGACATGTCAGATGACCTTTCACACCTAACTTACAACCCTAGGAATGTGTCATATTAAGTATGTATTTTTTCAATAAAAAAGTCATAAAATATTGACATTTTCTGCTAACCTTTTATGATTAATCACCCTTGTGACTCTTCTTTGGTTCAGTGGCACCTTTGAGCATGGAATTAATAAAGAAATTATGCACTGAACTCTCAGGAAGCATTATTATTTGAAGTTATTTTTATAATCACATTGCTTAAAATTAAACCAGTAAAGATTCCTCATTTAAGCATCTCATTTGAAATCTGGGCAAAGGCAAGGGCTCTGCAGGTAGATTACCTCTTCAGTTCTTTTGATTCTTTAGGTCAGTAATATAGATAGTTGTTTCTTCCTGGTCCCATTGTCCTATGATTTAGTGGAGTCAGGCAAGATTTATCTCCTGACTCGGGCAAGAGGAGAAATGACTTTGAGCTTGGAAGAAAGGGATAATGTCACCTTTGGATCTTGGACAGTGTGAACATTAGATTGGTGGAGACAGATCTGGGCTGTAGTTCATGTTCTGCCCCATACCGTGACCTTGAGCCCGTAACTTTCTAAGTCTGTTGTCTATCAGTTGGGGATGATTTTCATTAGGCAAATTTTATTGAGCGCTTGAGTTATGAGGCTTTAGAAAAGTCTTTAGAGTCTGTTTACAACCATGTAGTCCAGCCTCCTCTCTTAACACATGCAAAATCCAAGACAGAGAGCCTGGGGGCCTGCTGGAATCAGCAGGATATATA
>NW_008348199.1:4516092-4516376 GCF_000622305.1 Nannospalax galili | reverse complement strand
TATATATATATATTCATTCAGCTAAGATGAATGAATAGCATCATGCCCTTTACCGTACGCCACTGTCTCCAGATAGCCAGGCTGTGTCAGGAAGCGTCCACAACCCTGTGCTCTGAGAGCATCTGTCATGTATCTCCTGCTTAGATACATTTGAGAAGTGATGTGGCCAGTTTCTGTTTCTCTACATATTTTCTCATCCCTCAGGGATTACTTTGGAAACACTGTTGGGTTTTTTTCCTTTTCTTTTTTTTTTATTAATATTTTATGTTTTTTTTAAAAATATT
>NW_008348199.1:4497058-4516026 GCF_000622305.1 Nannospalax galili | reverse complement strand
CCCTGGAACTGGAGTTAAGGACAGTTGTTAGCTGCCATGTGGGTGCTGGGATTTGAACCCGGGTCTTCTGCAAGAACAGCCAGCGTTCTTAAGTGCTGAGCCATCTCTCCAGCCCCCCCTTTTTTTTTTTAAGACAGGGTCTCCCTTTAGTCCCTGAGTGCATTATGTAGACCAGGCTGGCTTCAAACTCACAGAGATCCTCCTACCTCTGCCTCCCGAGTACTGGGATTAAAGGCAAGGCGTGCACTACCACGCCCTGCATTATGTATTATTTTTATTTTGTGTGTATTAGTGTATTGCCTGCATGTATGTAATGCACCCATGTGGTGCAATGCCCATGGAGGTCAGAAGAGAGCCTTGGATTCTTCTGAAACTGGAGTTACAGGTGGTTGTTAGCTACTTACTATGTGGGTGCTGGGAACTGAATCCAGGTCTTCTACAAGAGAAGCCAGTGCTCTTAACCACTGTGCCATCTCTCCAGCCCCCTTGTTTTGTTTTTGAGACTGATTCTTTTTTTAAAATTTTTAAATTTTTAAATTTTATGTGTATGAGTGTATTGCCTACATGTATGTGAGTGCACCCGTGTCATGCAATGCCAAGGAGGTCAGAAGAGGGCTTTGGATTCCCCTGGAAATGGAGTGAAGGACGGTTCATAGCCACCATGTGGGTGCTGGGAATTGAACCCAGGTCCTCTGCAAGAGCAGTCAGTGCTCTTAACTGCTGAGCCATTTCTCCAGCCCCTTGAGATTGGTTATTACTATGTTGCCCATGCTGCTCTTAAACTTGTGAGTGTCCTGCCTCAGCCTCCTGAGTGCTGGGAGTACAGGCTTGTGCTACCACGGCCAGTAGAAACATTGCTAAGAAGACAGTTCCTGTTCTTGTGCAGTGGCTGCTATAGTGTAATGTACTCTGAGAGGTCTTCTTCAGGCTGAATGTTTGTCTTCTGCTCTTGTCTGAACCAAAGACAAAGGAAAGTGACAGGTGTTCCTTGCTGCCACTAACAGTAACGTTTACCTTACTGTACATGAGTAACTGCTGCTGGCTCCGGATTAAGGCAGAACTATGAGTACTGTTTCAGATGAGGAAACAGGAAATAGAGCATAGGGTTAATAGCATAGGCTCAGACATTGGACTGCCTGGGTCTGAATCCTGGCTTTACCTTTAGTGCTAAGTAGCTGTGACATTCAGCAAGTCACTCAGTCTCTGGACCCATTTCCTCATCTGATACACACATGTTTTAATCAAGTAAGGGTTTCAAAGTGTTTAGAACCCTACCTGACACTAGTAAGAGTTTTATATACTTAAAATAAGAAAAATGCACATAAGACCTTATCACTAGTTCTTGACAGATCTGATTTGGATCTGCGCATTTCTGATTCCAAAGCCTGAGGACTGTCAACTGGCACTGTGCTGCTTCCCTTTGGCATCAAGACAGCCATGAATGAAGACACTGCTGGCTCCATAATATAAGAACAGTACTAAGTCCAGCACATTTGGTTGTTTCTGTCAGTGCTTGCTACCAGGTGGAAGGATTAGAGGCAGAATAAGAAAACAGGAAGTGAGGGTTTTGGGGTTTTTTGAAAAGCTATATTTTTCTCTCTTTTTTAAACTTTATTTTTATTTTATATGAGCATCTCTCCAGCCCTACCCCCCCCCCACTTTTTTGTTTTTTTATCTTTCTGAGATAGGGTCTCCCTGTAGCCCCAGCTGGCCTGAACTCCCTGTGTAGACCAGGCTGGACTCAATCTCAGCAGGACTGCTGGCATTAAAGGCATGCGCCACCACACCATCTGGTTTTAATGTTTCTTTTTGTGTAGACAACTATATATGGTAAATAAGGAGATGGCATTTCAAATATATTTCCAGATGTTTGGTTTTGCCTTGACATACTGGGGTTTGGCTTCTCATGTGACCTTGGAAGTCATGCAACCTCTAGCATGTAATTCTAGGGTGGTAGTTAACTCCAAAGAAGTTTGACATCTTTGGCAGAATTTTTCTACAAAGTTCCATGTTTAAACCCTTGTTATTTTGAATTTTAAGCCAGTTATTCTGATGGTACATTCACCATGATGCCTTCCTGGGGTCAGCTGTTGATTTAAATTGAGGGAGTTTGTGAATAAGTTCATGAACTTCTGGTCTCACAGTCAGGTACAGGGCATGTCGTCTTGAGCACCAGCAGAGCCCAGCATTGCTATCTGAACCAACCTCTCCTGAAGTTTCTATTTTGAGCTAACTGACTAGCACTGCTCTAGACTGTGGGAATGCAGAAGAGAGTGAACCTAGGGACGCTAAGCCAGGCACAGTGGCACATGTGTGGTTTGGAGGCTGAGGTAGGAGGAGAGACCAAAAACAACCAAGTAGACTAATCAAGTTGTAACAGTTGGACTTAGAAAGATGCAGCAGAGTAGGGATAAAATGAAGAGGAATGGCCGGGCGTGGTGGCACACGCCTTTAATCCCAACAGTCCGGAGGCAGAGGCAGGTGGGTCTCTGTGTGTTCCAGGACAGCTGGGGCTACAGGGAGACCCTGTCTTAAAAAGACCAAAAAAAAAAAAAAAAAAGAATGAAGGTAGAATAGAGAGGTAAAGATGGGGTGGGGTGTGCCCTAGAGAGGTAAAGATGGGGGGTGTGCCCTAGAGAGGTAAAGATGGGGGGCGTGTGCCCTAGAGAGGTAAAGATGGGGTGGGGTGTGCCCTAGAGAGGTAAAGATGGAGGGGCTTGCCCTAATGTAACAGGTTTTTGAGGAAGACTTCAGAAGAGATGACCTTTGAACTGAGGCTTGGGTAGTTCAGCACTTGAGAGAAGCAACTTTATGGAGAAGCGGCAGCAGCAGGTACAGAGCACCTCATACAGTTTTGAGCTCAGTGTGTGGAGAATAAGGCACAAGGCCAGTCAAGGCCAGTGTGGTTGAGGCACTGTTGGGAGGGGGAAGTCTGAGGAGTGGGGGTCATGCATGCAGACTTTGGTAAGGAACTTTGGTTTTGCTCCCATATGAGATCCCAAAGGAAAGTCCATTGGGTAGTTTTTAAAATTTTATTTATTATTTTTATTTTATGTGTATGCACGTATTGCCTGCATGTAGGTAAGTGCACCTGTGTCATGTGATTCCCACGGAGGACAGAAGAGGCTGTCAGATCCCCTGGAACTGGAGTTATGAACAGTTGTTAGCTGCCATGTGGGTACTGGGATTTGAACCAGGGTCTTCTGCAAGAACAGTCAGTGTTCTTAACTGCTGAGCCATCTCTCCAGCCCCCATTGGGTGGTTTTAAGTTAGAGAATAGCATGACCACTTTATGCTTGAGGCAGGTAATTCAGGTAATTCGCCTGTGTAGGTGATGGACTATGGAGGGTCAAAGAGGAGGCAGGGGATGTGGGGAGGCAGCAGGGGTTGTGGGGTGTTGTGTTTGCACATATGTTAAGTGCAGCACATGACTGCAGAGCTAATGGAGGTCAGAAGAGGGTATTGAATCTCCCAGAACTTGAGTTACTGACAGTTGTTTGCCACTATGTGGATCCTTTAGAAGAACAGCTAGTGTGCTTAATCACTGAGCCATCTCTCCAGCTCCCCCAACTCCCCCTTTTACCAGTCTGGAACTCTCCAAGTAGGCCAGACCTGCTAGCCAGTGAGCCTTGGGAATGCACCTATGTCCCTCCAGTACTGGCACTGCAGATGCTCACCACCACACCGTGCTTTTTACATGGGTCCTGTAACTCAGGCCCTTAATGGCTAAGCTGTCTTTCCTAGCCCCCAGTAGTTATTTTGAGTCCTGCCCTTTGAAGCTGGGCCCCTTTCTCCTGGGCATTTGTGCTGTTACTAATATTCATAAGCAGTTTCTATGACATCACTGCATTCAGTGAGGGAGCTATAAGGGCTAACCTAAAATGAAGGTCCACCTGTGAAAGACTTCTCTTGCAGTGGAGAAGTAATTTAAATAACTCTAATATAGGGCTAAAGTAAGAGGCAGATGGATGTGCTAGGGACTCAATACAGACTCAGCCCTCTGATTAGCACCCAGATGTGGTAGTGGATGTTTAGTCTATGTGCTGCTGTAGTTGATGTTGAAGCCACCAGTCCAGGCCTGGGAAACAGGATCTACATTAGCTGCCACATACTGAGTTGGCCTTTCCAATAGACCAAGGTCTTCTTTTACCAGCATTGACCCACTTGTCCTTCACAGCAACCCCAAGAATGTCGGCATTACCAGCCTGTTTTCATGATGATGAAATTGAGACCCAGAGAGGTTAAATAATTCATCTGACATCATAGTTAGCACACTGCAGAGTGAGATGTTGGCTGCAGAAGTCAGGCTTTTTACCAGTCAGCCAGCCTATTTCCCCAGAGCCCTCCCCTGGGGGGGTAGGGAGCAGAAGCCAGGTCTCCAGAGAGTAGGCTGGATATAGGGGACACAGGTCAGTTGACCCTGGCTGGTTCAGTGTATGTCTCTTTGGGACTGTGATTGTCTTCTGCCCCAGATCCCAGCGAGTTGGAGGTGTGGTTCTCACAGGGCAGCTTTGTTCTTGGCTGAGCTCATGGGTTGCCTGGGGAGCTTATAGAAGATGCCCTTCTCAAGTGTGTTGGTTCAGAACTGCTGCTTGGTCTCCAAGCTAGAGCGAGGCTCAGAATTTGTATGCAGTGCACAGTGTGTGTGCAGTTGCTGTGGCTGAAGCCAGCAAGCAAAGGAGAATTAGACAGATGTGTGAGTCTGTCAGCTTGTTTCTTTTTCTTTTCTTTTTGTCTTTTTGAAGCAGGGTCTCCCTGTAGCCCCAGCTGTCCTGGAACTCACTATGTAGACCAGGCTGGCCTTGAACTCACAAAGATCTGCCTGCCTCTGCCTCCCAAGTGCTGGGACTGCAGGCATGTGCCACCATGCCTGGCTCCGTCAGCTTTTTTTTTTAAATAGTTTATTATTTTTATTTTATATGTATGAGTGCATTGCCTACATATAGGTAAGTGCACCCGTGTCATGCAATTGCCTGCGAGGACAGAAGAGGCCGTCGGATCCCCTGGAACTGGTGTTACAGACAGTTGTTAGCTGCCATGTGGATGCTGGGATTGGAACCCTGGTCTTCTGCAAGAACAATCAGTGTTCTTAACCACTGAGCCATCTCTCCCAGCCCCCGTCAGCTTGTTTTTAAGAGACCCTGTTGCTTTGGTGTCCATTTAGAGGCTGTGATTTGGGGAGCTATGATGCTACCATTTTTTTCCCTAAGCCTCTAGAAAGGATTGCACCACTTGTTCTTGCCAGTTGCATAGCAACCAAGCTAGCTGATTGCCTGCTGGTAGGAAGAAATTATGTAGCTTTGGATTCTTAGGAGAGGTGCCAGGCATTGCCTACTACGGGGGGTGGGAAACATTGCTAGAAGTCCCAGTGGAGGTGTGGGAAGATGCCTCTACTCCAGAAGGTGCTGACAGGCATTCCTGGGTAACCCATCAGAAGAAGCCCTCACCCCCATTCCCTAGGCTCCCTGCTAGGACGACCTGAACAGTTAGTTGCTGAGAGCTATAAGCTGAAGGCTGCTGAAGTCATGGTCAGAATAACCAGGGATCTAATCTCGTCTAAGTCCCTGAAGCCATCTTTGTGTAGGGGGCTGCCTCATAAGGTTGTGAGTTTCCACCACTGGAGACAGCTCGCAGAGTCTGGGGAGAGGGGTATTAGGCTTTCAGGTACTGGATGAGTGGACAGAAGAGACCTTCTCATCTCCATTTCCATTAGGAGGTGAGCTGTCCTGGTGCTTGGAGCCTGCTCTGAGCCTCTAGTCTTTGTGAGAAGTGGAGGTTTATAGTGAGAGAGAACAGCTTTAGTTTCCCGGGCACAGGGGAGGCTGGACTCAAACTCCGCACAGCCACTCATTCTCCCAGTGGAGTCAGAGGAGCTTACACTGCCCACTGCTGCGGGACCCCAGCTCTGCTTTCCATGTTTTCTCCCAGAATAGTTCAGTGTAGCCCTAAAAGTCTTCTGCTTTCTTTTCTTTGCAGTTTCCACTGAGAAATTGTATCATTTCAGACCTCCTCTTCTGTGTTAATTTTTTTTTTACTTTTATGTGTATGAGTGTTTTGCCTACATGTATGTAAGTGCACCTTGTTGTGCAATGCCTTGCAAGGCCAGAAGAGGTTGTGGTCCCTTGGAATTGGAATTTTCGATGGTTGTTAGCACCATTTGGGTGCTGGGAGCTGAACCTCATCCTCTGCAAGAGCAGCCAGTGCTCTTCACCACCAACTGAGCTGTCTCTTAACCCTCCTCTGTGTTTATTTAAAACTTTTATTATTTTCATTTTATGTGTAAGAGTGTTTTGTCTGCATGTATGTAACTACACCCATGTCATGCAATGCCTCCTTATGGATGGTTGTTAGCTACCATGTGGGTGCTGGGGACTGAACCTGTGTCCTCTGCAAGAGCAGCCAGTGCTCGTAACTGCTGAGCCATCTCTCTAGCCCCTAGACCTCAAAATTCTTGACCTGAGCTTCAGTGTCCTCTTCTGTAATATAAAGAGAAAACAGCAAAGACTGTGGGGGCTTAATTTTTAAAAAAATATTTTATTTATTGCCAGGCATGGTGGTGCACACCTTTAATCCCAGCACTTGGGAGGCAGAGGCAGGTGGATCTTTGTGAGTTCGAGGCCAGCCTGGTCTACATAGTGAGTACTAGACAGCTGGGGCTACAGGGAGACCCTGTCTCAAAAGGACAAAAAAAATTATTATTTTTATTTTATGTGTATGCATATATTGCCTGCATGTAGGTAAGTTCACCTATGTCATGCAGTGCCCGTGGAGGACAAAAGAGGCTGTCAGATCCCCTGGAACTGGAGTTATGGACTGTTAGCTGCCATGTGGGTGCTGGGATTTGAACCTGGCTCTTCTGCAAGAACAACCAGTGTTCTTAACCGCTGAGCCATCTCTCCTGCACCCGTTTAGGGCCACTTTTAAATGAGTCTTTGCCTCCAGGCCTTCTTTCGGGATGCACTCCACACAGTAGCTTCCAGAGGAGTTCTCCTAAACTACTCTGTTCTTCAAAGGAGTTCCCTGCTCTCTAATTCTCAATGCCGCTTTTGGTCTGCAGGACACAATCCAAACTCTCCTTCACTACTAGATTCTAACCTTTTTTTTTGGTCTTTTTGAGACAGGGTCTCCTTGTATTCCCAGCTGTCCTGGAACTCACTATGCCTTTGCCTCCCAAGTGCTGGGATTAAAGGTGTGCGCCACCATGCCCTGCATTAAATATTTTTAAAAATAAATAAAAATAAAATAGCTGGACTTTAGTCCTAGCACTCAAGGCAGAGGCAGGCAGATCTTGGTGAGTTCAAGGCCACCCTGGTCTATATAGTGAGTTCCAGGACAGCTGGTGCTACAGAGAGACCCTGTCTCAAAAAAGACCAAAAAATAAATAAATTAATTAATTAAAAAAAAATAACATTGTGTTTATACTTAACATAAAGTGACCTTAAGAAAAAGGAATTCTGAGGTCTAGCACTTGATGGGCAATGGCTCTGTGAATTTAAGGCCAGCCTGATCTAGATAGAGAGCCCCAGGCAGTCAGGGCTACAGAGTGAGACCCTGCCTCAAAACAGTAACACCTGGGCATGGTGGTGCACGCCTTTAGTCCCAGCACTTGGGAGGCAGAGGCAGAGCTCTGTGAGTTCAAGGCCAGACTGGTCTACATAGCAAGTTCCAGGTCAGCTAGGGCTGCAGGAGACTCTGTCGCAAAGAAAGACCAAAAAAAAATCCTGAAATCCCACAGCTCAGGAGGCTGAGATTCTGAAGGAGAGCCTCCAAATCTAGAAGGATGCCTGTTCTGTGCATGGCACTGACAGGTGCCTGGTGACATTTCTATTACTGAAACAACTCAAGAGGCTGGGCCTGGTCCAGGAGGCCGGTGTCCAGCAGCTCAGCCTCCCTCAGCTCTTCAGCCTGCCAAGTGCCAGGGTCCACTCACACGTTGGCTTAGAGCATGTAGTTACGGTATAATCCAGGCGTGACAGGATGATAGGAATCTGCTGTTATACCAGCCAGGCACTGTGAGAGTGGAAGGCACACCATGGCCTGTGGGTTCTGTTCCCTTGCTGTGCTCCTCTGGAAACCACAATTTGGCAGTCATGTTTTTATAATAGAAAGTCATACCCTTCCTCGGGTTGCTCAGTTGGAGGCCTAATCTCCCACCATTTCTTGCTTTTTGTCTGGTTGTATTTGTTTTGTTTTGAGACAATCTTACACTGTAGTCTCAGTCTGGCCTTGAACTTTGAATTCTCCAGCCTCAGCCTCCTTGGATGCCAGGATTGAAGGTCTGTACCACCAGGCTTGGTACCTGTTTTGCCTTTCACACCCTCGCTCAGGCATGCCAGGCAGAGCTCCGTATTCTGGGTTGCCCACGTAGAAAGGGCTCCTTTTTGCCCTTTGCAAAGGTTATTTTGGGCTTTTGCCGTTCTTGGTTCAACAAAAGTATGCTATTATAGGGACTGCCCCACCTTTCCTGCTACTTGTCGTATTTCTTGGCACATAATAGGTGCTTGGGTTTAAAGATGTGCTGCTAAGGAAAGCTGTGTGAGAAGCTGTTGTCAACCTCCTCCAGTACTCCTACCCTTTCTGAATGCATTTTGTACATAGCCACAATGATTTTTTATTAACGTGACTCTGATCTCGTGATCTTGTTTCCACATGTGGCTTCCCTTTGCTTTTAGAGTCAAATTGCACTTTTAACATATCCTACTGTCGGGCTCACACAAGACAGACAGGCCATGGGCTAACTAGAGTAGTTCCAGTGATCATGTTCATGTTCAGTTTTTTACTTAAGCAGGGTGGAAAAGAATAAGCTACAGGCACCAGCTCCCTGAGTCCTTTCATTGCACCCTGTAAAGGACACCTGTGGAAAAGCTGCTGATGACTGAGCCACTGTTTGTGGACTGTCCTGTGCTGAGAGCCACGTCTAGACTACGCACCATTGTTCAGAGTCTATAGCTTTTGTCTCAGGCCAGCCCTGAAAGTTCCATGTCATACCAGAGCTATGAGAGGAGAAACTTCTCTCAGTGTCCCAGGGGAGACAGGAGGTCAGTGAGAGAGGGCCTGATAACAGTTTACCAGAGGCCTCCCATCCTGCCCTATTCTGAGCATGGAGGTCAACAAAACATTCACCAAGACTTAATAAGATATGGTCCAAAGTCATTAAGATACTGTGCAGTCACTTTACATCTTTAAGATCCTTTGTGATACTTGATTCCTTTGCTTTTTTCCCCCGTTCACATATATGTGTATGCATATGTATGTATGTATATAGTGTGTGCGTGCGTGCATGCATGTGCGCATGCACGCAAGTCAGAGGACAACTTTTGGGAGTTCTCTCCCACAAGGTTCTCTCCCTTCTACCTTGTATGTCCTAGGGATTGAACTCAGGTTGTCAGGCTTGGTGGCAGCACCTTTACCCACTGATGTTTCCTTTGCATTTCTTTAGCCTTATTTCTGCCATTTCCACCACATTTTAGTCACTGGCTACAGCCAAACTGGTTTTCTCTTTCTTAGCTTATATGTGTTTCTTGTAAAGGCCACAGGCCCTTGCACGTGCTATTGGTTGGGTTCCTGAACTCCCTCCTTTAAGGAGCCTGGTGAATTCCTGGTGATGTTTTACTTCTCACAGTGAATATCACCTTTTTGGAAAAATTCTTCTCAAGGCTTGCTGAGGCTCTCCAGGATTTTGTTCTCATAGCTGCTTAGCTTTGCAGTCACTTAAAGAGTCCTGTGAGTCGCTGCTTAATGTCTGTCTGCTCCAAGTTTCCTGTGTGTGGGGCTGCCCATCTTGTTTACCTCTTCAGTTCAAACACTACTGTACAAAGTCTGGGACTGGATGAATAGTTACTGAATCAGTCACTCCTTAATTTAAATTGGAGAGGTCACATAGTGGAGAAGCATTGGCTTGAGAACTGAGTATCTTGAATTCTGCAGCTTAGGACTGTTGACTGGACATGTGACCCACTTTCATCTGTCAAACCAGGAAAATACTTGGTGGTCTGGGGTCACCCCTGGTTAGCTCTGCTAACTGATGATGGGAACTGATCCACCTCATTTGCAGAGCTCCAGAAGATTGGGACGTTGACTGAGAGTTCACCTGACAGCTTGACATCTCCATGTGGATATCAGATATACCTGTGTCCTTAACGAAAGTTTCTTACCCCCATGTCCTTCCCCTGAGGCCATCCCAGTTTCAGAGTAGAGCAGCTCAGTTCTTCCAGTTACTGAGGCCCCAAACCTCAGTGAGGCGCTTGATTCCTCTCAGCATCCCTTGGCTAGTTTTACCAGCAAATCCTGTCACTGCCTTCAAAATATATCCAGACTTCATCCCCTTCTCAGGTCTGTCCCAGTATGACTATCTTCCAAGCCAGATTAGATCTGTTTCACTTTTGAGACAGGGTCTCACTTTGTAGCTCAGGCTGGCCTCAGTCCTCCTGCCTCTGCCTCCCAAGCTGGGGCTGTAGGTGCCATTCCACACAAAATGATCCATAGTAGTCATATTTTCCATTTCGAATGAGTGAGTTTATTAAGTATACAGCAAGCCAAAGTAAAAGCGCAATCCATAGACAGCAATGAGATAGAAATGGCAGGGAGTTGGGCTGGGCATGGTGGCGCATGCCTTTAATCCCAGCACTCGGGAGACAGAGGCAGGCAGATCTCTGAGTTTAAGGCTAGCCTGGTCTACATAGTGAGTTCCTGTATCAAAAAGACCAAAAAAAAAAAAAAAAAAAAAAGAAGAAATGGAAACCAAGTACAGAAAGCTGGATTTGACATAATGTCATAAGTGAGCAAAGAGGCCAGGTCTCTACACTCTTACACTGAGTTCCCTACCATCTTCTGTCCCCTCCATTATCCACTGAACCACACAGGCAAGTGACCCACCCTGACTCTTTGACTTTCTGGGTGGTGCTCTTAACCATAATGGTAGGATGCAGAGTTGGAGTTCAGGACAAAAACACAGTGACAGTAGAGGACCTTTGCTCTCTATAGACCTGCTGAAAATAGTTTCTGTCAAACTTTCAAACTACTCAACCAAACCTTAATGTAATTATGGGAACTCAGAAGGTAAGTTTTCATCTTAATTCTAAATTTTTTAAGAGATATTAGAGGTTGAACCTAGGGCCTTATGATTGCTGGGCAAGCATTCTTACTACTGAACTGTATTCCCAGCCCTCAGTCTGGCCTTGAACTCACTAGATCTGGCTTTTAAATTTATTTATTTATTGGACGATAGGACACATGCCACAGTGTCCTCTGGAAGTCAGAGGACAATTTTCCAGAGTCCATTCTCTCCTACCATGTGGGTCCCTGGGATTAAACGCAGGTGGTCAAGCTTGGTGGTAGATACCTTTACTCTCTGAGCCTTCCCACTGGCCTTGGTTTTTGTCTGGGTCTGTTTTTCTGAGGCAGGGCCTCACTGTGTCATTTTGTTGGTCTCAAACTTGGTGTGTAGCCAAGCATGACCCTGGACTGCTGATCTTCCATTACATGTGTGCACCACCACATGTGGCTGAAGAGATGGCTCAGCAGTTAAGAGCACTTGCTGCCCTTGCAGAGGACCCAGGCTTGGTTCCCAGTACCTACATGGCTTCTCATAACCACCTTAAACTCCAGCATTCTGACAGCTCTGGGCACATACCTACATGCAGGTACTCACACATACACATAAAATAGAAATAAATATTAAAAGGCAGGATATTAGCCTAGGTTGGCTTGAATTCACTATATTGTCCAGGTTGACCTTGAACTCAAGATCTGTTTCCTGTGCTTTGTCACATGCTGGGAATGTATATAAGTACCACCATACCCTCTGTAACTCAAACACTTTAAATTATTAAGTGCATTTCCTTTCAGACTTTTCTCCCCGTGAACCTTAGTTTATGGTACTGTAACCAATGTATCTTATTTGTGTAGGTAGATGTTCTGTGTTGCTACTCAGTACTTAATACCATTATTCCTAAAAAGTGTGAAGTTATGTATCCACATCACTATTGCATATATGGTGTGTGTGTACATTTATGTGGGTCTGTTCACGTGTGCATGCATGTGTGTGGAAACAAGAGCTTGGTCTTGAATGCCTTCCTCGTCACTTTCCACCTTACTTTTTGAGACAGGGTCTCTCACTGAACCTGCAGTTCATCAGTGCACTAGGCGGCTGGCCAGTTGCTCCAGAGATCAGCCTGTCTCTGCCTCCTCAACATGAGGATTTCAGATCTGAGTCATTGTGAGCAGCTTTTCTGGGCATGCTGGGTCCTGATGCTGTTCCTCACGCTTGCACCACAGCGTCTAGCTTCAAAAACATCTTGTCTTTGGTAGCTCGTTTTCTTTTTTTTAAAAAATTTTTATTATTTATTTTTAATGTGTATGTGTGTATTGCCTGCATGTAGGTAAGTGCACCTGTGTCGTGCAGTGCCCTCCGAGGTCAGAAGAGGCTGTCAGATCCCCTGGGACTGAAGTTACGGACAGTTGTTATCTGCCATGTGGGTGCTGGGATTCGAACCTGGGTCTTCTGCAAGAACAACCAGTGTTCTTAACCGCTGAATCATCTCTCCAGCCCCTGATAGCTCGTTTTCTAAATCAGGAGCTAATTTTTAGAAATTGTGCACTGCATTGATTTTGATCTCTTTCAATCTAGAATAGCACCTTCCTTTTTCTACCAAGATACAACTTTTTGAAGTTACCAGATCATTTTTTCTGAAGAACGTTATATTCTGGATTTAATTGTTCTTTCTGTCCCTTGCACTGGATGTAAGTTCTTAAAAACCTTGCTTAGGTTCAGATTAAACATTAAAAAATTAAAAAAAAAATTTGTGTTTGTGTGTATGAGTGTATTGCCTGAATGTATGTAAGTGCCCACAGAGGTCAGAAGAGGGCGTCAGATTCCCTGGGATTGGAGTTATGAACAGTTAGCGAACTGTTCAAACTCAGGTCCTCTGCAAGAGCAGCCTGTGCTCTTAACCACTGCACCATCTCTCCAGCACCAGATTAAACATTTTTGTTAAGAATTCTCCAAGTTGGGAATGGTGACTGATGCCTGCAACACCAGCACGAAAGAGGCTGAAGTGGGAGAGTTGCTGTGAGTTTAAAGTCAGCCTGGGCCAAAGATAATATCCAAAGAGAAAACAAAACAAAAGCATCAACAGTTACAGAAAGAACACATTTTTCCTTTTTTTTTTTTTTTTGAGTTGGGACTCTGTAGCCCCAACTGACCTGGACCTGGTTATGAAGATCAGGCTAACTTAAATCTTGCAGATTCAGTGGACTCCCCATTAATATTCTAACACAATTTTTCACAGAAATTGAAAAAAAATCTCAAATTTCACATGGAAATATAGCCTCTTTTGTCTTCCGCAGGCATTGCACTTATCTACATGCAGGCAATACACACATACACATAAAAAAAATAAATAAATTGAACAGCAGACCCCAATCTTATCCAAAGGAATATTGACAACTGATTACCGCTAGATAAGGAACAGCTGACCCTCCTAAAGACCTCTAGATAGGCTGACTGGATTCACCAGAAGGGCAAGTAGTGGGGAATGGCTGGGGTGCCGACAACACAGCAGACAGTAGCAGGGATATCAGAGTATAAGGGCTCTAGTGGGGGGAGGAAAGCTATGGGAGGGTGCCATCTGGGAATTGGGTGTATAAGTAAAAAATAATAATTCTTCAAAGCATAAAAATTTGCTCCTTAATAATTAGTAGATGTGCAAAAAATTAGTGTCAATTGTATTAAAAATGAATTTTTCTGTATGAAACTGTATTTTAATAATGAAATGGAGGTCTTTTTTAAAGTTTAAAACCTCATTTAATTTTATGTCTTATAGGGTTTAAACAGAGTACAATATTGTATAACTATATTAATTCAACTGTAAACCTAAAAATTTACAGCCAATTTTGAAAGAGATGCATCTTAGCTCTGGAAATTGTTATTGAATATGTCAATGCTGTTGTAATGAAATGCTTCTTCTAATTATATGGTTATAATAATTAAAAAATAAAAGACTAGCCAGTGCTCCTGAGCCGGGTGTGGTGGTGCTGAGACCTTTAGAGGCAGGTAAATCTCTGAGACCTTTAGAGGCAGGTCTACATAGTGAGTTCCAGGCCAGCTGGAGCTGCAGAGAGACCCTGTCTCAAAAAGACCGAAAAAAAAAAAAAAAAAAAAAAAGAATAGCCAATGCTCCTAACCACTGAGCCATCTCTCCAACCCTGCTTTGTTTTGTTTTTGGAAATATTATTATGTTTCTTATATGTGTATGAATGTATTGCCTACATGTGTATAAGAGCACTCATGTGGTGCAATGCCCGAGGAGGTCAGAAGAGGACGTTGGATCCCCTTGAACTGGAGTTACGGACAGTTGTTAGCCGCCATGTGTGTGCTGGGAATCGAAACTGCGTCCTCTGAAAGAGCAGCCAGTGCATCCATGAATGCATGAGGTGTGGTAGTCTTACTCTTGTCAACCTATAGGGCAAGCATATCAATGTGGCTAAATTCTTCAGTTTACACATTACATTCGTACACTTCATTTAAAAACAGGGTCTTTTGATGTAGTCTAAATTGGCCTCAAACTCACAATCCTGCCTCAGCCTCCTAAGTGCTAGAGTATGCCACCATACCCAACTCATTTCCTGTACTGTAAACCTCTGCTACACTGCTCTGAAGCAGAGAGCAAGGCATAAAAAACCTGATGCCTGGAGGAGTTCTGTGAATTGCCTAAGGTCTCACACCCAAGCTGTCGTTTTTGGTTGGGATTGGTAGGGAGAGTAATAACAACAGTGGGCGTTGATTTCTGCAGGATGTTTGATAGAATTGGTTAGGTGGTACCAGTACATTGACCTAACCGAACATTTGCCTTGAGGTGCCTGCCTGGTTGGGTCACATTTGTGTTGACACTTGACTGTCCAACCTGGAATTAATGCTTACTATATATATAACTGGCACACATTGGAAGGATCAGGCTGCCCAGAAAGAGGGTGATTGACCAGGGCTGCTATAAACTACAGGGAGTGGAGGTGGACAGAAAACTGTTAAGGATGTTAAATCAGGGTTGCGGTTAGGTTTGGCATCTAGGTTCAGAAAACCAAGACCACAAGCCAGGCATGGTGGCTCACACTTGTAATCCTAGTAGTTGGAGAAACTAAAGCAGAAGGATCATCTTGAATTTGAGACAAATCTGGGGGCCACAGTGAGTTCCAGACCAGCATGAGCTGGAGTATGAGTGAAACCCTGCCTTAAAAGTAAGAAAATCAGCTGGGCATGGTGGCGCACACCTTTAATCCCAGCACTCAGGAGGCAGAGGCAGGCAGATCTCTGTGAGTTCAAGGCTAGCCTGGTCTACATAGTGAGTTCCAGAAAAGCTGGAGCTACAGGGAGACCCTGTCTCAAAAAGACCAAAAAAAGAAAAGAAAAAGTAAGAAATTCAGGTTGAGAGATGCTCAGCTGCTCTTCCAGAGGCCCGGGGTTTGGATCCTAGCACTAACATGGTGGCTGACAACCAACTGTGACTTCAATTCCAGGGGATCCGACACCCTCTTCTGGCTTCCATGGGCACTGCACACACATGGTGCAGTTGCATGCAGGCAAAACACTCATACACATAAAATAAAGATAAGTCTTTTAAAAACGAAAGAAAATCTGGGGCTTGTGAAATGGCTCAGCCTCAAAACCAGAGTTCAATCTCCATAATCCACATAGTGGAAAAGACAGACCCAGCTTTTGCAAGTTTCCTTTGACTTCTACACACCCACTGTGGTACACATGGACCTATACACATACAAAATGGATATTACGTGTAAAAAAGTGAACAGTAGAAATGCTGTTCTTCATCTGCAGTAGACACATTTCAGGAAAGGCTAATGACTGCCTCACTGGACAGCACAGACCTAAAGGACTTCCAGCCCGATAGAAAAGTTCTTATAGACAAGGTTGGCTCTTTTCTAGGTCAGGGGGATGGATTTTTTTTGAGACAGAGTATCCCTGTAGTCCCAGCTGGCCTGGATTTGCTGTGGAGACCAGGCTGGCCTGAACTCAGAAGCGATTCGCCTGCCTCTGCCTTCCAAGTGCTGGGACTACAGGCATGTGCCACCATGCCCAGCATATTATTTTTTTAACAGAGCATAGGGTAAGGGTTTATTTACTGAAGAGAGGGTGCCCCACATTTACAGCACTGTAAAGTCTACATGCAAATACAAATCCTGTGATCTCCTGACACCCCCACAAAATGGTGAGGGGGTGCCTCATGACATTCTCATCTTACATCCTTTGCCCCTCACCCCACATGCAGCTAAGGTCAACTGATTGGGTAGGTGGGCTAACTGACTCCTCCCTCTACTCCTTGATGAGTGTGGGAAGGAGGTGTTACTATAGCTTGCTGGCATAGTGGTCAGAGGACATTTCTAGTTAACACTCCACCTCTTTCTCTGGCTCTTACATTCTTCCTCCTACCTCTTCCCCAAAAGTCCCTGGGCCTTGGAGGGGGTGGTAGGTGTGGGTGATCTTCCTCCCGTTGTGACAAAGCACTGACCTTTTGGGTCTCTGCATCACCTGTTTTCCGTTGGCTGTTGGCCAGTTTCAGTGGATTCCATCTACTATGAAAACACACAGCAGGGGCCGGGCGTGGTGGCGCACGCCTTTAATCCCTGCACTTGGGAGGCAGAGGCAGGAGGATCTTTGTGAGTTCGAGGCCATCCTGGTCTACATAGTTCCAGGACAACTGGGGCTACAAGGAGACCCTGTCGCAAAAAAAGACCAAAAAAAACCAAACCAAACAAACAAAAAAACCCACCTAGCAAGAAGCAAGAATATCTAAACAGTGACTGCTATAATAGCCTATGGGTGTAACACAAATGCTTGGTCACTACTTTAGCAGGTGCATCATTTCTATCTAACAAAGCAATTGCAGTAACTTCCCACTGGAGCCTGTATTCTCCCCTGCCACAGAGGGTTGGCCAGGTCTACAGTAAGGATTTTTCCTTTTTAGTAAGCAGTTTTTTAAAAAATTTTTTATTATTTTTATTTATTTATTTTTTGGTCTTTTTGAGACAGGGTCTCCCTGTAGCCCCAGCTGTCCTGGTATTATTTTTATTTTATGTGTATGTGTGTATTGCCTACATGTAGGTAAGTGTACCCATGTCATGCAGTGCCCACGGAAGACAGAAGAGGCTGCTGGATCCCCTGGAACTGGAGTTACAGACAGTTGTTAGCTGCCATGTGGGTGCTGGGATTTGAGCCCGGGTCTTCTGCAAGAACAGTCAGTGTTCTTAACCACTGAGCCATCTCTCCAGTCCCCCCCCCACTTTTTTTTTTTGTCTTTTTGAGACAGGGTCTCCTTGTAGCCCCAGCTGGCCTGGAACTCACTATGTAGACCAGGCTGGCTTTGTACTCACAGAGATCCGTCTGCAGAGTCCTGGGATCAAAGGCATGTGCTCCCACACCCAGCTCAATTTTAAAAAATTTAAGGGTAGGAGAGATGGCTCAGCAGTTAAGAGCACTTACTGTTCTTCCGAAGACTTGAGTTCAGGACCCAGCATCCACTTCAGGTGGCTCTCAACTGTCTGTAACTCCAACTCCAGGAGATCCAGTACCCTCTTCTGGCATCTGCAGGTACTTCCCCAACACACACACACACACACACACACACACACACACACACACGGCATTCACTCACAGCAACACAGACACATTAAAGCAAGTCTTTAAAAATTTATTTCTGTCTGTGTGAGCATGTGGGGGGGGGCACTAGCATGCCATTGGCGTGTGTGTGGAGATCAGAAGACACCTTTTTTTTTTTTTTTTGGTCTTTTTGAGACAGGGTCTCCCTGTAGCCCCAGCTGTCCTGGAACTTGCTATGTAGACCAGGCTGGCCTTGAACTCACAGAGATCCACCTGCCTCTGCCTCCCGAGTGCTGGGATTAAATGCCACCATGCCTGGCAGAAGACAACTTTTGGGAGTTCTCTTTCCATTATCTGTTCTGGGGATTGAACTTAGGTCAGCAGGTTTATATAACAATTGTTTTTATTCACTGATTGAGCCACATCTCTGGCCCTTGGTATTATTTCACAAGCCCATTTTCCAGTATTGGTACTTTTTTTCTTGTTGGCAGTATAATTAGGATTACAGTGTATGGTTCTGCCTGCTAAGCTAGACACTGGTAATGTTATTTTGACTTCTAAGGTAACTGATGCATAGGGTAGTTAATTTGTAAAAATAGTTGTATGTGTAAACATGGGAAAGATGTCCAAGCTCTAAGATGTATTAGTGAAAAAAGTTGTGGAACAGCTTATATAGTTTCTCATTTTTGTGTAGAACACAGAGAGGCCTATGTGTGTGCTTTTCAGTGCACAGGGGTGATAAGAACCCAAGCTACTTAGAACCTGATTTACTATCTCCTGAGTCCCACAGTAGCTCTGTGAGGAGATGAGCTTAGAAGTTAAATCATCTACAGTTGCTCACACCAGAAGTGGCTGTGCCCAACACAAACCCAGATTTCCTCCATTCTACCCCTGCACAGGGAGCCTCTCACTGTCGCAGCCTGGAGCAGGTGCAACTGCCATAGAAATGCGAGGTATTCTCCATGCCTAGGCAGTGGGAATGTGTCCTGAGGGAAGAGGCTCTTTCACACCTACCTACTGAGGAAGGAAGTGAGACTTGGATGGTGGATTTTTTTAGCTGAAGGGCAAGAAGATATGAACTGTGTGTTGGGGAGATTGTTCTGTGCTGTTAAGCAGGAGGGATGGTGGTTGGATGCCAGTACATTAGGTAGTTCTCAGCACAATCTGACCTCAGCAGGATGGCAGCCATGGACCTGTACTGAGTTCTCATGCTGAGATGGACAGGATTTCTATCAAAGTCTTCAGGTAACTGCGGAAGGGAGCCTCATCAGTGGCTTCAGGTTTCCCCTTTCCTTCCCTTTCCTTCCCTTCCCTTCCCTCCCCTTCCCTTCCCTTCCCTTCCCTTCCCTTCCCTTCCCTT
>NW_008348199.1:4460930-4496933 GCF_000622305.1 Nannospalax galili | reverse complement strand
AGCCCCAGCTGTCCTGAAACTCACTATGTAGACTAAGCTGGCCTTGAACTCACAGAGATCCGCCAGCCTCTGCCTCCCAAGTGCTGGGATTAAAGGCATGCACCACCACACCCGGCTTATTTATTATTTTTATATTTTATGTGTATGGGTGTATTGCCTGCATGTAGGCATGTGTGCAATGCCTAAAGAGGTCAGAAAAGGCATTGGATCCCCTGGAACTGGAGTTATGGGTGGTTGTTAGCTGCCATGTGGGTGCTGGGAATCAAACCTTGGTCCTCTGCAAGAGCATCCAGTGCTGAGTCAACTCTCCAGCCCTTAGTTTTCCCTTCTCTAGAGAATACCTGTAGGAGAGATATTAGCTGTCTAGAAAGATAGTTATTCTTCCTTTCCTGTTGTCTTTCTTCTGATTCATTTCCTGGTCACCTCCTCTGTGAAGGTTGTCGCCCACAGTTTTAAATTAACTAGTCCAGGGGTTGGGGATTTAGTTCAGTGGTAGAGTGCTTGCTTAGCAAGTACAGGGCCCTGGCTCTGTCCTAAGCTCCGGGGGGCGGGGGGGGGGCAAAAAGACCAAAAAACCCCCAAGGCAATTAAATTCACTAGTGTATACCTCATCCTGACTGCTAACTAGTGTACACCTCGTTCTGACAATCATTCACTCACTGCTGCATAATAAACAGGCCCCAGATGCAAGACTTAAAACAATAGCATTTACCTTTCAGGATCTATGTGGTCCAGGAATTTGGGGGGTTGTTGCCTGGGTGGTTCTGGCATGGGCTCACTCAAGAAGTCATAGTTGGACTAGGCATGTTGGCATGCCTTTAATCTCAGTACTCTGGAAACTGGGGCAGGTGGATCTCTGTGAGTTTGAGGCCAGCTTGGCTTACATAGAGAGTTCCCTACGTAAAGACCCGTCTCAAAGAAGAAAAAAGTCAGTCACTGGGACCAGTGGTGTAGTTTGGTAGTAGAGTGCTGCCTTGCATGCGTGAAGCCCAGGGTTCTAGTCTCAGCACTGGGAACCAAAAAATCTTTTTTTTTTTTTTCAAATGTCACCTGGGGCTGAAGGCTTGTATTGGAGGTGGAGCATTCCTTTACCAAGTGACTCATTTGGAAGGTAGTATTAGTATTAACAAGAGGCCTCTGCTCCTGACTGGGTGGACCTCTCCCAGAACTGCTGATATGTCCATAACATGAGCAGTTGAAGCCATAGAGCAAGCCTTGCAGAAGCTATCCTTGTAATGGCCTAGACACAAAGTCTTACAGCATCCCTGTGTGTATCAGAAGTTAGGAAGTGCACCACCTTTTGAAGGGACAAGGAAACACCTAAAGCCTAAGCCAGGCTTCCCCCATTCATTCTTGTACCTAGGAAACATGTATTTGCTGCAGCTCCAAGATGTTCCAGGTAGTGGAACTGAGCCTTATTCCATTCTCCAGGAACTTCAGGTACAGATGGCATTCTCCGTGGTGTGAGCAGTGCTTCACAGCGGAATGACCTTTCTCATGTGGCCTCTAACCTCCCTGAATGGTTCCCAGGGCTGGTTAGAGCCCTTTGCTGGCTCCTCTGGAATTAGCCAATGGGGATTTTCTTCAGCTGTTACAACTTACATGGTTGAACTTGACTTTGAACCCAGTGATTCTGCTATAAAGCCCTTCCATTTTCTCCCCTTGCACACTCTTCCTGTGGCTACTAAGTCACCCTGTGCTTCAGATGGGAGGGCTGAGGCTGCAGCCACAGAACAGATCATGACACTTGAATTCCTTGATGTCTTTCCACCCTGTGGACCTGTCCTTCAAATACAGACACTTGAGAAATCCATTGACTGTGCTGTTTTCTTGTTTTGCAGAAAGCTCTGGGTGTGCGGCAGTACCATGTAGCCTCTGTCCTGTGCCAACGTGCCAAGGTGGCCATGAGCCACTTTGAGCCCAGTGAGTACATCCGCTATGACCTGCTGGAGAAGAACATCAACATTGTTCGAAAACGGTGAGGCGGGAGTGGGTGGTGCTGGCTAGGAGTGCTGCTGCCCTGCCCTTTCCAGAGCCTGAGGCAGGCTGGGTGAGGTGAGCTACACCAGGAATTCAGGATTCAAAGGCCCCACAGAGGAAGGAAGATCTTCTGGGTTGTGGAACTTCTGTCCTCTCTCCAAGGAGTAATTATCGAGAGGCCTGGAAGGCCATCCTGGTAGTGCATTTCTGTAATCCCAGCACGTAGAGATTTAAAAAATTTTAATTTTGTATGTATGAGTGGTTTTTGCCTGCATGTATGTGAGTGCACCTGTGTCATGCAATCCCCATGGAAGCCAGAAGAGGGTGTCAGTTTCCCTGGAACTGGAGTTCCGGGTGGTTGTTAGCTATTGTCTGGGTGCTGGGAACTGAACCTAGGTCCTCAGCAAGAGCAGCCAGTGCTCTTAATCACTGAGCCATCTTTCCAGCACCAGGAGGTAGGTTTTAAAATTACATTTATTTGTTTATTTATTTTGTGTGTGTGTGTTTGTATGGGTGCTTGTGTATCACAGAGCGCATGTAGAAATCAGACGACAATTTGCAAAAGTCAGTTCTCTCATTCTGCCCTGTGGGCCCTGGGGTTGTCAGACTTGGTAAGGGCCTTTACCTGCTGAGCCATCTTGCTGCTCCGCACCCCCCCCCCCCCCCCTTTTTTGCCCCCCCCCCCCCCCCCCCCCGTTTTTTTGTGTGTGTGTGCCAGGGTCTCGGATACCAGGCTGGCCTGGAACTCACTTTGTAGCCAAGGATGACCTACCTTATGACCTTGAACTATTTTTTTCTTTTTAAAGTATGATCTCACTACATGGCACTGCCTACCTGGAACTCACTATGTAGACCAGGCTGGCTTTGAATTCACAGAGATCTACCTGCTTCTGCCTCCTGAGTGCTGAGATTTAAAGGCCTACATCACTATGCCCAGCCTCTGGAAGGCTTGTAAATCCACCAACCCCTGTTCACCACTCCCAGAAATTTTGATTCAGGTGGTGTTGGCCTTGCTATTCGAAATGTGGCCTTTTGACATCACTTGGGAGCTGATTAGAACCAAGAATCTTAGATCCAACCCTAGTCCAACTGCGTGGGAGTCTTCTGGTCAATAGGTCCTCTAGGGATGCATGCCATCAAAATGTGGGAAGCCCTGGCCAACCTCCCAGCTGTTTCTACAGTGCAGTTAGAGCCGAGAGCCACTGTCCCCACCAGTGCAGGACCTTGTACAAATGCTTTTCTCCAGGAAGCAATGTTTTACTTATTCTTGGGGCTCTCTGACCACAGCTCAGTGGAAAATGATGGATTTTTCCCTTTTATTTGGTGAGCTTCATAGTAACTTGGCCAGGAGAGTGTGACTTACTGTTTAGTTTTTACTTTAAACAACTGGTTGCAACAGCAGAAAGAACATTTTGTGCTAGTGGGAGGTTTTTGGATTTTAACTTTATCAGTAAATTGAAAAAAAAATTCATTGCTTATTTGTTCTCAACCCTGTATTCACTAGAAAAGTCCAGTAAACTCCCTGTAGGCTCCAGGTGAATGCAGACCAGTTGGTTCTGCTCTCACTGTTGCCATAGTGCAGTGGTCCTCTGTGAGATGGGGGTGATTTTGCCCCTGGGGTCTTAGATTACACCTTAGCATTGTCTTGGGTGTCATATGCATTAAGTAAAAAATAGTTGGAGCCGGGGGCGTGGTGGTGTACACATTTAATCCCAGCACTCAGGCAGATCTCTGTGAGTTCAAGGCCAGCCTGGTCTACATAGTTCCAGGACGGCTGGGGCTACAGTGAGACCCTGTCTCAAAAAGACCAAAAAAAAAAAGTTAGTTGGGACTAGAGAGATGGCCCAGCAGTTAAGAGCACTGGCTGCTCTTGCAGAGGACCCAGGTTCAGTTCTCAGCACCCACATGGCAGCTAACAACTGTCTTTAACACCAGTTCCAGGGGATCCAACACCCTCTTCTGGCCTCTGTGGGTACTGCACAGCATGGGTGTGCTTATTTACATGCAGGCAATACCCTTATACACATATAAAATACAAATAATAAAATAATAAAGTTATGTTTTATTTTTTTATTTTGTATGTGCATGTGTTCATTTCACTCATCAAGTTCAGGTTGTCAGGCTTGGTGGCAAGCGCCTTTACCCACTGCGACATTCCTCTGGCCCCTTGTCAGGCTTTATATATTTTTTTATATATGTATATATAATATACATATTATATATATATTTTAAAAATATGTATATCACTTCTTTCAAGATCTTGGTGCTATTTTTCAGCTCTCTTGGGCCCAGAGAGCAAGGCTGTTCCACAGAGTGAGTCATTGCCACCCAGCAGCCTGGGAGGTGCTGCTGCAAATCAGCGGGCAGGCCCTGTGCCCCAGGCTCCTCTTTTTATGGGGGACTGTCAGGACGCAGATCTAGAGATTCTTCGAACTGCCTGTTACTCAGCTGCAGACCCAGAACCTTAGAGAAGAGCTCTTGGTTCCAGGACTTAGGGGACTATGGGTGAGGAGCAGGGACCCAGGCAGGATTGAGGAGAGGGGCAGGCCAGAGTCACAACACTCTTGCCCGGCTACCTTCTTCCTTCTGCCCACAGATTGAACCGGCCTCTAACTCTCTCAGAGAAGATTGTGTATGGACACCTGGATGACCCAGCCAACCAGGAGATTGAACGGGGCAAGACATACTTGCGTCTACGGCCTGACCGAGTGGCTATGCAGGATGCCACAGCGCAGATGGCCATGCTGCAGTTCATTAGCAGTGGGCTGCCCAAGGTGGCTGTGCCATCAACCATCCACTGTGACCATCTGATTGAGGCCCAGGTTGGGGGTGAGAAAGACCTCCGCCGGGCCAAGGTGAGCCCAAGGTGGTGAGGGGGTCATGTGGGTGGGTGTGATATAGGGGTGAGAGAGGTTCTACTTCATGATGTGGCCATCTGGACCATTGCCTTCAAATTTCTATGAATTGCTTGATTTAGTCTTTTTTCTGTGGTACAAGGGTCTGAGGCTAGAGCCCAGGGCCTCATATATACCTGGCAAATGCTCTACCACTGAGCCATATCCCAGCTGTGAGGTTTAGCCTATTTTTAAAAAATATTTTATTTATTATTTTTATTTTATGTGTATGCATGTGCATGTAGGTGCTCTGGATCACAGTGCAGCTCCTGAGCCTGCCTGTGTCCCTGGCCAGTGGGTCTCAATAAAGCAGCTAAGTTTTCTTGAGTCTCAGTGTCTGAGCCCGCAGAGGACAGAAGAGGCTGTTGGATCCCCTGGAACTGGAGTTACAGACAGTTGTTAGCTGCCATGTGGGTGCTGGGATATGAACCCGGGTCTTCTGCAAGAACAACCAGTGTTCTTAACCACTAAGCCATCTCTCCAGCCCTAGCCTATTTTTAAAACATGTTTTTTAGCCAGGCATTGTGGCCCACGCCATTAATCCCAGCACTTGGGAGGCAGAGGCATGCGGATCTCTGTTTGTTCAGGCCAGCCTGGTCTACAAAGCAAGTTCCAGGCCAGCTGGGACTATAGGGAGACCCTGTCTCAAAAACAAAAACAAAAATACCCCAAAACATGTTTTTTAGCTGGGCATGGTAGTGCACACTTGGGAGGCAGAGGCAGGTAGATTTCTGTGAGATGGAGGCCAGTCTCTTCAGGCCAGATATGACTATGGCTGCAGTGAGGCCCTATCTCAGAAAACAAGTAACACAAAATGTTTCTTTTACCTTTTTCTAATACTGGAAATACTGTCTGGCCACTGTGAAGGTGTTAGAAAATACAGAGCAAGGCTAAAGAATAAAAGCAGTTGTCCTCAGCCTAGGCGAAAGAGGCTCCTCTGCTGTCCCATAGGAAAGTGCTATAGACCCAGGATCTGGCGCACGCCGCTGATGCCCTGGCGTCAGAGTTCTTTCTGCCTGAGTAGCCCATCTCCATATATCTTTCTCCATATCACATGTGCCCTCTCCTACTCTGGTTGACCTCTGAGGATCTGCCAGGGAAAAGGGGTGGTGGTCCCTGTGTGTAACACACCACGTAATTGAGTCGCACAACCACAGGAGTGCATGCCTACAGCTAGAGCTGATCTAGTCTACTCTAAAGCTGTGATACTGACATCTCCTTTGGGTCCCTTTCTTTTTCTGTGAGGTTTGCTTAACTAGACTAAAATGGCTGTGTACCACTGAAACTGCCACTGCTGCTGACTTCCCCAATTTGCTACAAAGTCTAATCCCTGCTCCTCCCATGCCTCAGGCTTGTGATACCTCTGTGTGTGCCACTTAGACCTGACCTTCTCCCTCCAAGCACAGTGCTTCCCTGTTTTCCACCTCGAGCAGTGGGAGTGAGTACTCCTTGGGGGCATTGGCAAGAGCTGAATGCTGGCAGACCTACAGCCCGACTGGCACAGAGCAGAGCATGTGATTAAAAGTGCTCTGGCTCCCAGGGTCAGCCTCTCAGATTCCTGAGAAACACTCAGGGATGGACGCCTTCTCATTCTGGCCTTTCCTCTCCATACTTACCCACCCATGGAGTTCTGGGTGTATAGTGGCCCTTTCTACTCAGCTGAAATCCTGCCTGTTGGCTGGCAGCTTCCATGTTTGCAGCAAAGGGGTAGTTATGTTACATGCCTTTGCAGGGCCAGGAGCTATAGAGACCAGGAGCCTAGGGCCTCTTCTGCCCTGGGGACAACTGCCTACAGCAGGGACACCATCTTCCCTTGCTTTACAAGTTAGAATCTACCTACTAGAGATAGGATTCACAGAGTCACAGATCTTCTTTGAAGTCAGAATGGGACTGTAAGCTGAGACTTAAACAGATGATTAGAGAACATTCTAGACAGAATAGCAAAGGCCTGGTATATGTGTGTACTCTTAGCACCTGGGATGTGGAGACAGAATCAGGATTTCAAAGTCATCGTCAGCTATATAGCAAGTTTGAGGCCAGCCTGGGTTATGTGAGCCCCTGAGCTTGTCTTTTCACACCCCACCTCCCCTCAAAAGCATATACAAAGGCCCCAAGCAGGAAGAAACTTGAATCACTTGTGAAATGAAGAGGGGGCACGAAGGCCTGAGGTCTGTGGGAAGACAGGGTGGTATGAGGGAGGCAGGGGCAGGCCAGGTCTGAGGACTGTGGGAAGGCTATTTCCATCATATAGGAGTTATGGAAGGACCTGTTGTAGTCTGTTTTCTGCTGCTGTGCAGGACATTGCAGATGAGAGAAACAATACACTAGTTTATTTGGCTCAGTTCAGGGGCTAAAAAGTTCAGGGCATCTGGCAAATGCCTTTGTGCTACATATAGGGCAGGAGGGCAAGTGTACATGAGTGAGAAAGAAAATCGGTGGAACTTCGACCTTTTACTGGACACAAACTGCCAGGATAACCATCCCATTCCCTGGACAACAGCATTCATGCATTCATGAGGGCAGAACCTCTGCAAGGTCCTACTGTTACTGTGACACAGTTCAACTTGAGTGGGACATTCAGGTTTAAGAAGAGGAGGGATACGTTCAGGTCTGCATGTTGTTGTAAGAGTCTCTGGCTAGGGCCCAGAGACACAGAGTGATCTATCTATAGTCAGAGAATGTTTCAGGCTGTTTGAGACTGGCATTAGTTTGTGGTAGATGGGAGGGACCCCCACTTCCATAGACATGCATATGCACCCAGTCTCCTACCCTGGATCCCAGTTTCATGACTAACTGATTTGTAAAGGATAAACCCAGTTGTTAATTATTAATTTGAAAGAGATTGTCCTGGGGACACAAGTTATTTGTCTGTCATTCTTTTACCTGGGTTCAAATGGGCCTCAGAAGGACACACTGGCTGATGGGAGTTTAAATGAAGGGGTTTTCAGAGTCTTTTTTTGTCTCTTTGAGACACGGTCTCTCTGTAGCCCCAGCTGGCCTGGAACTCGCTCTGTAGACCAGGCTAGCCTTGATCTTACAGAGATCCACCTGCCTCTGCCACCCAAGTGCTGGGACTAAAGGCGTGTGCCACCACTCCCGGCACTAGTGTATTTCTTGAGTCTGTGGAGCAGACACACATCCATTCTCTGCCAAGAAACACAACTGTGCCTGAGAATGGCAGGTCTCATTTCCTAGTTCCTCCTTTGTGGCACTGGAATCTACCCTGGTGTCCCTTTTGTCACTAGTCAGTCTCACTTGTTCAGGGACATGCCATTCTTCAGATAAAGCCTAGCCTCACATACCCCAGGAAGCTGCCTTCAAATGACAGGCTGAATGGGAAGAGCTAATCCTGTCTTTTTCAGAGTGGTAGCCCAGTTGGCAGCCTTTTATTTGGGGGCCCACTGAACATACTGCCAAATACTGAGCACCTACAATGTGCTGACACTGGTTAGGTGATCTCAGGTGGAGTCTAACACCATCTCAGAGGCAGCAGCTTTGGTTTGTCAGATTATAGCTCTCCAGTTCTGTGGTTGGACAGGCCTCCCCCAAGCCTCCAATCTTGGATCTATAAAAATAGATTCAACGCAGTCTCATTCCACTTCCCAAGTGTGATGTGAGGCTGTTTAGCATAGTGCCTTTTCCATGGCTGCATTCAGTAAGTGTCAGCTGAGATAACAAGGCTCAATGGAGAAACAACAACCTCAGAACCACAGTAAGATCAGGATGTCCACTTGGTCTCCTTCTTGCCTTTGATGGTCTCCCTCGCTCTTGGTGCCCGTCCTGTTCAGTGCTGCCATGCATGGCATGCCCCTTCACACCTTGGCTGGAGACTTGTGTGCCAGAAGAATCTCTGTTAGTTATTTAGCCCAGTTCCTTCTATAAGGAAACTGAGGCACAGAGCAGGGCAGGGACTTGTCCCAGATCTACCGCCTGGCCGGGTGTCATGGAACTGGAGCTGTTTCTGCTCCCTGTCTTCCTCTCTGGGTCTGCCAGCTGAAACTTTGGCCCAATAGCAAGGCCCTTCTGGAATTATTTTTAGAAGCTCTGTAAGATAGGACCTGTCTTCGTGGTGGCAGCATTCCAGCACCATGGGGGAGGGAGTGGTGAGGGAAGCATGAAGGGTCACCCCGATCAAACTGTGATACTAATGCTGTGGTTATTGGCTTATTTTATAGGATATAAATCAGGAAGTGTATAATTTCCTGGCAACTGCAGGTGCCAAGTATGGTGTGGGCTTCTGGAGGCCCGGATCTGGAATCATTCACCAGGTAAAGTAACACTCAGCTTGCCTTTGCAACGGCCCTGAGTCCAGGCTGCACTCAGGTAACCAGACAGCATGTTCCAGGCCTGCAGAGGAATAGAGGTGTTTGAGAACATGCCGTGAGGAAAGTATAGAAGTTAGATGTGGTGCACACTTGTAATCCCAGTGGTATTTTTTATGTAGTGTGGGGATCCAGGATCTATTGCTGAGTTATACTCACTGATGGGCTATTTTTATGTTGTTTTTCCCACAAGTTGCATAGATGGTTGATATTTGATAGGTATGCTATGTGTCAGGTGCTAGAACTGGTGCTTTGAAAATATTAACTCCCTGGGCTGGTGAAATAGCTCAGTGGTAGAGCATTTGCCCAGCATACATAAAGTCTTGGGTTCAATTGCAGGCACTACAAAAACTAATTGAAATATTAACTCATGGCCTGCAAGATGGTTCACTTGCTGTCAAGCCAGACCACCTGAGTTCAGGCCCCAGGACCCACATGATGGAAGGAGAGAACCAACTTCTGCCATGTTGTCCTCTGACCTCTGTATGCATAATGTGGCACAAGTGCATGTGTACATGCACATACACACACAATAAATATAACAAGGTTTTTTTTTTGTCTTTTTGAGACAAGGTCTCCCTATAGCTCCAGCTGTCCTGGAACTCACTATGTAGACCAGGATGGCCTTGAACTCACAGAGATCCACCTGCCTCTGCCTCCCGACTGCAGGTTCGAATCCCAGCACCCACATGGCAGCTAACAACTGTCTGTAACTCCAGTTCCAGGGAATCTGACAGCCTCTTCTGTCCTCCTTGGGCATTGTACAACACGGGTGCACTTACCCATTTATTTATTAGCCAGGCGTGGTGGTGCACACCTTTAATCCCAGCACTCGGGGAGGTAGAGACAGGCGGATCTCTGTGAGTTGGAGGCCAGCCTGGTCTACATAGGGAGTTCCAGGAGAGCTGGGGCTGCAGGGAGACCCTGTCTCAAAAAGACCAAAAAAAAAAAAACCAAAAACAAAAAAAGATACTAACTCAGTAATAAGCTGAGTGTGATGGTCACACAGTTTCAGCAGTTGGAAAATAGAGGCAGGAGGATTGCTGTGAGTTCCAGGCCAGCCTGGGCTACAAAGCAAGACCCTGTCAAGAAAAAAAAAAACAAAGCTGGGCATGGTAGCAAATGCCTTTAATCTCAGCACTTGGGAGGCAGAAGAAGGTGGATCTCTGTGAGTTAAATTTTTAATTAAAGATAATAAAGATGTTAACTTACTAGTATTTGTCATCACCCTATCACATAGGTTTTAATATAACATGCCTTACAAATGAGGAAACTGCTCTGGAAAGATAAATATCCTTCCCCAGCAACAGCTTCCTGGCTAATTGTAGAGCAGGGATCTGGCCCTGAGGGAGTACCCTGAACCACTATGGTGCTCTGCCACCTCAGTCACCAGAGAGTCCTTCCCATCCTGCCCAGAGCACTGCTCAGTTCTTTTACCCATGGTAGTCTGTAGGATGGAAGTCCTGAAAATCACAGGCCATGTAAGCCAGGCGCTTCCCCAGAGTCTCTGATGGAGTTTAGTGTGGTGGACAGTTTTGTCTCCAAAGCCATGTGTGGTGGGACACACCTATAATCCCAGAACTCAGTAGGCTGAAGCAGGAGGTTGCTATGAGTTTGTGGTCCACCTGGGCTACACAAGTGAGTTTCAACCAGCTTGAGATACAGTATGAGCCCCTCTCTAAAAAACAAAAACCAACTCTGCAAGCTCCCCCTTCCCTCTGTGTGTGTCTTCAGGGAGGTTAGGTGTTTTTCTTCCGTCAAAGGGACTGCCGGGGACACAGCCTGGTGTATGTTCATCAGTATTCATCCTTTATGTATGAAACCTGCTCTGCATTTCCAAGGTGACTCTTCTCCCCACCGCCATTCAGGCCTTGATGCCTGCTTCTTTGCAGAGATGCTGACTCAGGTTGTCATCTGACCCTGCCTGGGCTCCTGGCTCCCAGCTCTGTGACTAGAGCCAATAATGGATCACTGCATTGCCCTTTCACACTGTGCCTTTACTAGAACAGGGCTGCCAGGTTGGAAGGTCACACAGCCTGCAAGAGCCAGAGAGCCTCTCTGCAGTAGGGTACAAAGACACAGGGACCCAGCCCATACCTTTTGTTATAGAGGGCACCCCAAGCCAGCAGTCTCTCATTCCACTTCAGTACAAAGGCCCAGACCTCTTTGGTAGCTCTTAGGCCAAACTTTGGGGCTGTGGTGGCTGCTCACACTTGCCCTTAGCCATCTACTAAGCATTCAGTATGTTAGTGAAAAAGAACATTCTGGGGCTGGAGAAATAGCTCAGCATTAAGAATACTGGGTGTGGGGCTAGAGAGATGGCTCAGTGGTTAAGAGCACTGACTGGTCTTACAGAGGACCTGGGTTTGATTCCCAGCACCCACATGGCGGCTACGAACCATCCTTAACTCCAGTTCCAGGGGACTCTGAAGCCCTCTTCCAACCTCTGTGGCATTGCACTACACAGGTGCACTCACATACATGCAGGCAATACACTCATACACATAAAATAAAAATAATAAAATATTTAAAAAAGAAAAAACACTGGATGTTCGGGTTTGATTCCCAGCACCCACATAACAGCTAACAACTGTCTATAATTCCAGTTTCAGAGGATCCGACACCCTCTTCTCACCTCCTTGAGCCCAACACGAATGCACTTACATGCAGGCAATATGCTCATACACAGAAAATAAAAAATAAATGAATAAAATTGCTTTCCTTTAATCCCAGCACTTGGCAGAGGCAGGCAGATCTTTGTGAGTTTGAGGCCAGCCTGGTCTACATAGCGAGTTCCAGGACAGCTGGGGCTACAGGGAGACCATGTCTCAAAAAGAAAATAAAAGAATATTCCCAGAGACCGTATGTACACTGTGTAACTTTTCTATCCATCAGTGTCAGGCTGTCAGCAGCTTTCAGTTTCTTTCTTCCAAACTGAACCCCAGATTTCGTCCCTTCGTCTGGCAGATCCTGTTCTGCATCTTAGCTTTCTAGCTACCTATTTAGCCCCTGGCTTCCCTGCACCCTGCATCCAGACTCTTCTTGTGATTCTTTGTGGCCTTTGAATTATGTCCCAGCATATGCCCAGGACTTTCTTTGCTGTGTCATGTGTACTCTAGACACAGGCTCTGGCTGCTTATATTCCTTTTTGGCTTTGAAGCTGGGACCAGGTGAATGCAAAATTGGTCCATAGTGTTTGTGTGGTGTACATAGATGATTGAATTTCTAGTGTTACATTCTAGATGTTAGTCCAGCCTAAAACACACTGCTCTGCTGGGTATGGTAGCACATGTCTGTAATTCTAGCACTTGGGAGACTGAGTCAAGAGGATCACAAGTTCAGGACCAGCCTGGGCTACATAGCAGGACCATCTCAAAAACAAAAAGTATACACTTCTTTTTGACCTTCACCCCATCTGCCCACTTATATCTGTAATCTGGTGAGGTCACTGTCATAGCCAGTTTGTTGTGATGCTGGACACTGCCTACCCTGGAGAGTTTACCACATGAGGCTAAGATAGTGCTATGAGTCCTCCAGTCTACATCAACCTCTCTCATGCATGTGGACTACATGTATGTCTATACCATGTTCACTACCCTGAATACCATGTGTCACCCCTTTAGGACTCCAACATTTACAGTATTGGGGAGTTTCAGGGATTAACTAGTCTCAAATCTTTGCGTATGGCTGATACAAGGAAAGGGCAGAGAGATGACAAAGTTTAGCAGTGTTGGCCATTCTCCTCTAGCTGCCTCATTCTGGAGGAAAATGTAGGTCTCCCAACCTTTTCCATGGCCCTATGTGCCATGCTAAGTCCATGGGCAGAGATCTGGGTTTCTGTGATACTCCAGGGAACCTGCTCACAATCAGTGCTGATGGTTCGTAGAGCCTTTCACATCTCTAATCTCCTTTGGTCTTCCTAGTATCCGTTGAGTGACCTAATTTTATCACATAATGAGCAGTGAACCTCAGATGAGGATCTTGCTGAAAAGTAATAACATACTGCCTCTCCCTTAGACATCATAGAGCTCTACTGAGGTGGCACTGTTGCCAGATGTTTTTATAGAATAGGAAGCAGAGGTTTTGAGAGGTTAAATGCCTTGCCCAAGACCTCACAACTACTAGTAGTTGATGGGGCCAGAATTTAGGCCCAGGGTAGGCTGGACACTTAGCCTAGCTAGAGGGACTTTTCCAAGTGTCCTGTATCTTAGAGGGGCCTGGACAGTGGCCTGGACCTCTACTGCCTTCTCACCCAATATTTTGTGAGAACACTCTTCAGGCTTTCCTAACTTGGAAGAGCTTTGATGAAGGCAGCCCTGACAAGCAGGACAGGTGATGAGCAAGTTGCTTCAGTTATCAGAGCCACTCCAGGGTACGAAGGCTTGAGAGGCACCCTTGTATTTCTCAGACAGTGGATAAGCTTGTGGCTTTGTGTGTTCACTGCATCCCAGTACCTCTTCCCCTTAGATGCCCGGTTGTTTTTGTCTTTTGAGTTAGGGTCTCCTGTAGCCCCAGCTGGCCTGGAACTCAATATGTAGACCAGGCTGGCCTCGGTTTCACAGATCTCCCTGCCTTTGTCTCCTGAGTCCTGGGATTAAAGGTGTGTGCCATTATGGCACAGGACACACACTTAAATGCCAGTATATCTGGTTCTTCATCCTGGGATTAATATGTCTGGTTGTTTTTATTATTATACTATGAATGAGGAAACTAAGGCATAGGGAGGCATCTACAGGCCCAAGTCACAGCAGGAACTGTCAGAGTTACTCCTGAGCCCAGGTTGCCACACAGGAGTAGACTGTATTAAATGAAACTACCTCTACCTGCCGCATACTTGAGGGATACCTGGGCATGGCTGCGTGTCCCGGTATCAGTGGGGGCAGTTCTTTGGACCTTTTTTGTGTTCTACCTCCACTGTGCTGAGATCTTGATTTCTTTCAGATCATCCTGGAGAATTATGCATACCCTGGAGTTCTTCTGATTGGCACTGACTCCCACACCCCCAATGGTGGTGGCCTGGGAGGCATCTGCATTGGAGTTGGGGGTGCTGATGCAGTGGACGTCATGGCTGGGATCCCCTGGGAGCTGAAGTGTCCTAAGGTGAGGGGTAGGGAAAGGCTTATTCTGGGCTGGCTAGTAGGGATGAGAGGGAGACTGTGAATTCAAAAGAGTTGAGGTCTGGCTCAAATCTCTTGTGGGAAGGCAAGGATGGAGAAGGGAAGCAGGAATGCCTGCAGCTCAAGTCCTTGACTCCTGGCTGGAACTTGGCTTACAGTGCACGGAGCCTGTAACTGTCTCTCCTGCCTTTTCAGGTGATTGGTGTGAAGCTGACGGGCTCCCTCTCTGGTTGGACCTCACCCAAAGATGTGATCCTGAAAGTGGCAGGCATTCTCACAGTGAAAGGTGGCACGGGTGCTATTGTGGAGTACCACGGGCCTGGTGTAGACTCCATCTCCTGTACCGGTGAGGAGGGTGGCCCCATGCAGTGGCTTTCACCCTGGGCTGGGTCTGATGGGCCTGCAGCAGAACCAGCAAGTAGCCTTTGCTTGAGGCTGTCCAGGCAGTATGGGATGGGAATAGTCAAGTAGAGGTGGGGGGCTGGTTGGAGAAAACCTTAGGAGTTGTCTAGGTCCCTTGCTGATCCAGTGGAACAACCTAAAACCTCCTTAGGGAAGCAGTAACTTCTGTGGCCACTCTGAGTTGGAAGCCACAACAGCGGTAGTTTCTGCCCCTCTGCAGTAGCCCCCAGAACTATTGTCCCCCTCAAGTAATAAGGGCTCACCTTTACCACCATGGCACAGCTCATCCACGAAGTCGATAGCGGGTCCTGGTAGAAGCCACGGCACCTGTGAGTCACGCCAGGGCTACAGGATGCTCTGGTCCAGACAGCAGATGCCAGTCCATGCTCTTCTTGAGATGGAATCTCACCATGTTGCCCAGGTGGTCCTTAAACGCCTGGGCTCCAGCAGTCCTCATGCCTCCACCTCCCAGGTGCTGGGACTGCAAGCATGTGCTGTCTACCCAATGTATTTCCACTCTCATATTGAAACTCCAAAAAAATATTCACATAGCTCCATGGTGTGACTAGAAGAGGCAGGATGCCAGGCAGACAGACCTAGACTTGAGCGTCAGTGTCTGTTTGTTTATGCATGAAATTTGTTTTTATTTGTTTGGGTTTTGTTTTTTTTTTTTTTTTCTGGTCTTTTTGAGACCAGGTTGGCCTTGAACTCAGAGATCCCCTGCCTCTGCCTCCCAAGTGCTGGGACTACAGGCATGTGCCACCATGCCTGGCTTGTTTATGCATGATCTTGAGCAAGTTCCTTCCCCTGCAAAGCTGACAGTAACTGCTGGGGAGTGGCTGTCTGCTCTGCTGGGCAAGAAAGCCAAACCTTGAGCCAGCACTCAGATGTGGAGCCTGAATCCTGCAGCCTTTCTTCACTGGCCTTGTTTTTCAGCCTGGGCTTTGATGAATGAGAGCTTGTGGCCTTGTGAGCTAGGAAAGAAGTAATATAGGTCCTGGTATGAAGAGGTGTGTGTCCACTTGGCAGGTGCCAGAGCTCACGCCTAGCTGCCCAGCAGCCCCATGGGCTCTGTTTCTCCACAGGCATGGCAACGATCTGCAACATGGGTGCAGAAATTGGGGCTACCACATCAGTGTTCCCCTTCAACCACAGGATGAAGAAGTACCTGAGTAAGACAGGCCGTGCAGGTAAGTGGGCAGGACTGAGAGCAGTGTGGATAGTAGTGCTGGGCTCCTTTCCTGTGAGGGCAGGAGTCCTCAGCCTGGTATTCCCAGTTTGGAGGCCATGCCCCAGCCCTCACTGTATCCCTCACTGACCTGGCACCCTAGGCAGAGGACAAGCTAGATGTGTGTGGCTGCTTGAGACCATGGTGTCTGCTGTTCTTTCCCTCAAGTTTAATATTCATGCCACAGGATAGGAATTCAGTTTCAGGTGAAAAGGTAGCTAGCTACATTCTGGTCCTTTCTGGCCTAGTCCCCAGTGCCCCCTCAGGAAGTTCTGAAATGATAAGGCTGTCTTCTGCATAACTGCTACCTAACAGGAGGAAAGCTCTGGTCAAGAACCAGCCTTCCCAGCAACTTCCGAGCTTCCAGTTTGGTTTCTTTAAAGCTCACAGGAGGAAATGAAGGCTGGAGCTCGGAAAGAGAGAGGACAGTGAGGGTGAGTGGGTAGAGACTAGAAGCTAAGGGCCCTGGGGGAACGTGGAGCATCCTTCACTCTTTCTTTAGCCAATGACTTCAAAATTCTGCTTTGCAAGCAGGGCACAGTGGCACATGCCTGTAATCCCAGCACTGTAGCTGAAGGGTTGCTACTAGTTGAGGCCAGCCTAGAATACACAGACCCTGTTCCTGCTGTAAACCTCAGTGTTTCTCCTCTGTGCCCCATGTTCTCTATGTCTCTCATGGTGTCTTATCCTTGGTTCACTGCCAGCCTCTTTAGGAGGCTGAGCTCCTGGTGGGTAGGGACAGTGTCCTGTGCTGTTGGATTTCTGTTAGCTTAGTCGGTGCCTGGAGCTTCGTGTTTGCAGGTGGCAGGTAACTGGTTCAGGACCATAAACAAAATCTCAAAGATAATTTCTCCTTTGTTGATTCTAGACATTGCCAGTCTAGCTGAAGAATTCAAAGATCACTTGGTGCCTGACCCTGGCTGCCAATATGACCAAGTGATTGAAATTAACCTCAATGAGGTAAGGGAGTAGGTACTGGGGATTGCTGAAGGTGGGACTTGAAATTTTTGCCCTGGAATTTGGGAGAGGGGGTCCCACCAGCACATGCGGCAGGGTTCGTGGCCCTTGGTTCCTAGACCTAAATCAGGCAGAAATGAGGCAGAGGCATGAGAGCAAGGCTGACATTTCTTTTAGCACACCCCCCCAACTCTCGTGGAGGCCCAGGGATTTTGCCCTGGGGGCTCACCTTGTTGTGAGTTCGGGGGGCAAGGTTGTGGTAGGTTTGGCACCCTAAGATCTGCAGACCAAAGCAGACAACACTCAGAGAGCCAGAGGAAAGAATCCAGGCTGTGTGAGGTTCAATGCCAGTCCTGGCTCTGTGGCTCTGGGCAGGCTGGTCAGCCTGTGGGTCTCACTTTCCCATGTGGGAAACCTGAGGCAGGTGTGAGACTTAAGTAGGGCTTAGTCACATGTCAGTCACGCAGATTTCTGCACGCCAGGCACAATGCTCTGCCCTTCACATTTATTAGTTCGTTTTCCTTCATGAAAGAAGGCCACAGTCTGTGTTTGTCAGATGATTCCAACAGTAACATTTTTGGTCCAACTCAATCCCTACATACTATGGTTTGGATTTAGGGCCTCTCAAATTCGAGGGAAGCACTCTACCTTTTAACTCTATCCCCATCCCTCCTCTTTTTGAGACAGGGTCTCACCAAGTTGCTCAGGCTGGCCTTGAACTTACTCTATAGTCCGGATAGGCTTTAAATTTTGCCTCAGCCTCCCGAGTAGCTGGGATTCCAGACCTACACCACTTACCCAAAAGCAGTGTAGTTTGGGAGATGATGGACTTGTGAGGTAGATGGCCCTGATTCTTTCTATGCCAGGGTCATCTTCTAGTTATGTGACTTGGGGTGGGGCTTATCACTTCTAAGCTTTAGCTCCTGTGTGTACGGAATGGAGATAAGGCCAGCCTGGTACTGCTGGGGCATTCTGGGTGCTGTGTGACCTGTACCTACTGCCCACTGCCTCCTTTGGCAAAGTTCGAGTCATGAGAACAGGCGCCAACACCCTCTGTAGAGACCTGGGGGCCTGTGACCCAAGTCCATCTTCATTTCAAGACTGGTTTCCACCTCTCTCTGCTCCTTGCCCCTTATCTCTTCAGCTGAAGCCTCACATCAATGGGCCCTTTACCCCTGACTTGGCTCACCCTGTGGCAGAAGTGGGCACTGTGGCAGAGAAGGAAGGCTGGCCTCTGGATATCCGCGTTGGTGAGTGCCTTCCATCTGGTCAGGTAATAGATGCCTAGGATGGCAACTCTGCTCTGGGCTGTGAACAGTCACCTCTGCATATGATGCAGTACTTCCTGAAGCAGGCATTGTCTGCAGTAGGTCTGTGATTACCCAAAAAAAAAAAAAATGTATCTTTGCTTGGTATAAAAAGAATACATGCTCACTGTAGAGAATAGTCACAAGACTTTCAAAAACACCTCTAACTGTGACTCTTAGCCAGAAACAAGTTCTTTGAACTGTACTGTGGTGCTCTGTATGTGAACATTTATTTATTTATTTAGAGTCAGGGTCTTTTCACTACTTAGCCCTGTCTGGCCTGGAACTTCCTATGAAGGCTGGTCTCAATCTCACAGAGGTCCTCTTGCCTCTGCCTCTTGAATGCTGGGATTAAAGGTGTGTACCACCATGCTCTACTTGTGAACCAGGAACAGTTTCATGTAAGCATACTTTTTTTTTTTGGTCTTTTTGAGACAGGGTCTCCCATTATAAACTAAAAAGGCCTCCCTCCTTGGTTTTATTTTTCAGATTGTTTTGTGTTTAGAGTAAGACAGGCTCTTACTATAAAGACCAGGCTAGCCTGGAACTCACTATGTAGACCAGGCTGACCTTGAACTCACAACAATCTGCCTGCCTCTGCCTCCCGAGTGCTGGGATTAAAGGCATGTGCCACCAAGCCCATCTAAGCATACATTTAAAAAAAAAATATTTTATTTATTATTTTCATTTTATGTGTATGAGTGTATTGCCTGCATATATGTGAGTACACCCGTGTGATGCAATGCCGTGGAGATCAGAAGGCTTCGGATTCCCCTGGAACTGGAGTTAAGGACGGTTTGTAGCTGCTAAGTGGGTACTGGGAATTGAACCTGGTCCTCTGCAAAAGCAGTAAGTGCTCTTTACCACTAAACCATCTCTCCAGCCCCCATATATATTTTTCAAATTTTCAAACGCAAATCATAGCAACCATGCTGCCTTGTTTTACACACTTTATGCGTGCTTATTCACTGGCATGCTGGAGTCCCTGGCACCGGCCATTGTCTAGAGGTAGCACAACTTGGTTGTGCAGAGCCTGCAACCTGGAGTCACTAGTTCAAATCCTGGCTCTTCCTGTCTGTTTCCTCTGCCTCATTCCCCACCTGTAAGTCAGGAATGATTGTCACCCTTCAAAGTTGTCTGTCTGAAAGAGTGAGAAGAGCTTTCTATAGTGCCTGACATTAGTAATGTTCTATAAAGAGCTCATTCTTGGGGCTGGAGAGATGGTTCAGCAGTTAAGAGCACTGGCTGCTCTTGCAGAGGACTGGGTTCTATTCCCAGCACCTACATGGCAGCTAACAACCATCCTTAACTCATTAGCTCATTCTTAACTCCTTAGCTCATTCTTTGGGCTGGAGAGATGGCTCAGCAGTTAAGAACACTGACTGTTCTTGCACAAGGCCCGGGTTTGAATCCCAGCACCCACCTGGCAGCTAACAACTGTCCATAACTCCAGTTCCAGGGAATCCAACAGCCTCTTCTGGTCCTCCGCGGGCATTGCACGACATGGGTGCACTTACCTACATGCAGGCAATACACACATACACACAAAATAAAATTAATGAATTAAATATTAAAAAATAAAACGAATTAATAAAATTTGTAATAAATGAATAAAATATTTTAAAAAGATCTCTGGGTATAAAGCAATAAAGAAAAGAGATTAGGTCCTTCAGCATGTCTTAAAACAATAATTAAAAACAATCTCTTGTCCCTGATCAGTTGGTGAACTCTGTACCAGGTCAGGATAGTTGGAAGTCAGGTAGATACAATCTCCTCCTGACCTGACTCCACCACCTACAACACACCAGGTTTGATTGGCAGCTGCACCAATTCAAGCTACGAGGACATGGGGCGATCAGCAGCTGTGGCCAAGCAGGCACTGGCCCATGGACTCAAGTGCAAGTCCCAGTTCACCATCACACCAGGCTCTGAGCAGATCCGTGCCACCATTGAGCGGGATGGCTATGTGAGTGTCACCTGTCCCTGGCTTCCTACCTCACTGCTAATGTGCTTCAGGATGGGACAGGCCATAGCCTGTTGGGCCAAGGCAGTGCAGGAACAGCTGTTGTTCCTCCAGGCTGCTGCCTTACCCTTTCCCATCAGCTCTGTGCCCACCTGCCACTTCTTTCTCCCCTGCAGGCACAGATCCTGAGGGATGTGGGCGGCATTGTCTTGGCCAATGCCTGTGGCCCTTGTATTGGCCAATGGGACAGGTGAGCAGTACATCTCTCAGCCATTAGCCTCTTTGTCTTGGGACATAGAGCTCTGGGAATAAGGGGAGATGTGACTGGGGTGGAAGGAAGACTACACGAAGGCCTGAGGCCCTGGGGGCTGCATATTAGAAGCCCTAGCCAAGCGTGGCTAGACAGTCAAGCAGGGAGGAAAAGTACCCTATTGAGACCCTGAGTGATCAGAAGGTGAAGTCCTGGCCGGCATCCTGTGGTGCAGTGCAGCACACTGGTGTTTCTGAGGGAGCCCTGTACAGGCAGGCAGCTGCTCAGGCCAGGAGACTCAGGTGGCAGTCTGGGCTCTGCCTGTCTTCTGGGTGATCTCAAGTGAGGCCCAGTGACCTGCACCATGTGCTTGAGTACCAGGGAGAAGGTAGCCTTTTCAGGGCCTTCCCATCCCCCTGCCCTGTCAGGAGCTTGTACCACAGGAACCTAGCCCACCTGGCCTCAGGTCATGTGGCAGGCCAGGCCCAATATTCTTAATCCTGTCCCCTCTGTTTTGTCAGGAAAGACATCAAGAAGGGGGAGAAGAACACAATCATCACCTCCTACAACAGGAACTTCACAGGCCGCAATGACGCAAATCCTGAGACCCATGCCTTTGTCACATCCCCAGAGGTGAGACTGCCTGGCCAGGCATTAGCCTGAGACTACCTTGGGGCCTGCTCCTGGTGGGTCAGAGGTAGTCAGGGGGAGATGGGCTGCTTAGGGTTGGTGTCAAAGTCCTGAAAGTATATAAAAGAAAAAAATGAGCCTCTCCTGTCAGTCCCACCCAACAGTGATCACTGCTGAGGTGAGGTACTTGGGTGGCAGCTGAGCCAGGGTCTTCTGTCTTTAGTCATACTGTCTTGGTGATTTGATTCCTGCCTGGGTCTCCCTTGGGGCTTAAGGTGTTTATTTAGAACTTAGTGGTTATGAGCATGGACTGTGGAATCTCACTGCCTGGGACAAGTCTGCACCCTTCATCTAACTAGTTACAGAACTTTGATGAAGTCACTTACTTCAGGCCCATGAGGAAGTATATGGAGCGCTTCCTTGCAGTTCTTCCTCTCTCCTTTCTTCTGAGTAGCCAAGGCCTGTGCCGTGGCCCCCAGCGCTAGTTTCAGGGTCAGTGAAAATGTGGCCTTGCTGTTACTGTGGGCATTGAATCCACTGGTGTCCTAGGCACCAAGTGGGTTTCCCATCTCAGCCATCACTAGCACAGGCCCATCCTCTTGACTTTACTGAGTGCTCGTACTTGCTAAGTGAGGAAGTGGCTTCCTTTGCAGCCATGCTGGGGCATTTTCAGCACTACAACATTTATGTGCCAGGCCTCCTATCTGTCTAGGACACCTGTGAGGTACAGGAGAGCCATAATAGTGCCTAGGAGAGTACACTAAGCTTGAGCCCTGGCAGCCGTGGTAGATGTCAGGTGGCCCTTAGGTTCCTGAGTCCTATATGGGCCCAGTGGCCCATGGTTCCAAAAACAGTCCTGCAACTCTGGCCTTAGAGGGCCTTGGGCTGGGGAGATGGCTTAGTTGGTAAAGCCTTTGTTGCACCAGTATGAGGACTTGAGTTTGATCTCCAACATCTACTTTGCAAAGTCAGCAGGGTTTGGTGGTTGGCGCAGGCCTTAATTCCAGCACTCAGGAAGTACAGGCAGAGGCAGGTAGATCTCTTTGAGTTCAAGGCCAGCCTGGTCTACAGTTGGGGCTACAGGGAAATGGTCCCAAAAAGGAAGAAAAAAAAGATGGCACCTGGTTGTAATCCCAGTGCTAGGGAGCTAGGCAGGTGGTTTCCTGGGCTTGCTGGCCAGCCAGCCTAGCCACATGGGAGAGCTCCAGGTTAAGTGAGAGACCCTGCCTCAGAGTATGTGGTGGAGGGTCAGAAAAGCGGCTCAGGGGATAAAGGCACCCGTCTCACAAATCTGGTGACATTGAGTTTCATCCCTGGAACCTACATAAAGGAGAGAATCACAGCAATCTACATGTATGCCTACAAATATCATGCCTATACATACACTAATAATAAAAATACTTTGTCTTTTCGAGATAGGGTCTCCCTGTAGCCCCAGCTGTCCTAGAACTCACTATGTAGATCAGGCTGGCCTTGAACTCACAGAGATCCGCCTGCCTCTGCCTCCCGAGTGCTGGGATTAAAGGCGTGCGCCACCATACCCAGCTAAAAATACTTTGTTAAAAAAGAGGGGCCTGGGTGGATAGGTGTGGTGGTTGGTGCTAACTGGCAAACTGGCCTCATCCATTTCAGATTGTCACAGCCCTGGCCATTGCAGGAACTCTTAAGTTCAACCCAGAAACTGACTTCCTGACAGGCAAGGATGGCAAGAAGTTCAAACTGGAGGCTCCAGATGCAGACGAGCTTCCGCAATTGGTGAGCAGATGCTGCCACTTTGTGGGTCAGTCACCATAGACCTGCCTTGGCCTAGCTGCATGGGACAAGGGCCTGACCTCTTGTGTGGGGTGGAATGACAGTGTTATCTGAGAATGAATAAGGTTTGGAGTACAGGGAAGCTTGCCATCTCTGAGACATCCATGTGGGATTGAGAATTCAGTGCCCAGCATGTCTCCATCCTCTTTTGCAGGACTTTGACCCAGGGCAGGACACCTACCAGCATCCCCCCAAAGACAGCAGTGGGCAGCGGGTGGACGTGAGCCCTACCAGCCAGCGCCTACAGCTCCTGGAGCCTTTTGATAAGTGGGATGGCAAAGACCTGGAGGACTTGCAAATCTTAATTAAGGTTGGTGCAGGCACCCTGTCCCTGCATGAGTCAGGGCTGGGGACCTACAGGAAGGGAAGCTGGCCACAAGGAGGGAGGGATCACAGCAGCCTGGGGCTCTCCTCTGTGGGCCCAGATCAGGCAGAGCTGGATTTAGCCAGCTGCTGTCAGGACATCTGGTATGTATGGACTGGTAAATGTATCATTTGTGACTCAGCACAACTCTGGCTTGGTAAGTAGACTCCCAAAACCACAGATTCCTGTTGTTAGCACTACTGGATTAGGCCTGTTTGGGAGCTGAGCCTTTACAGTGTGGTCAAGAGCTTCAGACTCATGCCAGACATTAATTTATGGGTTTACTAAGGGATGTCCAGGCACACCTATGACATAGTCATTATTCAGCTCATGTGACACAAGACTGGACAGGATTCCAGGCTTCTGTGTGTCTGGCATGGAGTTGGCTGATCGTCCACTCTGGGCAGCTGAGTTGAATGAGCCAGCAGATACATCTGTCCTGCCTAGCGTGTCGTCCTTTGAGTAGCCTGTGCAACAAGGGAATAACCTGTCATGGAGGCTAAGCAGCCCGAGGCTGTAGGGTGGGCAGGGATGGTGGTCATGACTTTGCTGTGACAGTGGAGCAGACATACCAGGACTCACCATGTCCAAGGCCTGACACACTTCCTCTGTCACCCTCCTTGTTCCGGTCACTGCCTCTGCAGAACTTCCCTTGTCTGCCACTCACTAGCTCACCCTGGCCTCTCTCCTCACCCACCCAAGGTCAAAGGGAAGTGCACCACTGACCACATCTCTGCAGCTGGCCCCTGGCTCAAGTTCCGTGGACACCTGGACAACATCTCCAACAACCTGCTCATCGGTGCCATCAACACTGAAAATGGCAAAGCCAATTCTGTGCGCAATGTTGTCACCCAGGAGTTTGGCCCTGTCCCTGACACTGCCCGCTACTATAAGGTAGGCCACATCGGTGGAAACAGTGCTGGCAGCCACTCTGCCGAGGGCCTGGAGTGGGGCTGGAGAATGGAAACAGGAGCCATCCCAGCTCACTGGGTGAGGCCAGGTCCTGGAACCCAAGAGACCCTGCCCATAAGTCAGTGGAGTTTCAATGGGCTTTTGGCCCAGACCTACAAAGGGTGGAGGAAGCCTTGGAGGAGAGAAGGCATGCTGCTTCAGGAATTCAGTGGGGATTAGGCTCAGAGGAGCCACATGAGAAAGCAGTGAGGGGCCAAGGCTAAGGGGGCAGAAGGGCTGCAAGAGCCAGGGTCCCACTTGTTGAAAGGTTCTAGGACTTTCTACTTTGAGAAACCAAATCTGATCTGGAGTCCTAGTAAGGGTCATCTGGCACCCGTTAATGGCTGCATGGGGTAGTACAGATGCCCCAGGGGCAGTGCAAAACTGAATGGTCCCTCAGTGTTGTGGAGGCAACTACTGCTTTGCTTCCACTGGGGCCTCTGTCCACTCTGCCCACACCCTTCAGGCCTAATCTGGGCCAGATCATCCCCGCTAAGCAGTTCTTGGGCAGCATTAAGAAACAGCCTCTTCCAGCCCGTAACCCAGGGCCTCAGCATGCCCAGGACCAGGCAGGTGCACATAGTGCCCTGCTCTGCCTCATCATTTCCCCTGCTTGCCTGACAGAAACATGGAATCAGGTGGGTAGTGATTGGAGATGAGAACTATGGTGAGGGCTCAAGTCGGGAACATGCAGCACTGGAGCCTCGCCACCTTGGGGGCCGGGCCATCATCACCAAGAGCTTCGCCAGGATCCATGGTGAGCTATAGCCCATGCCCATCCATGTCTGCTGCCCTCCCTGTCCTAGGTCACCCACTCCAACAATGGCCAACTTGGGCCTTGAGGCCCATGCCTAGCTCCCAGACTATGTCCATGCTCCTGTGTTCTACCACAGCCTACGCTCATCCACCCAAATCCATGTTGGTATTGCCCAAAGCTTCCCACTAACACTGGTCTTGCCTCCAAACTTGTACATCTGAGAAGCTAAAATCCAAAGTATGTGGCATGTCTTATGTCTGCACTAATGTACACCTGTGTGGGGTTACTGTTGGGGAAAAAGTCCACTAGGATCCAGGAGACCTGGCTAGACCTTGTAGTCACTGCCTGTCTGTCCTCAACATTAAGACCAGGGGTCTGTCTCAGGGCTCCAACTGGCTTTAAAGAAGTAGGGTCCCTGGCCAGTAGAACCACTCTGATGACTGCATGTTCCTGTCTTTCAGAAACCAACCTCAAGAAGCAGGGCCTGCTGCCCCTCACCTTCGCTGACCCTTCAGACTACAACAAGATCCACCCAGTGGACAAGCTCACCATTCAAGGCCTGAAGGACTCTGCCCTTGGTAAGCCCCAGAAATGTGTCATCAGGCACCCCAACAGGACCATCCTCCTGAACCATGCCTTCAATGAGACTCAGATTGAGGGGTTCCACACAGGCAGTGCCCTGAACAGGATGAAGGAACTGCAGCAGTAAGGAAGGGCCAGGCTCCGGTCCCACTCTGGACCCTGCTGAGTGTCACAAGTGCAGTTCCATGTACGTTGTCAGGCTGGATCAGGTCTTCCCAGCTCCAAGACGGTGTGACCAGACTTGCTTCCTGCTCTCCCATCCTCAGCCCACTGAGTGAGCCACTGTGGAGGGGCTTCAGATAATGCCCAGCCCCCCGCCTTCCCTTTTAGTTTGGTTCATTCTTGAGCAGCCCATGCAACTGTATTTATTTTTGATGACAGCACTCCCCTTCTAAAGACGTTTCTATTCTGCCTAATCATTTCACTGGTGGCTGAAGGATTTTAGAGAAACTTTTGTTCTTATTATAAGAAAAAAACAAATCTAAATTCATTGACTGTTCCTCTGTGTGAGTGACTGGTAACTAATTACTATCAGTTAGAGTTCAGGGAGGGGCTTCTAAACCATGGTCACATCTGGACTCCAGTCACTGCAGCAAGGATGGGAACACAAGCAGAAGGGCTGCTCCACCCGCCATCCCCACCCCTGCGCCCTAATCCCACTGGCTGGGCATGTTCCTGTGCTAGGATAGAGCTCCAAAAGAGCAAGAGCCTGCGCTTTCCTCTCCTGTGCCCCTGAACTGCTGTAGTAGACACAGTCTCTGACCACTGCACCCATCTTGTAGATAAGGACACCCTGGAAAGTGAATGTGCCCCAAGTCACAGCTAGCATATGCTGTAAGTATCTTGATGCCAGTGGGAGAAAGGACAGGAGGACTTGGTAGAACATTCTGCTAAGTGACTGGCCCAGACCTGGGCATCACCAGTAGCCCCATGGGGGTTTATGGTCACAGCTAGGCAGGCAGCAAACCCCAAGCCTTCTATACTACAGGCCTGGGACAGCAAAGCCTACAGCCTTCATTTTCAGGAGTTCCCTCCTCCAAGTGCTGGGGGAAGTTGCTGCTGCTTAGTGCTCTGACACCAACAACCAACAGCATCAGCCCAAAGTATTTCCCCAGGGTGGCCTCCCTACCTGTACTGTGGCATCATCATTCTCAGCCGGAAGCACCCTGGGCACACAAACCCCAAGACCCACCATTTTGGAGTTTGGGAACAGTCATCTTTAAATGTAACTTGGGGTGAGACAGGACATGCTGTCTCAGGTTGGCAACTCAGTGACCTTAAGCCATGATGCTGGCTGTGGACATGAGGGGGCGGGGCTTTCCTGCAGAAGTTGCTGTCATTTATTGTCTCTGCTGTAAAGGGGGGACTGTGGGCTAGCTCAGTAGTAGAGCACTTGCCTAACATGAAAAAGGCCCTAGGTTCCATCCTTAGCACTGAAGGGTAACAAAACCAAAACAATACAAAGTATCAATCTTGGGCTGCGTGTGGTAGCGCACACCTTTAATCCCAGCACTCTGAAGCAGAGGCAGGTGGATCTCTGAGTTCAAGTCCAGTCTGGTCTACATAGTGAGTTCTAGGCCAGCTGGGGCTACAGGGAGACCCTGTCTCAAAAAGACCCCACCTGGCTGGAGAGATGGCTCAGCAGTTAAGAACTGATTGTTCTTGCAGAAGACCTGGGTTCGAATCTCGGCACCCACATAGCAGCTAACAACTGTCTGTAACTCCAGTCCCAGGGGATCTGACAGCCTCTTCTGACCTCCTCGGGCATTGCATGACATGGATGCACTTACCTACATGCAGGCAATACACGTATACACATAAAATAATTAAAAAAAATTTTTTTTTGTCTTCTTGAGACAAGGTCTCCTTGTAGCCCCAGCTGTCCTAGAACTCACTATGTAGACCAGGATGGCCTCGAACTCACAAAGATCCACCTGCCTCTGCCTCCTGAGTGCTGGGATTTAAAGGTGTGCGCCACCACACCCGGCATAAATAATTTTTTTTTTTAAATTTAAAAAACAAAAAGGCCCCCAACCCCCTCAAAAAAACAAAAAATCAGTCCTTCAGCTGGGGAAGTAGATCAGTCGGTAGAGTGCGTGCCTTGCATGCATGAAGCCCTGGGTTCCACCTCCCAGCACCACATAAACTGGATATGGTGGTACATGCCTATCTGTAATCCCAGCACTCAGGAGGTAGAGGCAGTTGGGGCTTCCTGGCCCCTCCCAGCACTTGCAGAGCTACTGTCTTCACTGCTGCCTGCCCCACTTGCCCAGGGGAGCAGGGTCTTCTGGGTAGGCAGTCACTGTCAAGCTCCAGGGCTAGTTGCTGGTCCACCAAGAGAGAAGGCCCAGGCCCGGCTCACTGATAGATCCCTGCCAAGGATAGGTGCCCTCCTAAGCCAACTGCAAGTGTCCATGAGGCCCAGCCCCAAACACACCAGAGAACAGCCCAAGAGCCAGCCTTCCCCAGAGCCCCACTGTGGTCTTAAGTTTGATCTTTCTCTAGCTCCTCTGGCTTGTTTCTTCCTTAAAAGACCCTTGTGACCTTATAATCCAGTCTGAGCTCTGTCCCTGTCAGACACGGGACAAACTCCCACCTAACCTTCCCAACATCCATAGCTTTGTCACCTCATGGCCCCAGCCTGCAAAAGCAGGCTCTCTAGGAAGAGGTAAAAGGCCCTTCTCTAGGGAGAAGAGACCGGGACCCTGACCTGCTAGGGTGGGGGTCTAGGAGTAGAACCTCAAGAAAACAGCTGCCCTCTGGGATCTCCTGCATCCGGCCACACCACCAGCTTACCACAAGCGTGTATGGTGCTTCCTTCTTTGGCAGTTCCTCACTGGAAGAAGTGGCCTCGGCTGAGCTGGGCCCCGTGGGGGACGTGTCCACAAAGCTCTCATCCACCACTCTGAAGCGGATCTCCTCGCCTGTGTCCATGTACAGGTCATGCGCTCCCTCCTCTGTCTCATACTCCCATACCCAGACCTGTTCTGTTTCATCACTGGAGACCAGGGTCAAGGCCACAATGAAACCACAGGCAGCATGGGGCTGAGGAGTCCTCTGAAGTCCTTACCCAAGTTAAAACCAAGCCAGGGCTGGGGAGTCACAGGAAAAGCAGAGGCTCTGGGAGAAGCTGGTTTGTTCCAGGACCCAGGGTGAGAACCCCAGGGCACCATGGCCAGTCCCACCTCTGGAGAGTAGAGTGACAGGGCTGTCCCATACTTCTCATCCAAGCCACATAACTAATACAGCAGGTGGGTAGCTCAAGGGGCTTGCCTGGGTCTCGTGAAGATGAGAGGTCAGGAGGTCACCAGCCTGAGGACCAAGGCTGGGCCAGATCTGCCTAGATCTTCCATGAGTCCTGTAGACCCTTCCCCTGTAATAGGCCTGGGTGGAGGAACAGCCAACCAACCAGAGCAGCCCCTCTCCCCAACCATCCCCAGCCCACCCCAGAGCCCACCCCAGGAGCCATCCTGCCCCCAGCCCTGCCTCCTCCATGTCAGGCATGCTACTGCTAATGCTGGCAGCTGTTCACCACGCCACCCGAGTTTCTCCTGAGGCTAGTGACAGTTCCACTGAAACAGATAGCCCTAGTGCAGTGCTAGAGCCAGGATGGGGACAATGGGCTCGGGAGAGACAAACCCTACCCAGCCCAGGTCCAGCATTCTGCTTCCACACTCTGGGAAGTGGGGAGGCAGCTAGCCAGGGTGAAGCTCCAGGGGGAAGGATCTGTGAAAGCATTCCTTCAGGGACAACCTCAGAGAAGTGCCCGAGAGTGACTGGTGGCCCAGCGGTGTACAGTACTTAATTGCATCACCCAGACACCGGGCATGGTCAGTTTGGGAAGCAGAGGTGCTGCCACAGGGACAGGCACAGGGGCCAGCAGTGTCTGGTCACAGCCACAGGGCCACCTCGGGAATGGGGGCCTCCACTGTGCCTCACAAACACCTTGGAAGGATACAACTTGGCAGGCTGCTGCAGTGACTCAGGGGGAATGAGAATGTCATCGAAGAACCCTAGAGAGACTGAGAAGGAAGGAAAGAAAGAGGAAGGGAGGAAGGGAGGGAGGGAGGGAGGGAGGGAGGAAGGAAGGGAGGGAGGAAGGAAGGGAGGAAGGGAGGAAGGCATGGGATGGGCGCCCCACAGGCAGCCCAATAGGCAGCTGGCTGCTCGGCAGGCAAACCCCTTCCGCAGGGCGGCCCAGTGGCCCCATGGCAGTCTGGCCCTTCCCACCTCAGAGCCCTACAGTGCTGCCAATACCACCCACGTGGGCTGAGCAGTCTGGCAAAGCTCCAAGTACTTAGTCCCCAGACCTGAGCAGTCACTGCACACACAGGGACCAGTGGGCTATGTGGAATCCTATCACTTCTACCAGTTTCAGTACCCACCCTCAGATCCTGAGCTGTGGCCTCCCAGTAAAACCTGGCAGCTGACTGAGGTCCTCACCCCATATAGGAGAACACAGGGGACTGGCATTTCCCTCACTTGGCCTTGCGGCCAGGCAGCTTCTCCAACACCAGGGAAGATTCAGCTGGACACCTGGGCCACATGGGCAGCACGTGCTGCCCACCCCATCATGTTCTAGTCTCCCCTGAGGAGTCAGGGCCATCTTACCGTGCACGCCCTCTGGGCTGCAGCCTTTGATTTTCCCAATGAGAATCTCATCCAGGAACGGGTGGAACACCACGTATCGGAAGTGTACTGCAAGAGAAGGGTGCCCATCGGACAGGCAGGCCTTCCAGGCCCACCCAAGCTCGCCAGCATCCACCTACCCAGGGCTCTGTGCTGAGTCCTGCAGGCCCAGACCTGAGGAACCCTCCCTCACCCCTGCAAGGTCACCCCTGGAAGGGACCAGCAGCAGCTGCCCTAGAACTGAGGGCTGGCTTCCAAACCCATCTCCATCACATCTGATCCTTGGTTCTGGGCCTGCGGTGCCTCCAAAGTCAATTCCAACCTCCCTCCAGGCTCTCCTCCCAATTCAAGAAGGACAGAAGCTACTGGCAATTGGGGTCAGACAGGAAAGAAGTTCCTGTCTGCTGCTGGGCCAAGTTTGCCCTGGGCACAACTCTGACCTGGAATGGGATGGCGAAAATGCTGAAACTGTGTGGGTGACGTGGGGAAAGAGCCTCCCTGGGTTCTCAGGCCCTGCCTTGTGTGCTCTCCACTCACCTGACCCCCAGAAGGCCAGCTAAGATGCGTGCCACATCAGAATGACTTCTGGCCCTAGCAGAAGCCATGCACGTCATCTGACCACTCTCACCCCTCACTCCTGCCATGCATTCACCCACTCCCTGTATGATCCTCCTGAGCCAGAGGCCATGTCTCCACCAGGCAGAGGAAGAAGCCACTGAGAGGCTGGGTGACCTGTGTGCTCCAGCCACATGGCCCTCTGCCATCAGACAGGGCCATCAAGCCCAACCCCACCTTCTTCAGAGGCAGGCTTCCAGTAGGGCCCCTTCAGCAGCCTAATCTGCCAGCACCCCTCTTAGCACAGCAGTGCCTACCAAGCCTGTGCCTCCTGCTTCCCTATGCTCCACCTCCTGTGAGGCAACGAACATCTTGAAGATGACTAAGCCTCCTGCTACCTTTCCAGAACCGGGTCAAGAGCAGCGGATGGAAAGCTCTGTCCTTCACACAGCCCCTCATTCATTTCAGAGCCTCTATCAGGTTTGTGCCAGGCCCGAGGACAGGTCAGCATATAATCCAACACCAAAGGAGCTGTCTAAACACCACTTCTGAAAGCAGTGGGCAGCCATGGACTAATGAATGGAGAAACAAAACATGTAGGTGCACAGAACATTAGTCAGCCTGGAAAAGGAAGGGCAGAGATGTGGCATGGTGGGAGAATGCCTGTCTAAGCAGCCTGCATGAGGCCCTGGTTTCCATTCCCACCTCCCTCCCAAAAAAGACAAGAATTTCTTCTTAGTTATAGGCTTAGGCAAAATTTGTTCCAGGATAAGTGCTCCATGGCACTAGGAATGTGCTAGTGTCTATGAAAAGGGAAAGTTCCCCACAATTCCACTCAATGAGATACACTAAAGTGGTCAGATTCTCAGAGTCAGAAAGTAGAAGAAAGGGTACAAGAGGCTGGGTGTGGGGAGTACTGTGTTTGTTTTTAATGTGGCACTGGGGATGGAATGTGGGGTCTCACACATGCTACACAGTGCCCTAGCCTGCCCTGCACCCTAGCCCAGGAATGCTTTATTCCGGGAGGCTGAGAAAGTCATGCCGATGGACAGCTGCACAACCCTGTAAGTAGACTGAATGCCACTGAATTACAGGCTCAAAGTGGTTAGACTGGGGCAGAGCTGGCTGAGCACTTAAGCTCACTGGCTGCTCCTGCAGAAATTCTGGGCTTAGTTCCCAGCACCCACAAGGCTGCTAACAACTGTCAGTAACTCTGGTTCTAGGGGATCTGACGCCCTCTACTGGCCTCTGTGGGCATTGCATGCATGTGGTGCACCTACATATATGCAGACAAAACACATACACATGAAAAATGAAATCAAAGCCAGGCGTGGTGGCGCACGCCTGTATTCCCAGCACTTGGGAGGCAGAGGCAGGTGGATCTCTGTGAGTTCAAGGCCAGCCTGGTCTACACAGTGAGTTCCAGGACAGCTGAGGCTACAGGAAAACCCTGTTTCAAAAAGACAAAAAAAAAAAAAAGACTTTTTAAGGGATGGAAAGATGAGATGGCTCAGCAGTTAAGAGCACTGGCTGCTCTGGCAGAGGACCCAGGTTCAGTTCCTACATCCACATGGCAGCAACTCCAGTTCCAGGGGATCCAACACCCTCTTCTGACATCTGTGGTACCGTATGACACAGATGCACTTATATACAAACAGGCAATACACTCATACACACAAAATAAAAATAATAAAACAATTTTATTTTGGTCTTTTTGATACAGGGTCTCCCTGTAGCCCAAGCTGTCCTGTAACTCACCAGGCTGGCCTTGAACTCACAGAGATCCACCTGCCTCTGCCTCCCAAGTGCTGGGACTACAGGCGTGTTCCACCACACCCAGCAAAAATGAGAGAACATTGGCCAGGCATGGTGGCCAGGAATAAAGCTGGCCAGCAGGGCTGGGGGTATCCCATGAGTGCCTCTCAGGAGACCACACAAAGACTGCTCGTGTGCACTCCCAAAACTTAATGAGGTTGACACACCATGGGTATTTTTATTACACTGCTCAGACAGGGAAACTGGGTCTGAGCAGCCTGCCCTGGGTCTCTTGGAGGGAGCCAGCTGGTAAAGAATGTACCACTCAAAGCAAAGGAGCCCCGCATAGCCTGGTGCTCTAAGCCCCACTCAGCACCTGCCCCAGCGCAGCCCTGAGGCTGTGGTCAAAGCAGCACAGTGACGGACTTCTGCCACAAAGGGAGACTTAATGCTGCGTGGTACAGGGTGCTTAAGCGAGTGCTCAGTACCTCACACATCACCCCAAAAGAAACAGAGGCCAGGATGTGCAGGGTGAGGGGGACAATGAAAACCAATACTGAAGACCTCACGTGACGTGCCAAACGCCAACAGAATGGGCAGCACTTCCTTAACGCCAACTTGCTTCCTAAGTTCAGGTGCCGATTGCCACTTGTCTCCCAGACAACCAGGCTCTCATCCAACAGCTGATCCGGCTTTCTCTGAGAACAGAGGTCCTGCCCTTGTCTAAGCTTGGCACTCTTCTCTGAGAACAGAGAAGTTGTTTCCACGCTCTAGGCTTCTTTTTCTGCTCATGAAAACGCCCCTAGTTCACACAAGGAGCCTGTTTCCTTGGGGCTTTCTGCAGAGCACAACACCCATGTGAACTAGTTAAGTCTCCAGATGCCAGCACAGACCCCAGGCAGTCTCATAGCATGCTGCAGGATGTTCACTCAGACATCCCCAGGCCAAGAGGCTGACCAGCATGGACAAGGATGGGGCTCCCCACAGTGCCTCTGTCCCCATTCCTAGGTTCAGCTGCAAGCCTGGTGCAGGCTGCGGAGGCAAGCTGCACCCCTGTTCTCTGCCAGCTCCTCTGAGCCATCTTGAAGGCCCTCTCCATATCTGCCTCTGACGGCTCAATGCGGCCACACTGTACACCCTCTGGAAGGGTACTAGACTGACCTATCAAAAGGGGCCCCTGCTACCCCCCTTCCATCCCCCTAAGTTCTGCCTACACCTCCTCACCTTGCCCCATGTCCTTTCCAATGTGACTGCACTTTCCACACCACAGGGTGGAATCTGTTTCTCCATCCCTTGGTCTTGACCAGGAAACATCTTTTGGTCAGTGGCATCTATGCAGGAGACATGTGCACTAAGCTTCAGACCTCTGAACCATCAAGCCTGGATGCCCCAGTCCTGGCCAAGTTTTCCCAGAACACCACACAAGAGACCCGCAGAATCAACAGACACAATCCATGTGAACAAGTGCTCATTCGGTGCCAAGGTCCCATCCTGAAAGCTTTACTCATGTTAACTCCCTAATCCTCATAGCAGTCCTGTAGTGTAGATGCTACCATCATTGTGAGATAGCCCAGGCTAGCCTTGAACTCCTGATTCTCCTACCTCTAACTCCCAAGTGCTGAGATTACAGGGTATGTGTGTGTGTGTGTGTATGATGTGCGTATGAATGTGGGTACAGGCATTACCATGGTGCACATGTGGAGATCGTCGTCAGTTCTCTCCTTCCACCATTATGTGAGTTCCAGAGATCAAATTCTGGTTGTTAGGTTTGCATGGCAAGTTCCTTTACCAGCCGGGCCATCTTACCAGTCCCACTTTTTTTGTGGTGACAGAGTCTCCCTGTAGTCCCAGCTGGCCTGGAACTCGCTATGGTGACGAGGCTGGCCTTGATCTTACAGAGATCTGCCTGCCTCTGCCTCCTGAGTACTGGGATTAAAGGCATGTACCACCATGCTGGGCTCAGCCCCACTTTATTATTTTTATTTTATGTGTATGAGTGTATTGCCTGCAGGTATGTGAGTGCACCCATGTCGTGCAGTGCTGAGGAGGTCACAAGAGGGCTTCAGATTCCCCTGGAACTGGAGTTAAGGACAGTTTGTAGCCACCCATGTGGGTGCTAGGAATCGAACAAACCCGGGTCCTCTGCAAGAGCAGTCAGTGCTCTTAACCGCTGAGCCATCTCTCCAGGCCCCTCAGCCCCACTTTTAACTGCCTTGTCCTCCTGCCTTTCCAGGTCCACTAGACCCAATGAGCCTGCTGTTCTCCTTCTGTTTGCCTCTAGTCCAGTAATAGTCACCCCTTGGGGTCTCCACCTATCTGGCCTTACCCCCATGAAGCAGTGAGCAACCTCTAGGCTGAGCAAGGATCACACTGGATGGAACCCAAGGGACCCACAATCTCAATCGTAAAGCTTGAGAGCCCTTCCGAGCCACTCTTCCTCCTCTGCTGTCTTACAGACGAGGAAACTGCGGACCAGAGAGGACAAGAACCCTCACTGTTCGCAGTCAATTCCTGGCAGAAACAAGACGGGGGCCCAGGTCTCCCAACCCCCAGACCAGGACTCCTGCCACCTGGGCAGCCTTGCGGCCTGACTTCCTGCTACAGAAGGACCTGCTGCCCTAAGAAACATGATACCCAGGAAGAGAAGATACCCACCTTTGGTGTGTGATGCGCCGTCCCCTGGGAACACATAGGCATCTTCCAGCTTGGTGATATCGAACAAACAGATGCAGAGTCCCACGTTGTACACGACCTGTGCACACATGTATATAAAGACACATGCACTGTACTGAGGCCCAGCTCTTCCAAGACCCTCACAATCACAAGCAAGCATCTTTCCTGGATGGACATGAGCTAGGGCTCTGCAGGGGACTGTGGCAGGGACCTCAGGATGAGGAACATTAGAAAGAGCAGGGCCTAAGCAACAAGCCAGCTTCCAATGCCAGCACCACCTCACTGTAGGGCCAAAGGCATCACTTTGTCTCTCTGAACCTCAGTTTCCCATCTGTAAAAATGAGACGACACCGCCAAAAAAAAAAAAAAAAAAGCAGGGCGTGGAGGCACAGGCCTGTAGTCCCAGCACTTGGGAGGCAGAGACAGGCGGATCTCTGTGAGTTCAAGGCCAGCCTGGTCTACATAGTGAGTTCCAGGCCAGCTGGGGCTACAAAGAGACCCTGCCTCAAAAAAAACGAAAAGAAAAAGCGGGGGGGGGGGGGGACGACGGACAAACACTTGCCTCGTCAGGACCTGTACCCACAGGGACTGTCTTTCCCTTTCTGAATTTTCTCTCTTCAAAATGTTCAGCTTTTAGCCCTTCTAGGCACTGCATCACCAACCTCATAAAACAACCAGAAACCACCCACCAAGAAGGCAGTGAGGGGCCTGTGAAATGGCTCCGCAGATAAGGGCACACGCTACGCTATAAAACCTGACAACCTGAGCACACATGGCTGGAAAGTGAGAAAACTGACTCCTGCAAGTTGTACTCTGACCTCCACATGGGTGCCATGATACACAAGTGCACACAAGGACAAGGAGGGAGGGAGGGA
>NW_008348199.1:4422321-4460639 GCF_000622305.1 Nannospalax galili | reverse complement strand
AGAGGGTCTGGAGAGATGGCTCAGCAGTTAAAAGTGCACAAAGCTCTTCAAAAGGAGAGTTCGATTCCCAGCATCCACATCAGATTGGTCACAACCAGCTGTAACCCCATAACCCCAGTGCTCTTAACTGCTGAGCCATCTCTCCAGCCCCCAAAGTGAGTTCTTTAATATTTTCTTTAAAAACTTTTTTTTGGGGGGGGGGTCTTTTTGAGACAGGGTCTCCCTGTAGCCCCAGCTGGCCTGGAACTCACTATGTAGACCAGGCTGGCCTTGAACTCACAGAGATCTGCCTGCCTCTGCCTCCCATTAAAGGCATGTGCCACCACACCCAGCTAAAATAAAAATAAATTTTAAGAAAATGAGCTGGGTGTGGTGGCACACGCCTTTAATACCAGCACTCAGGAGGCCAAGGCAGATGGATCTCTATGAGGTCAAGGCCAGCCTGGTCTACATACTGAGTTCCAGGTCAGCTGGGGCTACAGGGAGACCCTGTTTCAAAAAGACCAAAAAAAAATATATATATATATTTTTATTTTTTATGTGTGACTGTTTTGTCTGGATGTAGATGCACTACGTGTGTATAATGCCCTCAAGAGGCCAGAAGATGGCCTTGGATTCCCTTGAGTTACAAATGGTTGTTAAGTCACCATGTGAGTGCTGAGAACTAAACAGGTCCTCTGCAAGAGTAGCCAGTGCTCTTAACCACTGAGCCATCTCTCCAGGCCCACTCAGTGAGTTTTAACAACCCTCAGATCTGCATGTCCCCCTTCTGACTTCAGCCTCCTTTAAAGGGACCTCCTGTCTCCTATCTATATCCAGCCCATCATCACCTTTCTGTCTCTTATCAGAGCATCACCTCGTTTGAAGACCAATACCTGGACTATGAAGCCATGTAGGGCTCTGTGGCCTGGCTCCCATCCCTGTTTTAGCCCACCCTCCCTGCATCATCCGAGCCATTTTCCTCTGTACCCTGGTAGGTGCCGCTGCCCAGTTCGTCCTCAGGGCCATTCCACAGCTCTTCTTTACACACACCCCACTCCCACCTTCAAAGCCTCTGGTTAACTTGTCCTCACTATCACAGCTCAAGGGCTGTTTCTTCAAAAAAAAGCCACCAATCTCTCTCATCCCAGGTAAGCCCCCCAGGTCTGTGAATGCCTGTCTTTCACAGCCTTTACCCCAAGTCACAAACACACACTCAACTGTGGGACCCTCGAAGTCAGGTGTGTCTTCCTCACACTTCAGGGAAGGGCCTCTGTGTCTCCTCTGCCACGCTCCAGCTCAGGGTTAGGCATAGTGAAAGGAAGGAGATGGAGAAGGACGCTGCATTCACAGGGAGGAAAGGGAAAAGTAGCAACCAGGAAACAAGGGCCAGCGAGATGGCTCAGCAGATAAAGGCGCCCGCCACCAAGCCTGACAAACTGAGTTTGATCCCAAAGACCCATATGGTGGAAGGAGAAAAAGGACAAGGTGGCCTCTGACCTCCACCACGGGCAGTGGCGCGCGCGCGCACGCACGCACACACACACAAATTATAAATGTAAAAACATTAAAATATTCAGGTAAATGGGGGCTGGAGAAATGGCTCAGCAATTAAGAGCGCTGGCTGCTCTTGCAGAGGACCCAGGTTTGGTTCCCAGCACCCATATGGTGGCTAACGACCAACCATCCGGTAACTCTTCCAAACTCCAAGGGCTTTGCACAACAAAATCGCACTTACATACATGCAAGCAATACACTCATACACATAAATAATAACATATTTTAAAATACGCAGAACTAAGAAACTGTGGTAAGTGCTAAGGAGACAGAGACGAATCAGGATAACCCGGCAGAGTCACCACGGAGGGCGGTGGTGAGGAAAGCCGAGATGGACCGGCAAGCTCCACAGGTGTGTAGAGTTATTTGGAGAACGAACACATGAACCTGATCGCACCAGACTACCAGAGGCTTCCACCCTCACAAAAACCCGCAGTTGGTAGGAAAACGATTATTCATTCCCATTTTACAAATGGAAACTGAGGCCCAGAGAGGGTGCCGCGGCCAAGCCTGCAAACTACTTTGGAGTACGGATCCTGGTACTTTCCAGTTACATGCCCGTTTCGCTCTCTAGCTCTGTCAATTTTTAAAATTTTGTTTTGTTTTGGGCTCAAACCAAGGGCTTCACGGATACTAAGCAAACTCTACCACTGATCTACAGTCCCGACCCTCTTAACTTGTTTTGAGACAGGGTCTTCCTATGCGGCCCAGGCTGGCCGCGAACTCACGATCCTCAGGTAATGCCAAGTAACTGGAATAGCCCACACCAGCTGTTTCTTTGGATACCCTCTGCCATCCCAGTTTGGTGCAGAGTACCCCATCCCAGTCGGAAGTGCAGGACATCCTGCGACAGCAAAGGACACTGGGCCCGCGACGCCCAGCAGCACCCTCCCCCCCAGTACCTTGTTGGCCAACTTCTTGTTGAGCTCTTCGGCAATGGCCTCGTTGAGCCTCCTCTCAAACTGCCAGGGGGGTATGCGCACGGTGTCCACCATCTCCACCAGGACGAACATCGTGGCTGCGCGGGGGTCTGTGGTGCCCACGCGGCTCCACCGAAGCCACCGAGTACCGCTCACCGAGAACCACCGCTCAGCAAGTACCACTCAACCTACCCAGAACCAGGCGTTGGCACCGCCATGCGGGAGATTCCGAATCCCTCCGCTTCCGGAGAGCTGACCAATAAGAAGCCTTTGTCCGGCGCGGGGCGGACCTGCACGCAGGCGCATGAGAGGGGCGGGACTAGGACGGATGGGCGTGGTCTGGGCCGGCTCCAGGGCGGCGGGGCGGGGCGTAGAGGTGAGAAGGAGGGGACGCCTTTAAAATTTTGTAATTTATATTTTAAATGGTTCATTTATTATTTTTTTAAAGATTTTTAAAATTTTATTTATGTTTTTATTTTATGTGTATGCGTGTGTTGCCTGCATGTAGATAAGTGCACCCTTGTCGTGCAGTGCCCACGGAGGTCAAAAGAGGCTGCCGGACCCCCTGGAACTGGAGCTACGGCAGTTGTTAGCTGCCCTGTGGGTGCTGGGATCCGAACCTGGGTCTTCTGCAACAACAGTCAGTGTTCTTAACCCCTGAGCCATCTCTCCAGCCCCTAAAGATTTTTTTAATTATTATTCGAAAGAGAGGCAATTTTTTTTTTTTTTTTTGGTTTTTTTGAGACGGGGTCTCCCTGTAGCCCCAGCTGTCCTGGAACTCACTATGTAGACCAGGCTGGCCTTGAACTCACAGAGATCCGCCTGCCTCTGCCTCCCGAGTGCTGGGATTAAAGGCGTGCACTACCACGCCCGGCTGAGGCAATTTTTAACACATTTTTGTATAGCTGAGCATGGTGGTAGACACCTACAATCCCAACACTGAGGAGGACTGAATGTGTAGACCAGGCTGGCCTTGATCTCACAGAGATTCCCCCAGTCTCTGTCTCCCAACTACAGGGATTAAAGGTGTGCCCCATCAGACCTGGGGGCTGGATGTTTTTGATTCTGAGGTCTCTGACGATTTTCCAGGCAAACTTTCCAGGTGATGCCGTCTCTGAGGTGTTCATAGACACCCTTGTTAATCCGTCTGAACAGGCCTAGGAACTATTCTCATTTTGAACCCTATTATTATTATTAACTTTTTTTCTTTTTGAAGCAGGGTCTCCCTGTAGCCCCAGCTGTCCTGGAACTCACTATGTAGACCAGACTGGCCTTGAACTCGCAGAGATCCGCCTGCCTCTGCCTCCCAAGTGCTGGGACTACAGGCGTTAGCCACCACGCCCGGCTTTTGAAATATTATTTTTAATTTATATTGTTTGCTTTTTGTTTGTGTGTGGTGTACGTGCATGCCTATGCATGCCTGAGTGAAGGCCAGAGGTCAACATCAGATATTTTCCTCTATCACTCTCCACTTTGCATTTTTATTATGTGTATTTATTTATCTGTGAGTATGTGTCCATTTACACACACATGCACATGAGTGTACATGTGTACTGCGGCAAGGCAGGCAAGCACAGGCAGTAGCTTGGTAACCTGGGAGTCTATTGGATTAGGCTGTGCACACACACCAGTTTCTAAGAATTCACTTGGCAGCCCAGCTCCCTGACCTGCACAGACTATGGATGTGCACATATTGCATGCACACACCACATGTGCACACAACAAAGCAACCAGCAACACAGTCCCACACCCGCATCATGCTACATGTACACCCTTCTCTGATCAATGGGATGTTTCTCCTCCCCTGACAGTTATCAAACTTGGACAGTTTCTATTCAACCATATTCCCAGTTACATATGGGTACAGGGGAGGGCACGATCTAACCTGAACTGATTTCAGGTACATGCACAGCAAGACAGACTGTGTCCTTAAGTAAATTTCTGGGAGAAGTCCCTATTTATCATCTTAGGTCTGTGCATAATTGGTTGTGCATATGACTAAATTCAGATGCATTCTGAGGCTGGAGAGATGGCTCAGCAGTTAAGAGCACTGACTACTCTTGTAGGAGACCCAGGTTCAGTTCCCAGCACCCACGTGGTGGCTATCAACCATCTGTAATTCCAGTTCCAAGGGCCATGACGCCCTCTCCTGGCCTCTGTGGGCATATACATCTGATTAAAAAACATTTTTTGATTTATTTTTATTTTATGTTTATGAAGGTTTTGCCTGCATGTATGTTAGTGTACCAATGCATGCAATGCCTGTGGAGGTCAGAAGAGGGTATCGAATCTCCTGGAACTGGAGTTACAGACAGTTGTTAGCCACCATGTGGGCCCTGGGATTTGAACCCAGGTTTTTTTTTCAAGAACAGCCAGGGCTCTTAAGCCCTGAGCCATCTCTCCAGTCCAATCTTATTTTTTTGAGACAGGGTCTCTTACTGGGACCTGGAGCTCCCAGTTTCAGCTAGACTGGCTGGCCAGTGAGCCCCTGGCATCCCCTCCTGTCTCTGCCCCTCCAGTACTGATGTACACTGTTGCATACAGCTTGTTATGTGGGTGTTGGGAATCCAAACTCAGGTCCTTGTGTTTGCACAATAAATGTTTACTCTTCAACTAAACACTGATGTCATCTCTCTAGCCCATTTGTTTTGTTTTTTGAGACAATGTCTCATATAATACCCAGGTTGGCCTTGAACTTACTATGAAGATGGTCTTGAACTCCTGTCTCTACCACCCAACGAGTTGACTTACAGGTGTGCCCCATCATATGTAATAGCTTTTTTTTTTTTTTTTGGTCTTTTTGAGACAGGGTCTCCTTATAGCCCCAGCTGTCCTGGAACTCACTATGTAGACCAGGCTGGCCTTGAACTCACAGAGATCCACTTGCCTCTGCCTCCCAAGTGCTGGGATTAAAGGCGTGTGCCACCACTCCCAGCTTGTTATAGCTTTTTTTATATTTCGGTCCTAGAGATCAAACTCAGGCCCTCTAGCACACTAGACAAGTTCTCTACCACTGAGCTACAACCCCAACCTTCTAACCCTCATTCTATTGCCCCACCCTCCAGCCACATCTGTGGCCTTAAGTTATTTGGACACATGGATTCTTTCCTGCTTCTGAGAGTTCACCCATGCTGTTCCCTCTTCAGTAAACACTGATCCTCTGTTTTTTACAAGACTGTAATTCCCACCATTGGGCTTGGCTTTCAGGGCCCCATTCTTAGAGATCCTTCGTTAGCCCACAATCCCAGCAGATGGATTTGACTCCACTAGTCTCTGCCATTTCACCCTACATGCATATCTTGTGTTATCTTTGTCCCTACAGGAGGTGGTGTGAGCTTCGTGAATTTAAGGAGCAACCCTGTTTTGTTCATTGCTGTTTTCCCTGAGCCTAGACCATTCAGCACATAGCAGAAAGCTGTAAATACTCACTGAGTGAAGGAAAAGAAGAACTACTGAAAAAGGTCAGTGAGAGGGCACTTGATAAAGGTGCTTGCTGCCAAGCCTGATGACTAGAGTTCAAGCCTGGGGACCTACATGGTAAACGGAAAGAACAGATTCTCAAAAATTGTCCTCTGACCTCCGTGCCATGGTGTGCTGGATAGCTTTAGTGTCAACCTGGGTGGAGGGAACCTCAATTGGGTAATTGTCTCCATTGGACTGGCCTGTGGCCATGTCTGTGGGGCATCTTGGTTGCTAAGTGATGTGGGAGGGCCCAGCCCACTGTGGGAGGTACCACCCCTGGGCAGGTGGGCCTTTGTTGTATAAGAAAGGAGGCTGAGCCAGGGTGTGCACGCCTTTAATCCTAGCACTTGGGAGGCAGAGGCAGGCGGATCTCTGTGAGTTCAAGGCCAGCCTGGTCTACATAGTGAGTTCCAGGACAGCTGGGGCTACAGGGAGACCTTGTCTCAAAAAGGCCGAAAAAAAAAAAAAAAAAAGGCAGGCTGGGCACTGGCCAGGGGAGCAAGCCCGTACGCAGTGTTCCTCCATGGTCTGTGCTCCAACTCCTGCCTCCAGGTTCCTGCCCTGAGTTCCTACCTTGGGCTCCCTGATGAACTGTGACATGGGAGATGTAAGCTGAATAAACCCTTTACTCCCCAACTTGGTGTTGGTCAGAGTGTTTTGTCACAGCAATTGAGGGCAAACTAGAGCACATGGTGTGTATGTACACACTCAAAGAAATAAATGCAATACAATAGTTTTCATTTATTATTTTTATTTTATGTGTATGCGTGTGTTGCCTGCATGTAGGTAAGTGCACCTGTGTCGTGCAATGCCCAAGAAGGACAGAAGAGGCTGTTGGGTCCCCTGAAACTGGAGTTACAGACAGTTGTTAGCTGCCATGTGGGTGCTGGGATTCGAACCCGGGCCTTCTGCAAGAACAGTCAGTGTTCTTATCCGCTGAGTCTTCTCTCCAGCCCCCTCAATACAACATTTTAAAGAAATACTGAAAAAGCTCTTGTCTGGTAGAAGGCAGATCAGAGAAGACAGAGAAGACAATGTGGGGGAAGAAGGGTCATCGTATTTACTGTGCAAAAATGTTAGTGTAGGCTGGAGCGGAGTCCCATGGCAGAGCAGATGGGTGTCCTGGGAATATGATGTTTCAAAGGCCATAGCAAAAAGAATAAGAACATAATGAGGCCAGAGCATGTCTCCTCCCACCCCCAAAGACAAGGGGGGAGACTACATAGCCCAGGCAGACCTAAAACTTGCTATTTAGCTCAGGCTGGCCTCAAACTCATGATTCTCCTACCTCTCCCTCCAAAGTTCTGGGATTGCACGTATTTACCACCATGAGCCCTGCATTGTAATACCAGTTCCATTATCAACTATGTGAGGCTGAGCAAGTTCCTTGTTTTGATAATATTTTATTATTTTTAGTGTATGAGTATTATGCCTGCATGTAAATAAGTGCACCCATATTGGGTATTGCCGTCGGATCCCCTGGAACTGGAGTTACTGACAGTTGTTAACTGCCATGTGGGTGCTGGGATTCGAACCTGGGTCTTCTGCAAGAACAGTGTCCTCAACTGCTGAGCCATCTCTCCAGCCACCCCCCCCACACACACTTGTTTTGTTTTGTTTGAGGCAGGGTCTGGTTATATAGCTCAGGAAGGCCTGGAACTCACTCTGTAGACTAGTTCTGGCCTTTAACTCCAGACAGTCCTCCTGTTTTAGCTTCCCAAATGCTGAGATTACAGGCATGAGGCACCATGCCTGGCTGGACAAGGTTCTTAAGCTCTCCTTCACCTGGGATTCCTATCAAGTCGGCATGAACACCAGAGGGGTCTATGTACTTTAAAGGATTAATTCAGTCAAGGCCATATCCATCCGGGCCTGGGCCCATTGGTTGGCTAACCTTGGATAACAGGAGTGAGAATTAGAACATTAGTACTGTTCAGCTCTAACCCACCTCCCCACTCCTCCACAGAGAGAGGGAGGCTTTCGAGGAGACAAGCTTTTGAATTCTCAGCTTTTCACAAAAATAGCCTCCACGTAGAGCCCCTGGTTGCAAGCAGACGATTTCTTTGTTACTCAGCTGCTGGTGGGTGGGTGGGTGTGCCTCCGCTGCTCACTTCCTGAATGAACAGCTGTGCTCTTGCTGCGCGTGGGGTGGGGGATAATCATCACACTACTTCAAACCCCGGCAGCCTCCTTCAGTCACTGCAACCGGCTGCCAGCTTGTGTTTACCAACAGCAGGGACAAGCCTCCAAGAAAGGAAATTGGATTCGAAGGGAGAAATTGGAACCTTGGTCCTAGCCTCAGCCTGGTTCACAAACCAGATCCCAGCCCGCACCTTTGAGGTAAGAGACCCCCACTTTCCATTCTCCATTCTCACACTGACTTCCCTTGCCACACCAGGCCCTTTCCTATTGCTCCATCGATGGGTGCCTACCCAAACTGAAGGCCTCACCCTCACCACAACTGCTTTCTAGGCTCAGGCAAGGCTGGTTCCTTCCTGTCACTTGAAGCTCAGAGAAATCTTCCCTGGCCACTCCTCTCTCCTGAACCCACCACTCAGTTCAAGGCCACTGGAAGGACAGCCGGCCAGGGTACCAACATTCTAACCCAGGGATCCACACTGGTTCTGATGGGCCAGGTTGAACCAGGGGTCCTGGGACTGAGAGGGGAGAGGTGACTCTACTCTGTAACACCCAGGAAGCAGGTCCCTGTAATGGAGAAAATGGATGGTAAGCTAGGAGAATTACAGGCATCCATTCTAGCCCTGACCACTCTTTAGTGGGAGCAAGTTGGTATGTTTGAAAAACATGGGTCAAACCAGGGTGGTGATGCACATCGGTCAGCTCAGTACTCAGGGAGGCAGAAGCAGGAAGAGTTTAAAGCTAGTTTGGACTACTTAATGAGTTCAAGATCAGCTCAGGTCTCTGCTCCATCACTCCATCATTTCTGAGCCATAGGACAGTGACGCCCATGGGAGGAGGAGCAGGTGGAAGGGATGCAGGAGGGGGAGGACAGAGGCAGGGGAGGAAAGGGAAGAAAAGATAAAAAGAGAAAGGCACAGTAATGATCATCCATGTTTGTAATGCCAGCATTTGGGATATAGAGGCAGGAGGCTTAGGATTTTAAAACTCCTCTGTTTTATAGCAAGTTCAAACCCAGCCTGGGCTACCTGAGACCCTGTCTCAAAAACAAACAAATCAGGCACAGATTGGTAGCACATGCTTGTAATCCTAGCATTCGGGAGGCTGAAGCAGGAGAAACACAAGGTCTGGGCTACACATCGAGACCCAATCTCAAAAGAAAGCTCTAATTGGTTAATTTTTTTTTTTTTAAGGGAGAAGCCAGGCTTGATGGTGCATACTTTTCATTTCAGCACTGGAGAGACAGAGCCAAGTGAATCTCTGAGTTCCAGGCCAGCCAGGGCTACATGGTAAGACCCTGTCTCTAAACAAACAAACAATAAGCAGATTTTTAAAAATTAAAAGGAGAGAGCTGGGCATGGTGGCACACACCTTTAGTCCCAGCACTTGGGAGGCAGAGGCAGGCGGATCTCTGTGAGTTCAAGGCCAGCCTGGTCTACGTAGTAAGTTCAGGTCAGCTGGGACTATAGGGAGACCCTGTCTTCAAAAAAAAAAAAGAAAAAGAAAAATTAAAAGGAGAGGAAGACAAAGAAGGAAATGGGGATTTAAAGGCAGAGGGTTCCTCTGTGTGGTCCTCAGAACAGGGCTAGAACAAAGGCCTCCTAGAACCACAGACAGCACCAACCCATACTGCCAGAAACCAAGACTGAGCATCATTGTTCTAAGAAGTTCTAGGAAGGCAGGGCTGTGTGTTAGCCTTAGGTCCAAACACCCCTGTAGCTAGGTAATAATACAGGCAGATTCTTCTTCCCTTGGTTGGTTTTTGTTTTTGCTTGAGACATGGTCTCCCTGTAACCTCAGCTGGCCTGGAACTCATTATGCAGACAAGAATGGCCTCCGTCTCACAAAGATCCGCCTGCCTCTGTCTCCTGAGTGCTGGGATCAAAGGCTGCACCACTGAGCCGGCTTCTTTAGTTTTTTTGTTTGTTTTTTGGTCTTTTTGAGACAGGGTCTCCCTGTAGCCCCAGCTGTCCTGGTACTCACTATGTAGACCAGGCTGGCCTTGAATTCACTGAGATCCGCCTGCCTCTGCCTCCCGAGTGCTGGGATTAAAGGCGTGGGTCACCATGCTTAGCTGTTTGTTTTTTAAATATTTAATTTTATTTATGTGAATGTATGTGTCTGTGTGTCTGTGAGTATATGTCAGGTGTGTGCAGGCGCCCACAGAGGCCAGAAGAGAGTGTCAGATCCCCTGGAGCTGGAGTTACAGACAGATATGAACTGATGGGAACTGTACTGAGTCCTCTGGAAGAGCAGCCCTGTTAACTGCCAAGCCATCTCTCCAGCCCTGTTTTGGATTTTCTTGGACACAGGGTCTCATCATGTAGTCTAGGCTAGCCTCAAATTCCCAATAATCCTCCAGCCTCCGCTTCCTTAGCGCAGGGATCACAGGTATGCACCATGCCTGGCTTGTTTTGATTTGTTTTTTGAGATTGGATTTCTCTAGGTAGCTCAGGCTAGCTTCAAACTTGTACTCTTCCTGCCTCACCCTCCTGAGTGCTCGGATTTACAGGCCTGCGCCACCACGCCTGGCCCCTTGTTATTTTAGGCCTGCCTCAGTAGTCACTGAGGTGACTCCAGGGGAAGACTTTTTTGTAAACTGAGACTGAGAAAGGACAGGAAGGAGGTAGAGATGAGCCTTTGTGGAGGCCCCTGCAGGCCCTGGGCTCACAGATGCTTTGCCTTGAGCTGCCCTTTTAGGAGAGGACTGCATTCATAAGCGATTTGTCAGAGGTTGGGAAGCCTGGGGTTGAGAGTCAAATCCAGGCTGTCTGAAGCAGGATGCCATCTCAGGCCTCTCTCTAGGAGTGAGCAACTGCCGTGTGTGTGTGTGTGTGTGTGTGTGTGTGAGAGAGAGAGAGAGAGAGAGAGAGAGAGAGAGAGAGAGAGAGAGAGAGAGAGAGAGAGAGAGAGAGAGAGAGAGAGAGAGAGAGAGAGAGAGAGAGAGAGAGAGAATTAAGCTCATTACTCCCTGTTTCTCCATTGGATTTAGTAGCCCCTCTCAAGAACCTAATATGTGTCAGAGATCAGTCCCTGTGATTACTCACACTCTTTTTTTTAAATATATTTAATTATTATTTTTTTTATGTGTATGAGTGTATTGCCTGCATGGATGTGAGTGCACCTGTGTCGTGCAATGCCTTGGAGGTCAGAAGAGGAACTGGAGTTAAGGATGGTTCATAGCTGCCATGTGGGTGCTGGGAATTGAACACACACCCCCCCAGCCCCTGTCCTCTGTAAGAGCAGTCAGTGCTCTTAACCGCTGGGCCACCTCTCTCTCTACCCACACTCTTCATTCCTAGAGACAGCAGACCCTCAGAGCTAAGTGCCATGTGCTGGGATTACTGAGGCTCCAGAGCAGATGTCTGGGAGTCCAGAGGAACCTGACTTATTCCCAGAGGGTCTGCTCTCTGCTCTGGTCTCCTCCCAGACTCTCTCTCTCCCACCCTGCAAGACCCCCGGTGTGTGCACAGACACACAGCCCCTCCCCCCAGCACCCCACTTGCTCTCCAGGCACTGCAGCCTTCCTCCTCCTCAGCACTCCTCAGTAGCTACCCTGACCTGGTAGGGCAAATTATACCTTGGCCCAGCAATAAAAGCCACTTTCCAGAACAAGGAAGCTTTAAAGCTCTGACAGATGCAGCGAAGCCACTCACCCAGCGCTGCCTGGCTCAGGAGGTGGTGTCTGGGACCGAGGGGACAGAGCCTAGTGTCCCTTTAAGCAAGGAGTACAAATTCCCATCCCAGTCCCTCCCTCCTGCTCATCCTGACGTCAGCAGGAAGGCGTGTGTGAGTGAGTGAGGGGCTGAGGTGCCGCCTGCAAATAACACACACACACACACACACACACACACACACACAAGAGCGCATCTTCTAGACCTGTCCCCTGCCAGCCAGCTCCGCGTGCCGGAGAGGTAGGGTGCTGCCCATTGCAGGAGGCAGTGCCTGGACCCCAGCTGCCCGGCCGAGGTAAGGAGCAGCATGGGGGTGCTGAGGGCAGCTGGTGATGGGAACTGTGACAGGGGTGGGTGGCACCAGGAAAGGGTATGCAAGGTGAGGATGGAAAGGTAGGTGCTGGACCAGCCCAGTCTGCCTTCAGAGGATGCTCAGGATGCAGAGGATCCCACCGCCCCTCTATTTTCTCCCCTTGACCCTCAAGGGAAGCCAAGGTGGAGTGGTTCCTGTGGGTGTGAATGCATGTGTGTGTCTGTGTCTGGGACTTGTGTCTGGCTCAGGAGGCAGAGAACAGCAGGTTCCTGCCAAGCTGCAGCCTCCAGTCTGGGAACTGGGTGAGGGAAAGCCAGTGGCTGGAGGAACCAGGGCTCCTTCCAAGACCCTGAAAGGCAACTTCAGCCAGGAGCATTGCTGGTCTTTCCTCTGGAATCTGGGCTGGGGCTGGGGAAGGAGGGGAGGGACCACTGGACCCAGAACAGCTGTGTTCTTCTGACTCTATTTTTCCCCAGTGTAATGAGAATAATTGTGTCAACTGGCTTGGAGATGTGGCTCCATGTTATTTTTGCCTGATGCCACCTCACTGGGTCCTTGCTTCTTCCCAGCCTGCTGGGCTTGTCTGTTTGAATTACCACCCCTCTCCTTGCCTGGGTGCAGCCCACCACAGGGTTGGGGTGATAAGCTGAGGCCTGCTGGACCACCCCCTGCTGTGGGATGCATGGACTCAGGCTGGCATCAGACCCCTGAGTGATCTGACCCTGGCACAAGGAGACTAAGTGGAGATAAGGGGCGATGCTGGCACCCACAAGGAGACAGCAGGTTCCTGCCAGGCTGGCAAGCTGGCAGGCTCTTCCCAGGGAGAAGGAGGGGGACAGGAGCTAGAACAATAATAAATACAGAGTGTGAACTGCTGCAGCCGCTGGGGCTGGGGGAGGGGAGGAGGAAGCGTGCGGGGGGGGCACCCTCTCTGAGCCTGGCACCGGGCCGCCTGGATGCCATCCAGTCAGAGCCTTTGCCTGGGAAGGAGGATTTCCAGGCCTGTTTCCCAAACCTGACTCCATCCCAGAGGCCTCTGGACCCTCCAGACTCTCAGTCTCTTCCTCACAGACTCCCCCATATTTCCTTAAAAGTCTTTCCCATCCTCATCTGTCTAGTCCTACCTCCAAAAGCCACGTCTGGTACAAACAGAAGCTGGCAGCACAGGGTCCCGGGAGGACACATTAGTTTGTCCCAGGCCTGGCGACAGAAGACTGAGTAGCCGAGGATTGAAGATGCCGATTGGCTTGAGAGGGCTCCCCTGGGACCCTCAAGGACTCACATGGACGGCTGGATGGTGAAGAAGGGACATTTGCCAGTCCACCTACAGACAGGACCCCCTCCCCACTTTGCAGGTGACACCCAGCAGAGTGAGTTGGGCTGCAATGATCATATCTGCTAGTTATAAGCCCAGTGTCCAGACCCAGACCCTTGTTGGTAGGCAGCTTGGTCCTTTGTCCAGGTAGCACAGCAACATGGGGGACTAAAAGCAGAGGGGTAAGGCTCTTAGTCTGTCTTTCCCCTCCTACCTAGAGAAAAGACAGTCACCAGGCAGGGGTGGCTTAACGTCCTGGAGAACTCAGGGTCCTGACTACACTGTGCATTCCTACTCTGTCACTGTGTGTGACTTGGACCAGTATGATCTTCTCTCCAGGAGGACTCAGAATGGGAAGGTGACTTGCCTTGGGTCACATAGCCAGGTAGAGGTGAAGCTGGTATGTGAACTTGGCTCTTGGTACTATTCCAGCTGTCCTCTCCCCCTAACCAATGCCAGAGAAGCCCAGAGCTCTGATGCACAATAGCCTCAGGGCAGCCTGAGCATGTGATCAGGAGGGTAAAGGGGTTCTTAAATAATTAATATCTAGTATTGACTGGGATAGACCTTAGAACACACACACACACACACACACACACACACACACACACAGTGGGAGGGAAGGGAACAAGGTTTAATTAGGTCACCTCCAGCTGCAGGAGAGCTTTTGCCACTGATGTATTTTAAGGAGCATTTGGGAAGCTCGGGGGAGGGAGGAGCCAGGAAGGTGCCACTTGTGTCAGTGGTCCCAGGATTGTTCTGTCACCTTCCCAGAACCCAGCATAGACAAGCCCAAGACATTCAACGAGCCCTTCTGCTGCCCGCCTTGTATTCCCTGACTTCTTATTTCCACTCCTCCTCCGCAGCACCCCCATAATGGGCCCCGACTTGGGGCTGGGACAGTTTTATTGGGGGAGTTGTTTTTAAGCTTCACAAAGTTGGTGAGTGATTCACCCAAGGTCATGGTCTGAGTCAGCAAAATACCAGAAATAGAACCCTGAGTCTTGGCTCCCTAGTTCTTCCTCAGCCCTGAGCTTTTCTAGGGGAGGCAGGAAGGAGGGCTTTGTCCAGGGAATCCACGGTCTTCCCTCCTTACCTCAGCTGCACACCTCTCCTCTAGGCATCTCCTGGGTGCAGGACAAGGCTCTTCACCCCTCTGGGCCTCAGTTTACTCTTCTAAAGAATGGGCATGCTGGTGATATTGAGTAAGATTCTTATGAGGCCCAAATAGATGGTAGTAGAGACTTGACAAATCAGGACTGACCACACTGTGTTTGAATCAGTGAGTCTCTTACCACCTCACTGGATGGAAATCTTCTAAGGCCAGGATTGTCTCCTTTTTACATACTGGCCCTGTGTGTGTATGTGTGTGTGTGTGTGTGTGTGTGTGTGTGGCTTGTAGGACATGGGCTGGGAATCGCCTCCTTGGCTATGTCCACAAGTGTGTTTTTGACAATCTTAGGGAAGAGTCGGTCTGAACGTCGTTAGGCAACTGCCCAGTGATATAAATGGGAATAAAGATGAAGCCCAGAGAGGGACAGCTGTTCACCCCGTCACACAGTGCTGGTGGTTGAGCTACTTGCCTTCCCTCACCTGCTCACGTTGAAAGGGATCTTAGGGTCAAGACAACCACTGCTATCCCATCCTTTTTTAGGGGAAGGGATGGGGTTGATTACTGGAGCCAAGTGTCAGCTGGCCCTGGTCACCTGCTTCCAGGACTGACTCACTGTCCCGAGTGCCACGGTCCTGTGACACCGCATCACACCTTGGGTTGTCTCCCAACAGTGATGTTCTGGCTTTACCTCCTCTGGTTCCGGCACTGCAGAAGCGGTATATTGGAGCTTGGCTTTCAAGCAGGGAAAGGAAGGTGTGCTCAGCTGGAAGACCAGAAAGACGCCTACTGGTGGTGACACTGGCACAACTCCTGGGCTCCTCTCTCAGCCTCATTTTGACACAGAAAGTAATGGAGACCCAGCAAGGAAGTCACTGGGCTGCAAAAAAGCAGGAAAAGCAAGGTTTCAGGCTCAGGCAGCCTGGGTCCCAACTTTTTTTTTGGTGACCTTTTTGTGTGTGTATGTCCTTTTTAATTATGTTTTGTTTTGAGACAGAGTCTCAGGTTGCTTAGGCTATTTGAAGTCCCGGGTTTGAGCCCTAATACCACATAAACTGGGTGTGGTGGTACATACCTATAAAATCCCAGTACTGAGGAGGTAGAAGCAAGAGGATCAGGAGTTCAAGGCTAGCCTTGACTACATGAGACCCTGCCTCAACCCCCCCCACACACAATAAATAAACGCATTTAGAATAAAAACAAAACTGGCTGGAGAGACAGCTCAGCGGTTAAGAGCATTGGCTACTCTTGCAGAGGACCCAGGTTCAATTCTTTGCACCCATATTGTGGCTAACAACCATCCCTAACTCCAGTTCCAGAGAACCTGACACCCTCTTCTGTCTTCCACAGACACTGCATAACACAGGTGCACTTACCTATATGCAGGAAATACACTCATATGCATAAAATAAAAATGATAAATAAAATATTTACAAAACAAAGGCTTTTTGCATAGTGTGCCTGCATTCAACAGTGAGAGCCCTGGCTCCATTTGTCCTTTCCTGCATCAATATTGTAGAGAGACATTCTGAGCTGGAGGCTTGATTTGTTTTTTCTTGTAATCCTCTCCCTGGTCTCACTAGGGTTACAGAGCTGCTCCAGTTCCAGGGCCCTGTCTGGTCCTAGAGAGGACCGGCATCATTGTGCATACCTGTAATCCCAGTGCTTGGGGGAGGAGGCAGAGAATCAAGAGTTCAAGGTCATCCTCAAATGTAATACTACATATCCAGTTCAAATCCAGTCTAGGCTACATAAGACCCTGTCTAAAATAAAGCAACACAGCCAGGCATGGTTGAGCAGACCTATGATCCCAGCACTTGGGGGGTCAAGGCAAAGTATTGCAAATTCTAGCTAGTCTGGGTTACATAGGCTGTTCCAGGCCACCCTGTATAGTGACACTCTGACCTCCCCCAAAACAAAAATGGGGCTGGGGAGATGGCTCAGTCTATGAAGTACCTGATGTGCATGTATGGGGACCCATTCGCTCTTCAGCACCCACAAAAAAAAGCCAGGCCCAGCAAGCAGCATGGGCCTTGGTAATGCTAGCACTGGGAACAGGGGAGGGGAAAGGAGGATCCGTGGAACTCACTGGCCAGTATCTGGCCTCCACACGCATGCATACACACATAAACACACTCATATACCACACACACATAGCACATACACACATACACACTATGGCAACAGCAATGCAGGGCCTGACAGGACTCTAGACTTCCCACTTCAAAGCCCTAGAGTCACTCTGTCTTGGTTTTAAATCCTGCCTCAGATATTATGTCCTTGATTGAATCTTGGTTTCCTTGTCTGAAAAATGAGGTTCTAACTCCAGCCTGAAAGAGCTTATGTGTATGCATGTTTGCCTGCATGTATATGTGTACCATGGGGCCACAAGAGGGAGTCAGAATTCCTGGGACTGGAGTTACTGATGGTTGTTAGCTGCTAAGGTGCTGGGACCTGAACCCCAGGCCTCAAGAGTAGCCAGTGCTCTTAACCAGTAAGCCAACTCTCCAGGCCCTGATGTAGGAATTAAAAGAAGGGAAGGGAGTCTGGGGCAGGGGAGCCAGGCAGGAGGGGTGGAGCAGTCCTTAGGGATAGAGGGGGACTGTCCTGCACCCCACAGTTAGGAGCCAACCTTGTCTGAGAGAAGCTGCTTTCCAGGGTACAGCACCTGCCCAGCACTCCCCCCTCTACCTCTCCCATCTTCAGCAGAGCTCTTGAGGAGGGAGGACCTCTTGTTTCCAATCAGTTCCCTAGCTGGGGAGATGGGCCTGGTGCAGAAAAGCCAGGTCTTTGATGAGGCTGGCTCTGTCCAGCTCAGCCCCGCAGCGACTCCCCTGCTTTTCCTAAGGACAAGAGCCCAGGGAAGCCCTGCTCTTTCTGTAAATCGTTCCTCGACCATCTCTGATGCTGGCTCTGGGGAGGGGAGGCAGGAGAGACCACCCTGGAGCAGCCCCAGTGCGGCGCCTGCGTCTTCCTGGTAACCACTGTGGCTCCTCCCCTCCCAGCCCCTACGACCTCCCATCACTGATTGTCACTGCCAAGCACAGCACTAGGCTTGGGGAAATTGCAGTGGGGAGGCGCCGGCGCCCTGGTTCAGGGAGAGAAGCAAGACTCTGTCCGCACACGTCGAGGCCCGGGACGGTGCGCCTGGAGACTTGATGCCCGCCTTTACCTTTTGGCAACAGCATTATTGAGACACAATCCACAGTCCCTGCAATTCGGTCGTTTGGGGTCGGGGTAGAGCACTTACCTAGCTGCCTGGATTCCATCCTAGCACCAGAAACCAAAAATTAAAAAAAAAAAAAAAAAAAAAGGGGAAAAAAAATCACTTGCTTAAAGTGTACAGCCCAGCGGATCCAGTGTGCTCAAAACTGTCACCACAGTCTCTGAGTGAACGTTTTTAGCACCCAGCACCTCAAAAGAAATGACCTATCAGCATCAGGGACCTAGTACTCCCTGTCTGCTCCTCTGAGCCCCTGCTGATGGCTACTGACTCTCTGGCTGTGTTTTGCCTGTTCCGGACATCTCCGGGGAGTGGAGCCACATGTCCGTGGGCTTTTTGTAACTGCTTCTCCCATTTAGCACCGTGTTCTCAAGGTGCATCTGTGTTCTGGCATGAATCAATACTTCATCCTCGTCACACTGGCGCTCTACTCTGTGGCTAGGCTACACTTGGTTTATCAGTGTTTGGACGGAACTTCTTGGCCATTGTGAACAGTACTGCAATGAACATTCACGTACAAGCATGTGTGTGGTTGCCTCACTTTTTTCTTTTCTTTTCTTTTTTTTTTTTTTGTCTTTTTGAGACAGGGTCTCCCTGTAGCCCCAGCTGGCCTGGAACTCACTATGTAGACCAGGCTGGCCTTGAACTCACAGATATTTACCTGCCTCTACCTCCTGAGTGCTGGGATTAAAGGCGTGTAACACCATGCCTGGCAAGGTTGCTTCACTTTTTAAAAAAATGTTTTATGTGTATGAGTGTATTGCCTGCATGTAGGAAGGTGCATCCAGTGGAATTATGGGCAGTTGTTAGCTGCCATGTGGGTGCTGGGAATCGAACCCAGATCCTCTGCAAGAGCAGCCAGTGCCCTTAACCGCTGAGCCGTCCCGCGGCTCGGGTGTTTTCACTTGGCCTGCACTCCCGCTTTCCTTTGTTTTGAGTTTTGTTTTGTTTTGTGATAGGGTCTTTTTAAAAATATTTTATTTTTTTAATTTTTTTTATGTGTATGAGTGTATTGCCTGCATGCATGTGAGTGCATCCGTGTCGTGCAATGCTGCTGAGGTCAGAAGAGGGCTTCGGATTCCCCTGGAACTGGAGTTAAGGACGGTTAGTAGCTGCCATGTGAGTGCTGGGAATAGAACCGGGGTCCTCTGCAAGAGCAGTCAGTGCTCTTAACCGCTGAGCCATCTCTCCAGCCCCTCGTTTCGTGATAGGGTCCTACTCTATAAGGTAGACTGACTGGCTTGGAACTCTGTAGGTAGCCCAGGGTGGCCTTGAACTTGCTGCCTCCTGGAACTCTTGTCTCAGCCTTAGGAGTTGCTGGGATTATCGGTATGAGCCACTACAGCTGAGGCTTCTGTTTTTTTTCTCTCTAAAGTTTGTATGGTTGAGGGCCAGAGTGGGAGTGGCAGAGGAGGGAGTGTGTAGCTTAGCAGTAAAGTACTTTTGAAGCAAAAGTGAGACCCTAGTTTGAACAGGATTGTGAAAGCAGGTGGGATGCTTGGGGATATAGCATGGGTGAGGCCTGGGGAGGAAGGGTGGGAGAAAGGGAAGGAAGGAAGGGTATATATATCTCAGTACAAGTATGGCACCATGGATTCAATCCCTGAAAAGACAAAATTACAAATAAAAATTTTAAACTGGTGAAAAATTGTTACCCAGTCCACCCTGCCTCCTGGAGTGAGCTCAGAGACAAAAGCCCTACAGCAACTTGAGAGGGCTGAGGGCTGTGAGGAGAGTCAGGCCCCCTGGCCTGCAGCTCCCCTGGCTGGAGAGGAAAGGGGCACTGTGTCACCAACTCCACCCCCAAGGGATGGGAGGGCCAGCTCATTATCTCGTCCAGAAAAGCCCCACTCAATGTGACTGAGTGACTGCGCCAGACCTGCTACAGTGACTCAGGTTGGATGGGTGGGCAGCCCTTGCTCTGTGGCATTTTCAGGTAGTCTGGGCTCGGGACTTCTAGGGGATCTTAAATCATTTCCTGGAAACTCCATGCTCTGTGTGTGTGTGTGTGTGTGTGTGTGTGTGTGTGTGTCCATGTGTTGGGGAGCTGTGCATGTGCATGAGTGTGTGTGTGCGTGTGTATTGGGGAGCTGTTCGTGCGTGTGTGCGTGCGTGCGTGTGTGTCCATGTGTTGGAGAGCTCTGTGTGTGTGTGTGTGTGTGTGTGTGTATGTGTGTATTGGGGAGTTGTGCGTGTGTGTGTCTGTGTGTTGGGGAGCTGTGCATGTGTGCGTGTGTGTCCGTGCATGTGTGTGTGTGTGCGTGTGTGTGTTAGGGAGCTGTGCGTGTGCGTGTGTGCATGCGTGTGTATGTTAGGGAGCTGTGCGTGTGCGTGTGTGTGTGTGTGTGTGTGTGTGTGTGTGTTGGGGAGCAGGCACAAAACGAAGGCCAGAATAGACTTGCAGCTTAGGGACTCACCTCAACCTCCTGTAGCATGAGGAAGATCAGTGGAGTACAGGGGTGAAGGGATAGCCCCCATTCCTTTGTGACTATGGACTAGAAAAACATCTTATTCCAGGCTCAGCCAAGCTTTAAGACTCTGGAACTCATGAGGAAGAGTGAGGGGGTAGAGCACATGAGAAGGCCTTGAGATCTTTTCCTCAAAGGAAAACACAGAGTGGATTTTCCCAAGGACTTCTAGGCACTGAGCCCTAAAATACGTGTCAATAGATGGCAATGAAATAACCTACTAAATGTTTGTTTTTTGAGACAGGGTCTCTCTCCCTGTAGCCCCAGCTGGCCTGGAACTTGCTATATAGACTAGGCTGGCCTTGATCTCACAAAGATCCACTTGCCTCTGCCTCCTGAGTGTTGAGACTAAAGATGTATGCCACCATGCCTGGCTTACATGGTTTTGTTGTTGTTAATTTTATTTATTATTTTTTAATCCTATGAGTGTATTGCCTGTATGTATGTAAGTGCACCCATGTCGTGCAGTGCCCAAAGAGGGTGTCAGATCTCCCTGGAACTGGAGTTATGGAGGGTTGCTAGCTACCATAGGGTGCTGGGATCAAACTAGGATCCTCTGCAAGAGCAGCCATTGCTCTTAACTGCTGTCATATCTCCAGTCCCCTTAAATTTTGTTTTGTTTTGTTTTGTTTTGTTTTCAGACAGAGTCTCCCCTGCAGCCCTAGTTGGCCTGGAACTTACTATGTAGACCAGGTCAACCTCATCTCACAGAGATCTACCTGCCTCTGCCTCCCAAATGCTGGGATTAAAGGCATGTGCTAACGTTTTTTTTTTCAAAAATTTATTTTTATTTATATGTAAGTGTGTGTGTCTGTGTGAGTGTATGTGAATGTGTGCAATGGGAGGCCAGAGGAAGGCACTGGATCCTCTGGAGCTGGAGTTACAGGTGGTTGTGAGACACCCAACATGGGTGCTGGGAACTAAACTCAGGTCTTCCGGGAGATCAGAAAGTGCTCTTAACTGCTGAGCCATCTCTGCTGCCCAAAATGTTTTCTTAATGCTAGCACTGACCAGAGCAGTGCGTTCAGTATCTACTAAACTGGGATGTTCACATTTGAAGATTCCTTATTAATGAATGTCTTTGACTTAAATCTAACCAAAACCTGCAACATTATTCTTTGTACATTTTCATTATATCGTGTTAACAAGCATAGTTGCAAACAAATAAAATACTTGAGCTATTAAAAAAAAATGGGTTCATAGGACTCACTCTCCACACCACCTTCCCAGGGACTTTCCAATCTCCTGACAGAGACGGAGACAGAGACAGAACCTAAGGCTTTGCGCATCCTAGGCAAGCCATGTTCCTAGCCCTTCAACCTCATTTTGAGAGGCAGAAACTAGGTTAAGGAAAAATAGACCACGTTCCCAAGAGCTCACGGTATGCTCGCTGCTCCTGTTTTTATGCTTGCCTTAGAGCAACCTGGATATAAAATAGGAACCAGCACTGCCCCATAGTACAGAGCAGGAAATGGCATCAAAAGCCAAGAATTACTGACCGAGATCACAAGGCTGATAGGTACAGGAGCCAGGATCCAATCCCCCTTTTTCTCACCTTGTGGGCACTGCTGGGAGGTCAACATGTTCTGGGTATCAAAGGGCTGGGAATTTGAAATAGTTCACATTTATGCCAACTCTTGGCCATTGTGTGAGTAACCTTCCAGACCCTTGGAGTTACAGAATTAAATTCAAACTGGAGGGACTAAGAGATTCTTTTTGGTCCTTTTGAGACAGGGTCTCCAGCTGGCCTGGAACTCACTATGTAGACCAGGGTGGCCTTAAACTCATAGAGATCCCCATCTCTGCTTCTGGAGTACTGAGATTAAAGGCGTGTGCCACTATACCCAGCAGACTAAGGGATTCTAAAACAGGTTTTGGATTATTTAACAAGGTCTCTGGGGCTGGAGACATGGCTCAGTGGTTAAGAATACCCACTGCTCTTGCAGAGGACCCAAGTTCGATTCCCAGCACCCACATGGGGGCTACGAACCATGCTTAACTCCAGTTCCAGGGAAATTCGATGCCCTCTTCTGACCTCCGACGCATTGCACGACAAGGGTACACTCACATACATGCAGGCAATAGATTCATACACATAAAATAAAAATAAATAAAATTTAAAAAACAAAAACAAAAACGGGGCTGAAGAGATGGTTCAGCCGTTAAGAGCATTAACTTCAAAAAAGACCAAAAAAACCCCAAACAAAAAAACAAGGTCTCATATAGCCCAGGCTGGCCTCAAACTTACTATGTAGCCAAGGATGACCTTGAACTTCTGATCTTTCTTATTTATTTTTATTTTTTATTTTTGGCCTTTTTGAGACAGGGTCTCTCTGTAGACCCAGCTGTCCTGGAACTCACTATGTAGACCAGGCTGGCCTTGAACTCACAGAGATCCGCCTGCCTCTGCCTCCTGAGTGCTGGGATTAAAGGCGGGCGCCACCACGCCCGACTGGATCTTTCTTTTTTAAAAGAAACATTTTACTTATTATTTTTATTTTTTTTTATGTGTATGTGTGTGTTGCCTGCATGTAAGTGAGTGCACCTGTGTCATGTAGTGCCTGAGGTCAGAAGAGGGTGTTGGATCCCCTGGAACTAGAGTTACATGCAGTTAGTCACCGTGTGGGTGCTGGGACTCAAACCTGGGTCCTCTGCAAGAGCAGCCAGTGTTCTTAATTCTGAGCCATCTCTCCAGCCCCTGATCTTTCTGCCTCCACCTTCAGGGTGCTGGGATTCTAAGCATGTGCCACCATACCTGGTTCTATGTGATATTGGAAATCAAATTAGGACCTCATGGATGGTAGACAAGTACTCTACCAACTAAGTTGCATTTGTAATTCCTTGGAGTTTTTTTGTTTTTAATTTATTATATATACAAGCAGGTTTCTGGGATGCCAGTAGTACTGTTCTTTTTCTTTCCCTTTGGTTTTTTTGAGATAGTCTCCCTGTAGCCCCAGCTGGCCTGGAACTCACTATGTAGACCAGGCTGGCCTCAATTTTACAGAAATCCACCTGCTTCTCCCTCCTGAGTGTGCCCAATCTCTTGTTTTGTTTTTGTGCTATTAAAGCCAAAGCCTCACAGGTGCTAGGTATGTGATTGTCTTTTTGGTGAAGAGACTCAGGAAGGGAGGAGCCCTGAGTGGCCTGAAGTTGTGCTGTGAGGTGGCTGGCAGGAACAGTCCTCCCAATTTGTTCCCAGCCGCAATTGGCTTACCCGTGTTTTCCTCTCCTCCTTGCAGACGGAGTCCGTAGCTAGTGAGACCACCGAGCAGGGCCAGGCCGGGCCCTGCCTGAAAGGACACCAGAGTCCTTCACCGGCCCCTGTGAACCAGAGCCCACCAGGCTGTCCCACTGGCCCCACCATGACATCAGAGTCCACATCACCTCCAGCGGTCCCACCTCTCCACTCTCCCAAGTCTCCTGTCTGGCCCACTTTCCCATTCCACAGGGAGGGCAGTAGGATCTGGGAACGGGGTGGGGTCTCTCCTCGGGACCTGCCCAGCCCTCTGCCTACCAAACGAACCAGGACATATTCAGCGTGAGTACCTGCCCCTCACCTAGGCTCTGTGAACTTTCTTCAGGACAGTGCCAAGTCTGCCCATCCTCTGAAGACTGGAGAGCTGTGTGTGCCTGGCAGGGCTAGGAGTGTGTGTTTCTGTGTGTGATTACATGCCACAGTATGCATGGAGATCAGAGAACTTGCAGGAATTGGTTCTTCCTTCCACCATGGGTTAAACTCAGGTGGTCAGGCTTGGCAGCAAGTGCATTTACCCACTGAGCCACCTAGCCAGCTGTTCGTTTTTGTTTGTTTTTAAGATATGGTCTCACTATGCAGCCCTGGCTGTCCTGGAACTCACTATGTAGACCAGGCTGGCCTCAAACTTGCAAGTGCTTGAGGTCTGCTTTGGGGAGATATTCAAACCCAGGTTGCACACACAGTCTTCTTTCAGAAATTTGCCTTTTTTCTGGTCATGGTAGATAAGCACTCTACCACAGAGCTACAGCCCCAGCTTGACTCAGAAATCTTTTTTTGGGGGTCTTCCTGTAGCCCCAGCTGTCCTGGAACCTACTAGGTAGACCAGGCTGGCCTTGAACTCACAGAGATCCGCTGGCCTCTGCCTCTCAAGTGCTGGGATTAAAGGCATACACTACCACATCCAGCCTTGACTCAGAAATTTTATAAGTAGAACCCATTTCAGCCTAAACAACATCTGGAGGGAGGGTGCTATTCAAAGAGCGACACTGGCCAGGAACTAGGAGATATCCTTGCATACTGGGAGATCCTCGGCAGGTCAGTTGTCCCACTCTGGGCCTAAGTCCTGTTATCTGCCCAGTGAGGATGCTTTGGGGGCCCAGGGAGCATAGCTGTGAGGTTTATGGCCTGGGGAGGTTCCTTGAGGCAGGATGAAAGGAGGGTGGTGGTCCAGGAAGGGTGGGGTCTCCGGGTCACATTTCTAATCCCTCTACCCTATCCCCAGGACAGCCCGAGCCTCGGCTGGCCCTGTGTTCAAGGGCGTCTGTAAACAGTTCTCACGCTCCCAGGGCCATGGCTTCATCACCCCTGAGAATGGCTCAGAGGACATCTTTGTGCACGTATCTGAGTGAGTTCCCCTCCTTCTGTCTCTGACTGGGCACTGCCCAGTGTCCAGTCTCCCCAGGCCTCTCCCCTAGCCACTGTCTGTATTCCTGCTATCCCTGCTTTAAGGAGGGATGGGAGGTGGGCTGGGATCAGCTCGCAGACCCCAGAAGCCCTAGCACCCTCTTCTGGGACCCTGGGGTCTTGTTTTAGGATCATGAGTATCCTTAGAGAGCTAGACCTGCTTCTGGGCCTCATATCCTGGAAGGGGACTTGGGTGGAGGGGTAAATGAAGAGAGGTGGGTCTAGGCTTGTCCCCACCCACCTAATACCAGAGATGACAGGGGAGGTCCCTTAATTTCTCAGAGCCTTAGGAACCTCCTGGTGACTTTCACATGTCCCCCAGAAGAGGTAGGTACTATATAGACTCCCATTTTACAGCCTGGAAAGCCAAGGTCCTGAGCAGTGACGCTAGGGGCCAGGCCACTGTGGGGTTTGGGACTGAGCCTGCTGTTGGGCTGACCTCACTCTTTTGCTCACTAGCATCGAGGGGGAATATGTGCCTGTGGAAGGCGACGAGGTGACCTACAAGATGTGTCCCATTCCACCCAAGAACCAGAAGTTTCAGGCTGTGGAGGTGGTGCTCACCCAGTTGGCCCCCCACACTCCCCACGAGACATGGTCTGGCCAGGTTGTGGGTTCCTAGGTGGGGGGTGATCCTTATGGGGAGGGCAGGCAGCAGCCAGCTCTGCTCCCACTGTGCTGCTGACCAGCCGTTGGGTGTGTGCATTTGTCTGTTTGTACATCTTTCTGTGCTTATGGCTGTGAGTGTGCTTCCAACAACTTCATACAACTTCCGTGACCCGGACTGTTGTACCAGCCAACCTGGGGTTGGATGGAAGGGTGGCCACCAGCCCTGCCTTGGCCCGTCTCTCTTTCCTTCATGCCTTGCCATGTATACACATGACCCTCCTGCCCTCTTGCCCATTGTCTACCTACTGAGTCCCTGCAAGCCTGTGCCAGGTCAGGTGGAGACCCAGGGAGACCCTCTCCTATGAGCACCCTCATCACTGCTGTCCTCAGTCCTTCTCAGTCCCATGCCTGACCCTGGTCAGACTTTGCTTGTGCTCCTGTCTCCTGCCCTGGGCTGGGGTGTTTGCCATGGCCTGGATCCTTCCTCTCAGAAGCCAGGCCTCTGAGTGCTTTGTGGGGGCCTCTAGCTTCACAGGGAGGGGAAGAGGGCAAAACATGGAGGCTCATGGCACCCCGTCACAGCCTGGCTCATCTTCCTGCCCCTACTCTTTCAGTACACTGGACAGGCAGCAAACCGGGCTGTGGGCAGAAAAGGGAACCTGTTTTGTTTTCCAATTCTGTCTCCTCAGCCTGGCTGAGGCTCTTTTGAGCTCCACAGAGCTGGGTTTCTTCCCCTGGCTTCCTCCTGAGGTGGGGACACATTCCCCCCAGCTTGGATGGAATCATCTCCCCCACTCTGATGCACAAACCCCGTGGATGCTCTGCCCTGTGCTGGTCATCACAGTGTCTGAGGATGTGGTGATGGATGGATATGTGTCTCCTCAGGCAAGGCCAGGTCCAGGCACCCAAAGGACAGCCCAAGGCCTGGGAGACCACTGGCCTTGCAACTCCAACACTGGACCATCTTCGCAGAGCTGCAAGACATAGCCCCCATAGTCTCTTGACAGGCCAGCGGCGGGGTGGCTCTTATCTTTCCACCCCTCATGTGTGACTGTCCCTCTTACCTGTGTCCCTTCTAGACAGCCCAGTACCTGTTGGGAGGATAAGTGGGGTCACAGGCTTAGGGAGGGGCTGCCAGGACAAGAGCCTAATGGGACCCAGTCTACCAGTAACATTGGGGCTCAGATATCCAGGATGAGGGGGTCAGTGACTGTCTAGGCAGCTTGGTAGGTATCCCAGGACCACAGGGTAGAATCATTTGGGGTGTCTGTATCCCAGCTTGTCCTAGTACCCATTACAGAGGCCAGCAGCCCAAGAGGTGCTGCTAAGAGGTGCTGGCTAGCCCTTCCAAACACTAGGAAGGGGCTGCCTGTCTGACGCTCCACTGTGAGTTAGGCTTCTCCAACAAGGCCTGTCCCTGAGAAGCAGAACTACAGGATTCCTGCCCCTTGACAGGGAGCTTGGTACAGGTGGACCCTGGGGCCACCCAGCCTTCTCTCCTGTGAGCAGGTCCTTCTCAGGCATTGGCCTGGGGCCTCCTGGGTGGCCAAGGACAGCAGACTTCCTCCCCACTCTTGGGCCTACAGTGCCCAGGCAGAAACCTTTCCAGACCCCAGCCACGGACCCCCCAATCCCTCCTGGACCCCCTATCCCTCCTAACACTGGCAATAAATTCAACTGTGACCCACCCTGGCCCTGAGCTGCCTTTTTCTGATGGGGACCCTGGGGCTGAGGAAGAGCACAACAGTGGATCAAAGACCCCTGGGAGTGAGTCCCTGCCCCTCCAATTCATCTGTAAAGTGTGGCTCTATGAACATGTAACAGGGACCATTATTTCTTAACACACCTGATACGTCTTATCCTGGGACCTTTACTAGAACACAAAGTGACAAAGTCCTCTGAGCAGTGTCCTTCCCTGCTGCTCTTCCCTCTGTCTGTGGTGGCCCAGCAGGTTCCATGGCACAACTTGCACACACTTCCCTCCAGGGTGGACGGAGACCTGGTCTGTTCTGGAAGACCAGCAGCATCTGAGGCCAGGCCATTAAGGGCAGAGTACAGGAACCCATCTTGTCAGGAGCTACCTATCTGGGGACAGTTGCCACACAGACCCTGGTTCTGTGTGGCTGGGCCTTGTAGTGGCCCACATGAGGCTGCGTTCTAGGCTCGAGGAAGGAGCACGCTGGCACCTCATAGTTCTCTCTTCAGGCTTGGCAGAGCTTTTTTGGAAGTCACAATGCTCAGCTGCAGGTACCATCATGCCTCATGGGCTGTCTCTGGGAAGAAAAGCTCTCGGCATCGTTGCATGGTGTCCTGAGGGGAGACCACGCTGTGGCCGACGGTCCGGGGGTCAGCATAGATCTCATAGTCGTTCCCACCCTGCACTCAGAGGAAGAAGAGAGAATGCATGGTCTTAGGTATTGCCTCCAAGAGCTGCCCAGGGTTGAGGCCCAAGAGCCACCCAGGTGGACCTGCCCCTACTCAGAACCACCAGAAAGCACACCTTCCAGGCCCATCAGACCCGACTTGCTGTGTGACATGGGGCAAGGGTCTAGCACTCTCTGGCCCCCCACCATCTTCTGGTATGTACAATGAAACTGGTGAATGTGGACTGTCTTCCAGGAGGTCACCAAAAGTCTGTTCTGTTGCCCTGTGTCCTAGCCTTGACCTCAGGCACTCTGGGTTAAGGGGAACCTGGGCAAGACCCACACTCACAGGACTGGTCTCATTCCCAAAGAAGTGGATGATGTCAAAGCTGTCCTCATCCAGGCTATCCAGGCAATAGCGCTTATCCCAGCCCTCAGGGAAGACATCAAAGCTGATCATGCCTCCTGTGGGGGAGAGGAGGTGTGACTCAGCTCTGGGAGGGCACAGAGCTGGCAGCAGGACAGCCACAAGTGAACTTGGGCAAGGCTCCATTTTTTTTTTAAAGATGGGTTATCATGTATCTCAGTTTGCCTTTGAACACACTATTAGCCCAGGCTGGCCTTGAGCTCCTGAACTTCCTGCTTCTACCTCCCAAGTGTTGAGATTATAGGTGTGAGCCACCATACCTGTCCTCTAAGGCACTTTGTTCATTTGTACCAGAAACAGGGCCAAGGGCAGACTTGGAATCTTTGGGGTTTCATCCAAATGGAGAAACCAATGGGAAACACAGGACCACAAGAGCAAGGGTGGGCTCACCCAGCCAGCACGGCCAAGGAACCCTGAGGTGACAGTGAACTGGGACACACACCATAGTGGTGGGGGGATCTGGGGGTTTCTGAGCACACGTGTGACAAGACCGTAGGTTCTAAGTGATCCTAGCAGCTGGTCTCTCCTCGGGCCACTGGGGAGCAGGGTGAGAAGACACCTGGTAAATCAGATGCACTAGGTCAGCCGGAGCCTCGGGGGTGCAGCTAGCAACAAAGGTAAGCAGAGTCAGCTTCAGAGGCATCCAGAGCCCTAGACTTGCCAATCAGTCAGACTTGTGAGGGGTGAGAGGAGAACTCACCATCAGGAGGTCATTTGACAAGGTGGGCTGAACTGGGGCACAGGTGAACCATGTTCCCCTGCTATGTCTGAGTGGGGTTTCTTCGTCAGACTCTCAGGCCCACCAGAGGGGAAGACATACCTCGGGAGAACCTCAGCCCCTTTCCGGCAAACTCTGTCTTCAGGGCTTCTACAAACTTCTCCCGGATCTTTTCCTTCTGCAGAGAGGGTAGAGACCGGCTCAGAGGGCCTGTTGTGTACCAGGTCGGCGCCTGACACACAACCCACACCGACTCACTGTTCTTCAGCAAAGGGAAACAAGCTCTAAGAGGGGTCAGGCCTTGCTCAAGGTCACTTAGCCTCAAAAAGCAGTTCTGGGGACTAGATCCAGATCATTGATACCTGCCAAATGGGGTGTGAAGCAAGGTGGAGGGGACAGGGCAGCCTGAACTCCAAGTCACGGTGCCCATCTTAGGGCAAGCCTCGGCTCATGTCAACATAGGACTTAGGCAACAGAGATAAGGATCTGGGAGGGGAAGTCCTGTGTGTAGGCGGCAGAGGGCGTTCACAGACTAGGCCTAGTTACATCAACAACTTGCATTTTCTATTTTCTCTTGGAAAACAGTGGGGCTGGGGTTAGCAGGGCCCGGTACAACCCCCATCCCAGCAGCACCTTACAAGCACAGAACTCAGGGACATTCACTCACTCTGGGCCTGGCCGTGCTGGGACCACTGGGGCAAATGGGCAGACTAGACCTGGGGCAGGCAGAGGAACACACCAGCCAGCCTGACCAGATGTCTTGGCTGCTGGGCTAATGGGAGTCAGGCTCAGAGGAGGGACTGGAGGGAATAACCCTATCTGGCTGAAGTAGCAGTGACATGAAGAAATCAGCTCAGAGGCTGAAGACCAGGCTGAGGGTCTGGCTACGTGAGGGAAGGGTGGGGGCCATTGATTTCAAGGCATGAGTAGAGTGCTGAGGACTGCTTTGAGCTGTTCAGGCAGGACCTGGATGCAGGCAGCATGCAGCCTGAAGAGCTGGGTCAGAAGGACCCAGCCTGAGATCTGCAGGCCAAGTGGCTTCTAGGCCTGATGGCTATGTTGCTTAGCTGTTGCAACTATGGGCAAGTTATCTGACCTCTCTGGGGCCATTTTCCTGAACTAAAGGAAAGAGAAATAATTAATGGCTACTGTTTGTTTCTCCCTCAAGGAAAACAGACCTGCCAGCCCTGGTCTTGCCTTCCTATAAGGTGGGGGTGACCCGGGGACACCGGAGTCCCCATCAGAGCCTGCTCATTAGGCCCAGGAGTAGCACTGTACATGCCCAAGCTCTGATGTTTCCACACGGCCCAGGGAGTAGGGCTGCACCTCCCCTCTCTAGCAGATAGGCTGATCAATGGATGGCCTCATGTGCTAAGTCTAGCCTTGTAACCTTGAGCTTCTCAGTTACCCTTTTGTGACAGGGTCCTCATCTAAGGAAGGACTCTACACATTCCTCCCTGGAGACCAAAGGACTGAAGGAGATTTAAGCATGTGTACAGGATCTGGACTATTCAGGACATAGATCAGAAATATCCAAGCGTTAGCCACATCCCAGCCTCCCCATCCCTGCACTATGCCAGGTGTTACCCATCTAGTCTGCATGATAGCCTGTAAGATAGGACGTACTATCATGAGAAAACAAAGGCACACAGTAGTGATGCTTCCTTCCAACTTACTAGGTAAATGTGAGGTAGAGCTGGGCTCGGAAATCTGAGGAAAATGGGAGGGGGAGGGTTCTTTGTCAAAGATCAATCTTTTTTTTTTTTGGTTTTTGAGACAGGGTCTCCCTGTAGCCCCAGCTGTCCTGGAACTCACTATGAAGACCAGGCTGGCCTTGAACTCACAAAGATCCACCTGCCTCTGCCTCCCAAGTGCTGGGACTACAGGCGTGCGCCACTACACCCGGCCAAAGATCAATCTTTACTCCAGTAAGAAAAGTCTCTGTTTCTGTACCAACAAAACTGGGGGTGGAACATCTAAGGGAACTTGGTGTGTTCGAGGAAGGAAGAGGAAACATGATTCTAGAGAGGTGAGCCAGAGGTGAGCACTGAGCATTGCCCAGTCAGCCCTGGGGAGCCACGGAAAGATTGTCACTAGGAAGTGGAAATGGCAGGTGTGTTTAAAAGGTTCCCAGAGGCAAGCTGGAGAGCAGAGGGGGCAGGGGGCAAAGGAGAAGATTTAGGGAAGCCTGGGGGAAACAAGATTACAGCCTGGAGAAGGGGGGTCTCGTGCAGATGAGCCAACAGGAGGCTGAAGTTATTGGATCTGGTGCGGGTGGGAAGGTGGCAAGAGGTGCTGGCTTCGATCAGTAGGGGGCTGGTGGTGCGGGTCACTAGAGACTAGCAGTGATGGAAAGAGACCATATGCCTGCAGTCATGACACACAGTAGGTGCCCAAGTCTGGGCTCAATCAGAACTCCTCCCAACCCATTTAACTGATGAGAAAGTGACTGAGGCCTCCAGTTGCTCAGTGGTACCTTGTCCAGTTCAGAGAACTCAATCCTCTCCTCCAGGGTGCAGCTGCGGCCGATGGGTGAGATGTTAAGCATGCCATTCCGGAACTCAATGAAGGTCCCACTGGGAGTGATGAAAGATAGGAGTGAGAGGGAGAGGAGCCAGGTGTGTGTGTGTGTGTGTGTGTGTGTGTGTGTGTGTGTGTGTGTAGAAGGGCTCTGAATTCAAATCCTGTTCCATTTAGAACCAGTCTCCCTGAACTTCATAGGGGACACGAATCTATGCACTGGCCAGGCTTGGTGGGGCATGCCTTTAATCCCAGCACTCGGGAGGCAGAGGCAGGCGGATCTCTGTGAATTCGAGGCCAGCCTGGTCTACATAACGAGTTCCAGGCCAACTGGGGCTACAGGGAGACCCTGTCTCAAAAAGACCGAAAAAAAAAAAAGAATCCATGCACAAATAAGTTAGGGTCCTGGCCTGGGGGGAAGGCTCAGAAGTAGGGCACCCCTGCCTAGCACAGACAAGGCCCAGAATTACAACCCCAGTCAGGCACAATGTAAAGCACCCCACTTCCTCCCGCAGGCTCCAGATTCTGGAGCCCAAGTTGGTGGGGCCTCACCGCTTCTTGGGCAGTCTGAGCACAGCCATATAGCTGAGGCAGAAGTTGATCAAGTCCTGCAGCAGCTCCTCCCCCAGCTGGTTCTGGATGGTCTGTGCAAGGAACACAAGGCTCTCAGTGGCATGCATAGGTCAGAAGGAACCCTGTGTGGAAAGGGGTGCCCTGGCTCGGCCCCAAAGGATACTGACCTGCTTGGAGAGCAGCCTTCCATGCTTGTACTGCACGGTCCCATTCTCAGCAAACACGTAATCAAACTTCTCAATGACTTGGGGCCACGGAGAAGCCGGGAGAGAAAGAAAGTGTGAGACCAGGTCCCACTGTCACCCAGGCGGCAGAGCGGGAACGAAGGCCATGGAGCCCATTTGTCCTACCCAAACCGACTTCTCCGGTCTCCGTCCCTTCCGCAGCCCTGTTTTCTTCCTCGAGGTCACTCTTCTAGATCACTGCTCAGGCAGGTCCTTCTGCCAGGGACACCCACCCCTTCGCTCATCCTCCAAGATCCAGCTCTTTCCTTTGGGAGACTTCAGGAAGGCCCAGCAGAGGGCACTCTTCCCACCGTTTCCCACTCTCCTGCTTGGAGACTCTGCTCCCTTTCCAGTTCCTCATCACTCTGTCCCCACTTGGGCTGCACAGCAATTTTCAGCTCTGACTGCCACAAGCAGCAGCCACAGAGAGAGGAGGCACAGGGATCGATGTCCTGCAGGATCTGGTGGCCAGGGATGATCACCTGGCTTTGGTGTGTGGTAGAAATGGAGGCATGGACAGATGGAATAAAGAGGTTGTTTGGGACTTGCTGATGGCATGAATGAGTGGGGACAGGGAAAACTCAAGGAAGTTTCTGGCTTGAGGAACTGTGGCACCTACTAACACTGAGATGAAAGTAGGCGTACTGGGGCCCAAATCACCTGTAGAGGACTTCCATTTTCACTGTTAAAAATAGGATAATCTGCTGGGATCAAAGCACACCTTTGATCCCAGCACTTGGGAGGCAGAGGAAGGCATATCTCTGTGAGATCGAGGTCAGCCTGGTCTACATAGCGAGTTCCATGCCAGCCAAGGGTACCTAGTCTCAAAAAAACCCCAACAACCCACCACTAGGCTGGAGAGATGGCTCAGCGGTTAAGAGCACGGGCTGGTCTTGGATCTGAGTTTGATTCCCAGCACCCACATGACAGCTAACAGGGGTCCATAACTCCAGTTCCAGGGATTCTGACACCCTCTTCTGCCCTCCAGGGGCATTGCGTGACACACGTGCACTTACATACATGCAGGTAATACACTCATACACATAAAATAAAAACAGTTGGGAGGCAGAGGCAGACGGATCTCTGTGAATTCAAGGCCAGCCTGGTCTACATAGTGAGTTCCAGGCCAGCTGGGGCTACAGGGACACCCTGTCTCAAAAAAAGACCAAAAAATAAAAAAACCCAAAACATTAAAAAAAAAAAAACAATCAACAACAATAAAAGGACAATCATTGGGTTTGGTAATGCATCTCTCTAATCCTAGGACTCAGGAGTCTGAGGCAGGAAAACCCTATACATTCAAAGCCAACCCGGTCTACCTAGTGAGTTCTAAGTCAGAGCTACATACTGGGACCCTGTTTCCAAAAACCAATAAACAGGGCTGGTAGATGGCTCATTGAGTAAAGGCACTTGCCCAAGCCTGACAACCTGAGTTTGATATCCAGGACCCACACAGTGAAAAGAGATAACAGACTGTCCTTTTGACTTCCATGTATAGGCACATCCACACATTCATTCACACACACACACACACACACACACACACACACACGTAACAGAAACCAAGAACTGAGGTTGGAGAAATGGCTCAGTGGTTAAGAGCACTTGCTGTTCTTCCAGAGGATATGGATTCAGTTCCCAGCACCCACATGGTGGCTCACAACTGCCTGTACCTCCACTTCCAGGAATCCACTGCTATCTTTGTCTTCCTTAGGGACCTGTATGTATATAGTGCACACACATATAATCAGGTGCATACATACATACATAAACTAAACTAAATCTTTTTAAGTTTATGATGAAAAATTATAAAAAACCAAAACCAACCAACCAACCAACCAATACATGACTATAAAGGAAAGTAAGACTCACGGGGAGAAGTGGGAGCGTGCACTGCCTAGGCAGGGCTCTGCCTCTGTTCCCAGCTGCCTCTGCAGTCTAGCACAGTGCCTGGCAAAGGCAGGTGCTTAGGAAACCTTTGCTGGCTCAGCCATTGAGTCTTCCGGCTGCTCTTTCTCCATTTCTTCTGCCCCATAGAGGCAGGATGAAATCTTTGTAGGTGCCCAGGCATTTTCCAATTCCACGCTCCTTCCACTCCCCACCCCAACTAGAACAGATGTGGCCCACGCCTACCTTCATCCCCATCACCCAGCTGCTCCGCAATCTTAGAGTAGTCAGAGCCGCCCACCACACCGATCTGCACCCTACTTCGCAGCTTCTGCAGGAAGGCTGATATCTCAGGGTCAATTTTCTGATGGGGGTGGGAAGGAAGAAAAGGATTCTGGTTGTCAGAATGTCTGGGACCTCTACTTAGCTCTACTTAGTGTTCAGAACTCAGGGAGCCTTGTTCCTCCTAATCTGTAGCAGGAGAAAAAAAATGTCAGAAATGCAAAATGCAAAACTGTTCGCGCACTGACAATGCCCAAAGTGGAAAATTCCATACGTGACTTTGGGTGGTGTGTTGCAACCAAATCAGAAATACACTAAAAAATATTGCATAAAATAGTGCTGGAATATATCTTGGTGGAGGTTGGCCTTGAGTTTCTAAAAAAAAAAGGGGGGGAAACCCTAAAACACACACATATAAAGTCTGTCAAGATGACTTGGTAGGTAAAGGTGTAGGACCCTGAGACCCTCTTCATTCACCCGCTATCCCCAATCCCTCCAGACCCCGACTAATTGCTCTTTTAGATTCTGTAAAATGCTTGGCTGCTGCTTTAGACAGGCCTAGACATGCCCTGACCCCCGCCTGCTATTCCCCCCCCCCTCCACGAAACCATAGATTAAGCAAACCCGAGCATGAAAACTGCCCTATACGGTAAAAACGGAGACTCCTGGCCCTACAGATAACAGTCAGCACATTCCACAGCCCTGAGAATAGCACCTACCAATAAGAAACTTCCAGGGCTGCATCTTATATATCGATTCAGTTTAAAACTATGTTGGCGCGTGCGGGCTCCTTGAACCAACCAAAATGTATCTTCGGTATCCCCCTCCTCTCTTTGTCTAAAACCTATAAAAGGCTCCACTCTCCCTTACTCTGGGCTCTCAGCACGGATCCGTTGAGTTGGTGAGGTCTGAGAGCCCAAGCAAACCATAAACCTTTGCTTTTGCATTTTGGTGTGTTGGGTCCTTGGTGATCTTTTTGGGGTCTAGTGGATGAGGTACAACATTTGGGGGCTCTTCCGGGATCCCCCCCAGAGGCCCCCCGAGAGGAACCAACCCCAAAAGGTTTGTGATCAACTGGCCGGGTAACTTTTTGTAAAACTGTGTGTGTGCCTGTCTTTTCTATACTTTCCCTTTGGTCGTGGCCGTCTGATCTCAGTTTTTTTGTCGCTGCAATGCTAGCAAGGCGACCTGGAGGATTTGGGAGACGTCCCCATCCTCATCGGGGTGGGTGTTCCCCACCAGACACCCCACCAGGACACTAGTCCATCTGAAACCTCAGAGGACCTCGCGACCCTGTTGGGACACGCGCGTCCTATCCGTATGGTGTTTGGCATAATCGAGCCAGGGAATCCACACGGCCGAGAGTCCAGACCATCTGAAAGCTGCGGTAGTTTATTTGGGGCCCTCTGTCTGTCTGTGTCGTTCTTGTGTCTTGTGATCTTCGTTCTAATTTCTTTGTTGACGAAACAGATGGGACTGATAAATACTATGGGCAACACCCCATCTTCCCCTCTAGATCTTACACTAGTCCCCTGGGGAGACATTAAGACGATTGCCCATAACGATAGTGGAGATGTAAAGAAAAAGAAATGGACAACTTTATGTTCGGTTGATTGGCCCTCCTTCAATGTTGGATGGCGCCCTGAAGGGACTTTTAACCTGAGTTTGATTTCCAGGGTAGAGGACCACGTCTTCCGCCCACGGATGGGCCACCAGGACCAGATCCCATACATCGTGACCTGGCGAGGCCTCATAGAACGACCCGATGCCCCGCCCCCTGCCTGGGTCAAGTACTTCCTTCCCCCTTCCCCCCAATTAATCCAACTGCTCCCCCTCCACCTCTGCAGGTCCTCCCTCTCAGACCAAGGCGGAAGAGAAACCCATTCTCCAGGGAGGCATGGAGGAGAACGACATCTCCCCCCCCCCCCCCCGCCCTACTCCTCTCAGATGGGCGCCACAAGTGCAGGCCCCGCCTCCTAACCCTGAGGAGCCACTATCACCTCCACAGGGACCTGTGCAGGCCACATGGAACTGGAGGGGGGCAGCCCCCCAGCCTGACACCATTGTCCTTTGGCGCTCACAGAATGTGCCTTTCTCTGAAAACCCCAGGGACTTGATTAACTTATTGGAAACTGTTCTCTTCACTCACCAGCCCACCTGGAACAATTGCCACCAGCTCCTGAGTGTCCTGTTCACTACTGAGGAGCTAAACAGGATCCTGGAGGCAGCCCGGAAATTGGTTCTGGGCCCCACCGGGGACCCTACCACAGATCCAGGCATCATTAATGTCAGCTTTCCCCCTAGCTAGGTAAGGAGAGGCTCCTGGTTTACTGCCAGACTCTGTGAGCGCGTCTCAAAATGCCAGCTCGAAAACCCACCAATATGTCTAAGGTCTACAATGTCAGACGGGCCCGAAACGAGCCCAGCCTCATACTTAGAGAGGTTACAAGATGCCTTCCAGCGGTTCACTCTGTATGACCCAGAAGCAGAGGAATCAGCTCAAACTGTGATGTTTGCTTTCGTTAACCGGGCAGCATCAAGAGAAAGTTACAGTCTTTAGATAGACTAGGAGAAAAAAAACCTTAGGGACTTAATAGCAGTGGCGGAAAAGGTTTATAAGGGAGACAGCAGAACAAAGAGAGGAAAGAAAAGAAAAAAGACAGGAAGCAAGCCTGACCAGGGTCCTGGAGAGACAACAGGCCCGCCATAAGAAGGACCTCAGAGAGATATTATTGGTAACTGTGTTGGATAACTTTAGTGTCAACTTGACACACCTGGGTTGAGGGAGCCTCAGCTGGGGAACTGCCTCTATTGGACTGGCCTGTGGCCATGTCTGAGGGGCATCTTCTTGATGAGTGATGTGGGAGGGCCCAGCCCACTGTGGGTGGTGCCACCCCTGGGCAGGTGGGCCTGTGTTGCATAAGAAAGCAGGCTGAGCAGGGGCCAGGGGAGCAAATCAGTAAGCAGCATTCCTCCGTGGCCTGTGCTTCAGCTCCTGCTTCCAGGTTCCTGCCCTGAGTTCCTACCTTGGGCTCCCTGATGAACTGCGACCTGGGAGATGTAAGCTAAATAAACCCCTTCCTCCCCAAGTTGGTATTGGTCAGAGTATTTTGTCACGGCAATGAAGAACAAACTAGAACAGCAACCAACCCCCAGTACGGAAGGAGCTCATCGGCGGGATCCATACCATGAAATAAGGTAGGGAAAAACCAGTGTGCATACTGTAAGGAAGAAGGGCACTGGGTGAAGGACTGCCCCAAGAAGAATAAACCATCAGCTAAAGTATTACCAGCTCTAATTGGGGGTGAAGACGGTGACTAGGGGAGACGGGGCTCAGGTCCCCTCCCTGAGCCCAGGGTAACCCTGAAAATAGAGGGGAAACCAATTGAGTTTATGGTGGATACTGGTGCCCAGAATTCGGTTTTATTAGGGCCAAGAGGGCCAGTGTCCTCCAGAACTATATGGGTACAGGGGGCAACAGGAACAAAGCCCTATTCATGGACTACCCAAAGAACAGTAGATTTAGGGAAGGGCCGGGTATCCCACTCATTTCTAGTAATCCCAGAATGTCCCTACCCACTTCTGGGCAGAAATTTATTGTCAAAATGAGGGCACAGATCCACTTCACAGCTAAAGGAACCACCCTGCTTCACAACAGGGTACCGGTTCAGGTTCTAGTCACCAACGACCTGACTAAGGAATATAGATTCCATCAGGAGCCGATCCAACCAAACCCTGATATATCAGATTGGCTCTAAAAACTTCCCTAAGCCTGGGCAGAAACAGGGGGTATGGGTCTGGCAGGACACAGGCCTCCTGCATATATTGAACTCAAAGCAGGGGCAGACCCTGTTAAAGTGCACCAGTATCCTATGCCCCTAGAGGCAAAACGTG
>NW_008348199.1:4420660-4421385 GCF_000622305.1 Nannospalax galili | reverse complement strand
CCCTGCCTGCGAATTATAGCAGCAGTGGCCCTGCTGGTTAAGGATGCTAACAAGTTAACCCTGGGACAGGACCTGCTTGTGGCAACCCCTCATGCCCTCGAGGGGGTGCTCAAGCAACCCCCCCCATCGATGATTGAGCAATGCCCGATAAACTCATTATCAGGCTCTGCTCCTAAATCCGCCCAGGATCACCTTCCAAGTACCGACGGCCCTGAACCCAGCCACGCTGTTGCCAGATCCCAATCTCGGGGACCCACTCCACGACTGTACTGAAATTCTGGCAGAGGTGCATTGCATCAGACCTGACCTGGAGGATGTTACCTTGCTTGACGCCGAAGAAACCTGGTACATGGATGGAAGCAGCTTCATCAGAAATGGTAAAAGGCATGCTGGGGGAGCAGTCACAACCATCTCGAGAGTCATTTGGGCCGAGCCACGGCCAATAGGTACATCGGCCCAAAAAGCTGAACTGATCACGCTTACCAAAGCCCTAAAGATGGGTAAAGGAAAGAGACTCAATGTCTACACAGATAGCAGATATGCATTTGCCACTGCCCATATCCATGGGGCCATCTATCAAGAGAGGGGCCTCCTTACTGCAGAGGGAAAGACTATTAAAAATAAACAAGAGATCTTAGACCTCCTGCAAGCCCTCTGGGGCCCAACAAAACTAGCCATAATCCACTGCCCGGGTCACCAAAAAGGAAACAACCCCACCCAGAAGG
>NW_008348199.1:4419054-4419854 GCF_000622305.1 Nannospalax galili | reverse complement strand
CAACTCAGAGCCATATATGAAGCTGCTGTCCCCCCACAACCCCACAGGTTTAAACCAGGCGACTGGGTCTTCATCCGCAGACACCAACGGAAAAATCTCGAGCCAAGATGGAAGGGCCCCTTCATGATCCTCTTGACTCCCACCACACTCGAAGTGGACGGCGTCACAGCTTGGGTGCACTACTCCCACGTAAAACCTGACGACCTGTTTGGAGTCCCAGAGGCTTACAAGGGAGACACCTGGAAGGCATCCCCACACCCTTCGAATCCATTCAAGCTCCGCATCCCACAAGACCCTTCCTGCTAACCTGTCTACTGTTGACATTGAACTGCTTATCGGCTGATGGCACCTTTCCTGCAAGTAACATAAATCCCCATATGCTCCTTAGCACGATCCCCCCAGATACCTGTGAGCTGGCCAACCAGAACCCATCATTGGGTTCCCTAGTTATAACACAAGGGGAGAATGTAGGACTGAGACCCTCTTCATTCACCCGCTACCCCCCAATCCCTCCAGACCCCCACTAATTGCTCTTTTAGCTTCTGTAAACTGCTTGGCTGCTGTTTAGACAGGCCTAGACATGCCCTGGCCCCCGCCTGCTATTCCCCTCCCCTTCCAGGAAACTATAGATTAAGCAAACCCGAGCATGAAAACTGCCCTATAAGGTAAAAACAGAGACTCCTGGACCCACAGATAACAGTCAGCACATTCCACAGCCCTGAGAATAGCGCCTACCAATAAGAAACTTCCAGGGCTACATCTTATACATCCAATCAGTTTAAAATTATGTTGGCACGCAT
>NW_008348199.1:4409662-4419030 GCF_000622305.1 Nannospalax galili | reverse complement strand
TTTGGTATCCCCCTCCTCTCTTTGTCTAAAACCTATAAAAGGCTCTACTCTCCCTTACTCTGGGCTCTCAGCACGGATCCGTTGAGTTGGTGAGGTCTGAGAGCCCAAGCTTAAGCCCGAATAAACCATAAACCTTTGCTTTTGCATTCTGGTGTGTTGGGTCCTCGGTGGTCTTTTTGGGTCCAGTGGATGGGGTACAACAGAGGAACCTGCTAAGTGACCTAACCACCTGACTTCAATTCCTGGGACCCACATGGAAAGAAGCAGCTCCTGCAAATTATCCTCTGACCTCTTGTGCTGTGGCAGGTGAGCGCTCCACACAAAGGAAATAAAAGACCCAGGTAGGGGCTGGAGAGATAGCTCAGCAGTAGGAGCACTTGCTGCTCTTGCAAAGGACCTGGGATTGGTTCCCAGCACCCACAAGGTGGCGCACAACGGTTAACTATTTGGAGGGCTCCAGGCATGCATATATGCAGGCAAAGCAGAGTTAAAACAGCTGCTGGGTGTGGGAGGCAGAGGCAGGCGGATCTCTGTGAGTTCAAGGCCAGCCTGGTCTACACAGTGAGTTCCAGGCCAGCTGGGGCTACAGGGAGACCCTGTTTCAAAAAGATAATAAATAAATAAATAAATAAATAAATAAATAAATAAATAAAATTTATATCTGAAATCCACCAAGCACTCAGGCCTTGCAGAATGAGTGCAGGGTCAGGGAGCCATGCCTAGCCTGGACCACACTCTCTCCAGTCCTGCTGTATCTTCCCTCCTCCAATCCATCCCTGCTGGAAAGAAGTGTAGCTGAACCCTTCTGGAGATGTGAAGGGATATTGGGAGCCTAAGACCTGGGCTCCCATCAGCATCTGCCAAATAACTTAATCCCACTGATCCTACTACGGGATAAACCCCAGGTCATCCTTTGGGCCCCACCCTGAAAGGTGGAATACTCCAGGATGGACAAGAATGAAGTCTGCTGATTCAGGCATCTAACTGCTGAGGTAGATCTGAAGACTCACTCAGGATGAGTGAGAAATGGGAGAAAAAACAGGTGTGGAGCAAAGATCTGACTCACTGTTGGTGGGATTGCAAACTCATGCAATCCCTACAGAAAGCAGTATAGAGACTGCTTTTAAAACTACAAATGAACCTGCCATTTGACCCAGTTATCCCACTCCTTGGCATACACCCAAACGACTCATCCTATTGCAGAGACAGTTGTTCAACGATGTTTGTTGCTGCTCTTCTCACAATAGCTAAGAGATGAAGCAACCTAAGTGCCCCTCAGCTGAAGGGTGGTTAACGAAAATGTGGTACATTTGTACAACAGAGTTCTGCTCAGCAGTAAAGAAAGATGAAATAGCTGGGTGTGGTGGTGCACGCCTTTAATCCCAGCACTCAGGAGGCAGAGGCAGGGGGATCTCTGTGAGTTCAAGGCCAGCCTGGTCTAAGTAGTGAATTCCAGGACAGCTCAGGCTACAGGAAGACCGTGTCTCAAAAAAAAAAAAAGATGAAATAATGAAATTTTCAGATAAATGGATGGATCTAGAAACTGTTATACTAAGTGAAGTAACACAGAAAAATGAAATATGTTCTCCCTCATTTGTGAATCATAGCACCAAATCCTTATAAACAAATGTAATATGTATCCTCAAATCTATAGACAAGTATTCCAGTCAGCACCCATCAAAGAAGCTTCTTTTTCAAGAGACAGAGATAATTACAGAGTTCCACAACTGGTCACACACAGAGATTGTCTGTGAACTGCCCAAGTTTAAGTGGCACATATAGGAGGCAACCTCTCACCTAAGGCTCACGGAACATAAAACAAGGGATGAAGAGAACACTAATGCATCTTTCAGCTCTCATCAATGAAGCTCCCTCATGCAACAGAGGGCCAGGAAAGCAAAAGGTCACAAATGGCCAAAATACAGAGAATAAGAGTCTACAGAGTGTGGGTCCTTGGACAGGACACCCAGGGCTCAGGGACCATTGTGGAAGAGGGGGCAGAAAATCTGTAAGAGCCAGGGAGGAGGTGAGAGACCAAACAGAAATAGTCCTACAGGCTCCTGGGAGTCTTCTCATACAAACCTACAGCAATGGTGTCAGCATGCACAAGACCCATGCAAACTCAAGCAGACAAAAAGCCAGCACAGAACTGTGGAAATGAACAGCAGGCCCCAATCTTAGATGAAGAATTATTGACAGCTGATTACGGTTGGGTGAGGAAGAGCTGATCTTCTTAAAGGAAGGGGCTCTAGGTAGGCTATCTAGTCATCCCAGTGGATGAACTTGCACTGAGGGACATCTGGGGACACTAACTTGACATAACAGCCTTTACACAAATGACAAAGTATGAACTCCAGTGAGGGGGGGGTACGGGAGGGTGCCAATGGGGAAGGGGGTGTAAAGATGATTTTATGTATGAAATACATAAAAATTAAAACTCATCAGAAAAGCAGCTCGCTGTCTCTCCGCGACCCGGGGTGGAAGGTAAAGCCCTTAAGAGGCTCAAGGAACTAAACCCCCAGCACTAGGCCTGCAGCTGCAGGGGGCGATGGCTCCTTTCTCGCCCCCACTAGAGGGCGACTCTGCTGCTTGGATGAGCGCCGAGCCCGGTAGGGAACCCGGGTTTCTGATGCTGAGGGACCAGCACTGCAGGAGCCCCGCTGGGGGTTGGCGAGCACACTGGACCGGCGCAGCCTGGGGGCAGGAGCCAATCCCGGGGTCGCTGTGGCCGGGAGGACCTGGGTGAAAGCGGCCGGTACCGCTGCGGTCCTCGCCGGGTCGCGGAGCTGTGCGCCGTGTCCCGCTGCAGGTCCCAGGCTAGCCCACCGGTGTCCGCGTGACATTCGGCCGGACCTCCCGAGCTTCGGACTACCTGGCGAGCCGGCGTGAGGGTCCCGTCCACGTCGAACAGACAGAGGATCCGCTCCTTTCTGCGGGAGCCCTCGGCGGTGACAGCCATGGCCACGGCTCTGCGGGCCGGGAGGAGTCACCGCAGCCGCTGCCGAGGTCGCGCGGGAGAGGCCAAGAAGGGCGGAGTCAGGGGCGGGGCCAGTGCGGGGCGCGGGAGGGGCGGGGCCATCCGAGGGAGAGGGCGTGGCCAGGGCATGGCAGCGGCGCGCGCGGAGAGGGTAGGGGAGGCATGGGCGGGGCCAGCTGCACCGCACACCGAGGGGACGCGGCCAGGCTGAGCCAGGCGCGGAAAGAGAGCGTGACTCGTTGCTTTGAGCTGGGGCCGGGATCGGGGGCGGGGTCAGCTGCGACGCGCGGAGAGGGACGGGAAATGGGGCGTGGCCAGTGCCTAGACTCCTCCGGATTGGACGGCCGGGAAGGGAAGTGGGACCTGAGTCAGGAACCAGGCGCCAAAAGACGGCGGGAACCCGGAAGGCAGAGGCCGGTCAGGATTGGACCTTGACTGGCTTCAGGTGGTTGCAGGGCGTTGAGGACTGGCAGGTGAGCCTGCACCCTGCAGTGCAGTGGGCGAGGGCGGAGCCCAGAGCCGGCTGTTCCAGACTCCCAGGGCTCCTAGGGCAATCTCTTGACCCTGTAAATCTTGAGCTTTAAGAAATCCTGCCAGCTGGACTGGAGAGCTGGCTCAGCAGTTAAAAGCACTGGCTGCTCTTACAGAGGACCCAGGTATGAATCCCAGCACCCACGTGGCGGCTACCGACTATTCAAATCACCAGTTTTAGGGAATGAGGACCTCTTGTGGTCTCCGCGGGCGTTGCATGACACAGGTACATACATGCAGGCTTAACACACACCACACATTAAATAAATAAATAATAAAGTTTTTAAAAATTAAAATAAATAATAAAAATAAGAAATTCTGCTGGGCATGGTGGCGCACACCCTTAATCCCAGCACTCGGGAGGTGGAGGCAGGCAGATCTCTATCTCTGTGAGTTCAAGGATAGCTGGGGCTACAGGGAGATCCTGTATCCAAAAGACCAAAAAAAAAAAAATCTTAAAATGAACCTACTATATGACCCAGTTATATTACTCCTTGGCATATCATCCGTATCATCCTATTACAGAGATACTTGTACAACCATGTTTGTTGCTGCTCTTTTACAAATACCTAAGAGATGGAAGCAACCTAAGTGCCCCTCATCTGATGAGTGGTTAATGAAAATGTGCTACATTTAAACAATGGAGTTTACCGGGCATGGTGGTGCACGCCTATAGTCCCAGCACTTGGGAGGCAGAGGCAGGTGGCTCTCTTGAGATCAAGGCCAGCCTGGTCTACATAGTGAGTTCCAGGACAGCTGGGGCTTACAGGGAGACTCTGCTTCAAAAAGACCAAAAAATAAAAATAAAAAGATAAGCCGTGCCGGGAATGGACTGATTGAGCTATGAAAGAAACTTTACTAATTAGGCTGAATCTCTGTGAGTTCAAGGCCAGCCTGGTCTACATAGTGAGTTCCAGGACAGCTGGGGCTTACAGGGAGACCCTGCTTCAAAAAGACCAAAAAATAAAAATAAGTCGGGCATGGTGGCGCATGCCTTTAATCCCAGCACTTGGGAGGCAGAGGCAGGCGAATCTCTGAGATCAAGGCCAGCCTGGTCTACATAGTGAGTTCCAGGACAGCTGAGGCTACAGGAAAACCCTGTCTCAAAAGGACCAAAAATAAAATAAATAATAAATAAATAAACAGTGGAGTTCTACTCAGCAAAATTTGCAGGTAAATGGATAGAATGGGAAACTGTTATACTAAGTGAGGGAACTGCAAATTAAAAATTAAGAACTGGGCGACTGGAGAGATGGCTCTCAGCAGTGGTTAAGAGCACCGGCTGGTCAGCGAAGGCAGGGCCTACTGCCTTTTACAGAGCTATCAAGGCACATTTGAGCCAGCAATTCCTGACAGATAGGGGCCAAATGTTGGAAGGCTTGGGGCTCGTTTGAACAGTTCTCCTCATGGTTGGCTCATCCTGGCCACAGGCCTCTGGGATCAGAAGGACGCTGCCCTTTAAGTCCTTTGAATCCCCATCAAGATGACTCTTTGAGATGGGGCTTGACACAGCAAGAAGCAAAGAGTGAATAAAAAAACTGGCTCCATGTGACAACCAACTGGACCAATCTGCAGGCCTTGGTAATTGTGTTACTCACATGGACCCAGCGCCTTAGACTGAGGTAGGTGAGGGTCAAGGGGCAGTCCTGTAGGACTGTTTTGCTGAGGGGATACTGTTCCTCCAGGATGCTTACAATAGGAGATCGATGAACTCATAGGGCAGATGTGGCATCTAGAGATGGCAGAGCAGACCTGCGTGCTCTTCGCCCCTGCTGTGATTCACAGGGTACAGTGCTTTGGGGGCATCGCCCCATTGAGTTTTCCACACATGACATTGAAGTACAGGGCTTCTCATCCCCAAGGTAGGCATGGGCCCTCTTACTATGGCAATGCAACAACCAAAGAAGGACAGAAAAGAGCTAGACTGCCACATCCTGGGCTTCCAGCATACTGACAGGATGGACCTGGTGTATATAAAATGTAGCCATTGTCCAGAGATTCCCGAGGGAAATACAAAAATAAGTCAAAGGGGACTTTAGGAATCACTGCACACAGGGACAGGTGGTTTGGGCACCCATGGGAGCCTTGTTACAGGACCCTTCCATGGCATCATTGAGAGGCTCTGGGCTGAGGTTTCATGAAAGGGTCTAGGTGTGTGTAGGGAGAGGCTGTGCATGGGAACTTAGTGGTCAGAGTCTTGGTGTCCCCATCCCAGTCCCTATTCATACCACGTATCTCCTGCATGACACTCATCACCAACCTGTCCTCTGTGCTGAAGGATGAGAACACCTGGGAGAAGCTCCTCCAGTTCCATCCAGAACACTTTCTGGATGCCCAGGGCTGCTTTGTGAAGCCTAAGGCCTTCATGCCGGTGCATGAAGGGAAGGCTTGGCTTCCTGCCTCCATCCCAGGATGCCTTGGACAATGTAGCCAGACCTCAGGTTGACTAAACCCTGAAACCATCCACAGGCCACTGCGTATTCCTCGGGGAGCCACTGGCCCGCATGCAGCTCTTCCTCATCTTCACCTGCCTCCTGCAGCGCTTTACCTTCTCAGTGCCTGCTGGACAGCCCTGGACCAGGAATCAGGGCACTTTTGCAATGCCAGTTGCCCAGTGCCCCTGCCAGCTCTGTGCTAGCACGGACTAAGCTGTTCTCCAGCTTAGTCTGATGGAAAATAAACCTGAATTGTGGCTGCAGTTTGGTTTCTGGTGCAATCATGTTCCCCATCTCTGCTGAGTCTTCAGACAACAGTCTACAATCAACCGTTACCTACTACTTCATCCTTCCTGAATTGACAACTTGAATGTTATGAGAAAAAGGTTTGCTGAGCCAAGAGTAGAGGCACAGGCTTGTTAGTCTAGCGCTTGGGAGATGGAGAAAAGAGGATGACAAGTCTGAGGTTAGCCTGGGCTATGTAACAAGATCCACGTCTACCTGGACTACACAGTGAGGACACCCTGTATCATAAAAAGAAAATTGTAGAGAGTGAAAGCTAAGCAAGGAAGGAAAGGAAAGAAAAAACAGAAATAAGAGGTGCTGGTGTTCAGCAAGTGACAGCTGACCCTGTGTCATACATCAAGCCCCATCAGTGGTGACTGTGTTGCTGACAACCTGCAGGCCAATATCAAGACCCCGTGGGTCTTAGGGGACAGGTGTAAATGGGCTTCTGTTAAGACAGGGTGACAGATGATGGTGTAGGTCCCCAAGGCACTGAGGAGCCATGAGTTCCTAGAAGGACTCAAAGAAGCAGAAAAGCTGCTGGACTCACAGCCCAGGCTGGACAGACACAGGAGAGTCAGCAGCAGTTGGAGGGGCAGGCAGAGCCCTGGGGTGGGGCACGCACGCCCAGCTGTCCTCAGAGGACATCTGCCAGACAGCAGTCAGGACTCCCAGCCACAATGTGAGGAAAGCTCACAGGGCCTCAGTGTCCAGGGATCTGTGGGTGCCCTAGACGTGGAGCACTGGCACGGCCGACCTCGGTCTCCACACCCTCCAAGGCCAGACTCAGGCAATCCCAGCCACTTGCCTAAACCCCATTGCTGGTCTAAACTGCATTGAGTGAACTTCAGCCCCAGCTGTACAGACTCTTCTCTGCAACTTCCCAGGTCTTACACAAAGTGTCCCCAGAGCCTATCAGGAGTCAAGCATTTCTTCTGGAATGTGCCAGGACTGAACTCTCCAAGCTGAGGTAGCTCAACTCTCCAGGCCAGGCTCCTTGGAACTGAAGGCAAATCAGTGCACTTGTTTGAGCACCTGGCTGGTTTTATTTTGTGAGGCAGAAATAACATTTACCAGACTTACTTTATTTCCTTCAGTGCTGGAAACTGGTCCCAAGGCCTTTTACACACTCAGCCATATTCTACCAGTGGGCTCCACCCCAGCCTTATCCTAACCATCTGAAGTGCACACAGTTCAGCAGCATCAAGTAGCTCCTGATGTGCAACCCTCACCATCAACCATCCCCACACCTCCTCATCTGGGAAACTGAAGCTCTGTCCCCCACCTTGAACAGCAGCTCCCGTTCTCTCCTCTGCCCAGCCCTAACAACAACACCGTTCTGCGTTCTGGTTCTGTGAATCTGACGAGGTACAACCTCACACTGCTCGTCTCTTTCTGATTGGCTCATTTCACTTCCGGCTTTGAGGCTGGTTCATGTTTCAGCAGGCATCACAGCACCTCTTCAAAGCCCAGTCATCCTCCATGCTGTGAGTAGACGGGAGCCTTCCATTGCTCAGTCTCTCTTTCTCTGGTTTCAATAACCGGTAAATAAGCATGGTCCAAAAATATTACATGGAAAATTCCAGAAACAGGCCATTCATAAATTGTGAGTTGTGTTTCATTTGGAGGAGTCTGATGAAATCTCGTGTCTTCCTCCTCTGTCTGCTTACATTACGCACACACAGGATGTCTTTGTCCAGCATGTTCATGTTATTAGTGACTCTCAGGGGTCTGAGCTGTCAGATCTATTTTTGCAGGATTGCAGTCGGTGTTCCAGGAGGAAGGTGATGGTAGCCGGATGCCCAGGATGCCCATGTTCCTCCCCTCTCCATCTCATCCTGTGGGCACTGCACCATCTCATGCGTCCACAGGTAGTATCGTGTGCGGTGCTGAAACGTATCTGAGAGGATTCCACATTCGTTATAATTATTACTTGTCATTGTTAATCTCTTCCTGGGCTTGATTTATAAAATAATCATCATAGGTATGTATGCACAGAAAAAAAACCCTGTATTTTATGACATGTTCTATAGTCTGGTTTTGTTTGTTTGTTTGTTTGACTCTTTGAGACAGGTTCTCCCTGTAGCCCCAGCTGACCTGGAACTCACTATGTAGACCAGGCTGGCCTTGAACTCACAGAGATCCGCCTGCCTCTGCCTCCTGAGTGCTGGGACTAAAGGTGTGCACCACCACACCCGGCTGTTTCTTTTCTTTTAAAAAAATTTTTTTTCTTGGAGCACACCTTTAATCACCTTTAAAGGCAGGTATATGAGGCCCGACTCAACCCACCACACCGCAGAGGCCAGCACCCAGTCAACAACATTGCTTCTCCTTCATAAATGACACCCCAAAGAGATGGAGAACTGAGGTAGACAGGAAGTGGTGTGCCAGTATAAAAACCCAGAGTTAGCCATCAGTCATGAGTTGTTGCCCAGGGAGTACCTGTGGCAGCCCATGAGGAAGCCGTCTGCCCGAGCCTCTCAGTGACCAGAGCCCAGTGAGTCGTGTGAACTGGAGATCAGTACCAAGAAGGGAGTCATCCCCAGACTTCTGTGACAAAGTGGTGGGCAGAGGGTAAGGAGGTGGCAGGGGCAGCTGAGAGGAAGAGACCAGCTCTTGGACCTGGCTCGGCTGCTGCACTGTGTGGTCCTGGCTCCTCTCTACTAACCTCAGCACTTGCTTTCCTTCTGCCATATCCAGAGGGTGCAACAGAGAGACACTGGCCTGGATTCTGCTGGGAAGTTATGAACTTTTGGCCTTTGCAGTCTGGATCCCCAGTGAGGACAGGGACTGCTGCTTTTTACAGCCCCCGGGAGGAGCACTGAGTGGCATGTGAAGGGAGACCAGCAGTGCCTGGCACATAGGGGCCAATTGCTGGAAGGCTCGGGGTTCATTCTAATAGTTCTCATGGTTAGAATGAGACCCACGGGTCCCTGGGGTCAGAAGGATGCTGCCCTTTATATCCTTTGTATCCCCATCAAGATCACTCTTTGGGATGGGGCTTGACACAGCAAGAGGCAAAGAGTGAATAAAAAAACAGTGGCTTCTGGGCTGGAGAGATGGTTCAGTGGTTAAGAACACTGGTTGTTCTTGCAGAAGACCTGGGTTCGAATCCCAGCACCCACATGGCAGCTAACAAC
>NW_008348199.1:4369393-4405677 GCF_000622305.1 Nannospalax galili | reverse complement strand
GGAGAGTCAGCAGCAGTTGGAGGGGCAGGCAGAGCCCTGGGGTGGGGCACGCACGCCCAGCTGTCCTCAGAGGACATCTGCCAGACAGCAGTCAGGACTCCCAGCCACAATGTGAGGAAAGCTCACAGGGCCTCAGTGTCCAGGGATCTGTGGGTGCCCTAGACGTGGAGCACTGGCACGGCCGACCTCGGTCTCCACACCCTCCAAGGCCAGACTCAGGCAATCCCAGCCACTTGCCTAAACCCCATTGCTGGTCTAAACTGCATCGAGTGAACTTCAGCCCCAGCTGTACAGACTCTTCTCTGCAACTTCCCAGGTCTTACACAAAGTGTCCCCAGAGCCTATCAGGAGTCAAGCATTTCTTCTGGAATGTGCCAGGACTGAACTCTCCAAGCTGAGGTAGCTCAACTCTCCAGGCCAGGCTCCTTGGAACTGAAGGCAAATCAGTGCACTTGTTTGAGCACCTGGCTGGTTTTATTTTGTGAGGCAGAAGTAACATTTACCAGACTTACTTTATTTCCTTCAGTGCTGGAAACTGGTCCCAAGGCCTTTTACACACTCAGCCATAGTCTGCCATGCCAGTGGGTTCCACCCCAGCCTTATCCTAACCGTCTGCTCTTGCAAAAGACCCAAATTCAAATCCTAGCACTCTCATGGAGGCTAAGAATTGTACTTAACTCCAGTTCCAGGGGATCCAAAGCCCACTTCTGTCCTCTGCAAGTATTATAGAACATGGGTGTGCTTATATACATACAGGCATAACACTCATACACATAAAATAAAATGTCCCAATTACCAACAGATAACTATGGCCCAAAAATATTACATGGAAAATCCCAGATACAAACCATTCATAAATTGTGAGTTGTGTTCCATTTGGAGGAGTCTGATGAAATCTCACGTCTTCCTCCTCTGTCCGCTCATATCACACACACACAGGATGTCTTTGTCCAGCATGTTCATGTTATTAGTGACACTCTAGGGTTCTATGCTGTCAGATCTACTTCTGCAGGATTGCAGTCTGTATTCCAGGAGGAAGGTGATGGTAGCCAGATGCTCATGTTCCTCCCCTCTCCATCTCATCCTGTGGGCACTGCACCATCTCATGTGTCCACAGGTGGTATCGTGTGTGGTGCAGAAATGTATCTGAGAGGATTCCACAATCGTTATAATTATTGTTTGTCATTGTTAATCTCTTCCTGGGCTTGATTTATAAAATAAGCATCATAGGTATGTATGCACAGAAAAAAAAGCCTGTATTTTGTGGCTTGGATCTATGGATTATTATTATTATTATTATTTTTAATCTTTTTAAGGCAGTGCCTCCCTGTAGCCCCAGCTGTCGTGGAACTATGTAGACCAGGCTGGCTTTGAACTCACAGAGATCTGCCTGACTTTGCCTCCCAAGTGTTGGGATTAAAGGCGTGTGCCACCACACCCAGCCCCAGTTTGCTTCTTTATTGCTGTGATAAAACACTGACCAAAAGCGTGGGCCCTCCTACATCAATTAGCAATTGTGAAAATGCCTCATAAACCAGGCACAATGGTGCATACCTTTAGTCCCAGCACTCAGGAGGCAGAGGCAAGTGGATCTCTGTGAGTCTGAGGTCAGGCCAGTTGACCATCCTGATCTATATAGCAAGTTCTGAAAGAAAGAAAAAAGAAAGGAAGGAAGGGAGGCAGGAAGAGAGAGAGAGAGAGAGAGAGAGAGAAGGAAAAGTCTCACAGACAAGGTGACATGACCATAGGCCAGTTCAATGAAGGAAATTCCTCAGTTCAGGTTCCCTCTTCCCAGGTGCCTTTATTTTGTGTCAGGTTGACAAAAACTAACCAGCACATTCATCTGTGGACAATTGTGCTGCCTCCTCCTTCAGCCATTGTGAATGATGCTGCAGTGGCCACAGGTGCATAATTACCTCTTTGGGCCTCTTCATGCATGCATGTGTGTGCACCTGTGGAGACCAGATGCGAGTGTCAGATGTGAGTGTGCATGTACGTGTGTGCACCTGTGGAGACAAGATTTGAGTGTCAGGTGTGAGTGTGCATGTATGTGTGTGTACCTGCGGAGACCAGCTGTGAGTGTCAGGTGTGAGTGCATGCACATGTGTGCACCTGTGGAGACCAGATGCGAGTGTCAGATGTGAGTGTGCATGTATGTGTGTGCACCTTTGGAGACCAGATGCGAGTGTCAGGTGTGAGTGTGCATGTATGTGTGTGCACCTGTGGAGACCAGCTGTGAGTGTCAGGTGTGAGCGTGCATGCACGTGTGTGCACCTGTGGAGACCAGCTGTGAGTGTCAGGTGTGAGCGTGCATGCACGTGTGTGCACCTGTGGAGACCAGCTGTGAGTGTCAGGTGTGAGCGTGCATGCACGTGTGTGCACCTGTGGAGACCAGCTGTGAGTGTCAGGTGTGAGCGTGCATGCACATGTGTGCACCTGTGGAGACCAGCTGTGAGTGTCAGGTGTGAGCGTGCATGCACGTGTGTGCACCTGTGGAGACCAGCTGTGAGTGTCAGGTGTGAGTGTGCATGTATGTGTGTGCACCTGTGGAGACCAGCTGTGAGTGCCAGGTGTCTTCCTCTTGTTTTATTTTATTATCTCTCCCTCTCATTCTTTAGACTGGGCTTCTCGATGAACCTGAAGTTCTTCCATTCAATGACAGTGACTGCCCCCAGTGCTGGGGTTTCAGATAATACTCCCAGGCCTGGTTCTTGTATAAGTGCTAGGGATCCTGTAAGAAACTTTAAATGGCCTACTTTCTTTTTTTTTTTTAATTTTTTTATTTATTATTTTTATTTTCTGTGTATGCGTGTATTGCCTGCATTTCAGTAAGTGAACCTGTGTTGTGTAATGCCCACAGAGGACCACAGAGGACAGAAGAGACTGTCGGATCCCCTGGAACTGGAGTTACAGACAGTTGTTAGCTGCCATGTGGGTGCTGGGATTCGAACCCCCATCTTCTGCAAGAACAGTCAGTGTTCTTAACCGCTAAGCCATCTCTCCAGCCCCAAATGGCCTACTTTCTTTTTAAAAAAAAAAATTTTTTTTTTGGTCTTTTTGAGACAGAGTTTCCCTGTAGACCCAGCTCCTGGAACTCACTATGTAGACCAGGCTGGCCTTGAACTCACAGAGATCCACCTGCCTCTGCCTCCTGAGTGCTGGGATTAAAGGCGTGTGCCACCATGCCTGGCCTTCTTTTTTTAAAATTTATATTTACTATTTTTATTTTATGTGTCTGCATGTATTGCCTGCATGTAGGTAAGTGCACCTGTGTCGTGCAATGCCCAAGGAAGACAGAGGCTGTCGGATCCCCTGGAACTGTAGTTACAGACAGCTGTTAGCTGCCATGTGGGTGCTGGGATTCGAACCCGGGTTTTCTGCAAGAACAGTGTTCTTAACCACTGAGCCATGTCTCCAGCCCCTAAATGGCATATTTCTAATACCCAAAGTACCAGGTTTACCAGGTCATAAATGTGCAGGAGCCTCTAGGCTCCTGCCCAGTAGGTGGTACCTACTTGCCTAAGCACACTTATTTTTTTTTTTTTTTTGAAATTTTTTTCCCAGAAAAGGCTTTTTTTTTTTTGGTCTTTTTGAGACAGGTTCTCCCAGTAGTCCCAGCTGACCTGAACTCACTATGTAGACCAGGCTGGCCTTGAACCCACACGGATCCGCCTGTCTCTGCCTCCAGAGTGCGCCCCCATCCCTGGCCTTTTTTTTTTTTTTTTTTTTTTTAATTCAAGAAACAGCAAATAGGAAAGCAGAGGGGGCCCCAGGCCTGGACAAACAGCCACCATCCCCAGAGGAGCAAGGGGAGAAGGGGGCTTCTAACGCCTTTCCAATCATGATGGGCCCCCTCCTCATTCTGCTCCAGCATCCGTGGGGCAGGGCCCCACCTTCCCTGGGGTGGTCAGAACCCAGCCTGCTGTGCCCCCTTCCCCTAGTGTACCTTGGGGAGAATTGCCTACTCACTTTTATCTTAGGGTGGGAAATTACAGGTTGTTATGTGACTGAGCCCATGTATCAGGGAGGGGGAGGGAATCTTGAACCCCAAGATATATAATAGATAAGGTTCTGTGTCCTCAGAATACAGAACCAAAAGTAAAAGTGTACACTGAACAAATAAGTTGGGGACCTTGGAGTGGGGACTATACCAGGTGACTGGGAAGAGTGCACCTTTCCAAGTACCCAGCAATAGTGGACAGGGAGCAGCAACCTGCCCACCATCTTGTCTGTGCTAAACCCTGCAGGGTAGTAAAATAAACTGTCTCACTTTTGCTACTCTGAGGCTCTGATGCGCATTATTCAGAAGTGGGATTCCCCTTTCCCCATAATTTGTGGGCTTGTCCAAGATCCCTTTATTTCAGGAGTATCCTCAAGGTCTGAGGAGTGAGAGGTGTGCTCTGCTCGACTTTTGGGGTGGCCTGCTCTGGCCAACCTTGGTCTCTCCCCAATACTTCAGAAAATTTCCAAGTTGATTTTGAGAAAAATGAAATTGACCCAGATGGACTTGGAGTGCTCATCACGGTGGCAACCAAATGCAAGAACCAGCCAAGGTAAGAAAAGTTGACCTGGAGCCCGGCATGGTGCTACATGCCTTTAATCCCAGCACAAGTGAGGCAGAGGCAGGCAGGCGGATCTCTGTTTGTTAACCATCATGTGGGTGCTGGGAATTGAGCCCAGGTCCTCTGCAAGAGTGGTCAGTGCTCTTAACTGCTGAGCCATCTCTCTGGGCCTCTTCATGATTCTTTTAAAAGGCAAAGAGAAAACATTTAGTAAGCATAAAAACTACAGTCTAAGCCTGGCACAGTGGTGCATGTCTGTAGTCCCAGTACTTGGGAGGCAGAGGCAGGCAAATCTCTTGGAGTTCAAGGCCAGCTTGGTCTATATAGCAAGTTCCAGGCCAGCTGGGGCTACAGGGAGATACTGTTTCAGAAAGGAAGGTACGGAGGGAGGGAGGGAGGAGAGAGAGAGAGAAATGACTGCTTAGGCAGAATGGATCAAGTTACAGTACAGGCACTCAGCAGGAAGGCTTGTTGGGCTTATACAGAAGGATGTCCACAGGCACACACGCGCCTTTTCCCTTTGAATGGAACAGAGACCACACTGGAGTAAGATGCATGCTAGCCCTGTTTCAGGATAGAGACACATGGGGAAATGGGACTTGCCAGTCTGTCGCTCCTAGGCTTCCTTGGCCACACAGGCTAGCCTATCTGAACTTTCTCTTTTCTCAGGGGGGAGGGTGAATTACTCCTTCTGTCTCACATAACAGAAAGATGGATTCTCTAACCCAATGAGGGATTTTAGAGCAGGACCTGAATGCTTCAAAAGACAGAGAGGCGAGTAGCAAGTACTCTGCGTTCAAGGCTTCCTGAGCTGACATACAGCGATACTGTGGACAGGGAGTCTGCATGCTGGTTCATTTGGCTCTACCCTTTACCCTGGCCTTCAATTCTCCTCCTCTTAACAAAGCTAATCCCAGGGTTAAGAGCTCAATACCTGGGTCCTTTGGCTTCACGTGTATACATTGACTCTCCAGGAGTCACCAGGGGATTTACAAATGAATTTAGGTAAAAACTAAATAGCTGCAGGGTTTGAATTGGCTATATTCTAGTGGTCCACAGTAAACAAGAAGAGACTGGGTCAACTATATCTATTATAATCAACAAAGATTTGTAAACTGCACCAGGGACCCTCTTGAAGGAGTGGCTAGCCAGCTGGATGCTACCAGATGAAAGGCTTACAAAAACCAAATTTACTTAATATGATACTATCAGAAAAAGGAGGCTCTTGTGTTGTGCTTGATGGAAGATGTTGTACTTTTATTCTCAATAAGATAGCATCGGGGTTGGAGAGATGGCTCAGCGGTTAAGGGCACTTACTGCTCTTGAGAGGACCAGGTGTGATTCCCAGCATCCACATGGTGGCTAACAACCATCTGTAGCACAAGTTCCGGGGAATCTGACACCCTCTTCTGACCTCCATGGGCATTGCATGACAAGGGTACACTTACATACATGAAGGCAATACACTGTACACATAAAATAAAAATTTTTTTTTGGCGTGGTGGCGCACACCTTTAATCCCAGCACTCAGGAGGCAGAGGCAGGCGGATCTCTGTGAATTCAAGGCCAGCCTGGTCTACATAGTGAGTTCCCGGACAGCTGGGCTCCAGGGAGACACCGGCTCAAAAAAGACAGAAAAAAAAAAAAAAAAAAAAAAAAAAAAAAAAGACAGCTCCTGATGGGACAGTTATCAAGGCCCTTCAATGATTGCCTACCTTTGCCAATGAATTAGCAGAAAACTCAGGAACTGATGATCCATTTATAGACTGGCTAGAAGGATGGTTTGGAAAATGAGAAGGGTTAATGTTTTAGTCCTACCTTCCTCGTGATTGCAGTGGGAACAGTAACTGCAGCAGGGTGCTGAATCATTTCTTGTATAAGGTATAAGAAATGCTAATATTTTTTTCTGTCAAACACAGTAAAATTTTTGTGTATGACAGGAATTCAAACTTTTGGGGTTTATTTTTATTATTTTTTAAATAATTTATTTATTAGCTCCATTGTTGGCTAGTTTTAAAAGAATCCCCACAAAGGAAAAGATGGGGGTGGGGAGATCAGCTACTCCAAGCCTTCAAGTTCCAGGAATGTAGCAGGGCCTTTGTATAAACAAAAATTTTACAAGGTGCAGGAAGATTAAAAAAAAAAAAATTAGGGGCTAGAGAGATGGCTCAGTGGTTAAGAACACTGGTTGTTGGTGGGCGTGGTGGTGCATGCCCCAGCATTTGGGAGGCAAAAGCAGGTGGATCTTTGTGAGTTCGAGGTCAGCCTGGTTGACATAGTGAGTTCCAGGACAGCTGGGGCTACAAGGAGACCCTATCTCAAAAAGACAAAAGAAGCCGGCATGGTGGTGCACGCCTTTAATTCCAGCACTTGGGAGGCAGAGGCAGGCGGATCTTTGTGAGTTTTATTTTGATATATCACAGTGAAAGATTTATCGTCCTCTTTTTTTTTTTTTTTTTTTTTTTTTAAAAAAAAAAAAAAAAAAAAAAAAAAAAAAAAAAGTCAATCAATGGGGCTGGAGAGATAGCTCACTGGTTATGACCCAGGTTCTATTCCCAGCACTCACATGGTGACTAACAACAATCCGACTCCTGTTCCAGGGGATCCGACGCCCTTTTCTGACCTCCTCGGGCATTAGTAAGACACAGGTACACTTACATGCAGGCAATACACTCATACACATGAAATAAAAGTAATAAAATATTAAAAATTAAAATAAAAAGAAAACTGAAATAAGCAGGCGGCTCTAGGTCTCTGCCCCAGCAGCTTTAGATAATTTTAGTTTATCTTTGATGGGAAGTTACAGTCTGCCATGTGACGGAGCCCAGGTAGCAGAGGGAGAAATGTAGAGGCCCAAGTTATAGTTAGATAAGGCTCTGTGTCCTCAGAATACAGACCCAAAACTAAGTGTAACTGAACAGCTATAATAAGATAGGGGAGTTTGGGGTGAGGACTATACCAGGTGACTAGGTTCCTCCCTAAGTATCCAGCCTATGAAGGAGGCGGGGGTGGGGAGATGGGTAGAGACTTGCTATTAATATTATAAAATCAATTCTCCTGCCATTTTGTCTGAGCTGATAAAATAAGCTGTCTCACTTTTGCTACTTTGAGTCTCTGGTGCTCATCATTCAGAAGTGGGATGAGGGGGTGTCCCCACACTGCGTCTTTTTTCCTCTTGGAATTGTAGAACCAATAAGACCAGACACCAACTGAGCATTCTGGGAAACTCAGTTTTGACTGAGAATGAGAGAAAGGGGAGGTGATCTTATAAGTCAGGAGGTTGTAGGGTCAAAGAAATGAGAAGCAGGGACAGAATGATGAGAGGGAAGAAGATTCATGTCTTCTCTAGGAATGAATGAAGGTTACTGAGAATTTGGATACTGCCTTGTGCTGATGGAGACTAAGCCCAGGGAGAGCCTTGCATTTAAACCTGGGCAGGCAGGCACTCTGCTGCTGAACTACACTCCCAGATACCTTGCATGTGTAAGAAACACTGAATATTAATCTTTTCTTTCAAACCCTGTAAAATTTGGAACTTGGTTTATGACAAGGAACTCTAATCTTTTAATCACATCACACTTTATACACGTATTCTTTGTACAGTATTGATGGTGTCTTTGGACCTCAGATTTTATTTCTAGCAAGAGGTTTCTTTTCAGTTATTGCCATGACAACTGTCCACTGTCTTGACACTAGAAGGTATGCCATTTAGTGTTTAGGTAAAATTGATACAGAAATCATGGATGGAGGATATCAGGGCTCTGTTGAGGCCCATTAAGAGAAAGATATTTCCTTCCGGTCAAAGGATTAGAATCTGCCTCTGGCCCTAGGTGGAGACATGACATAGTATTGTCTTCTCTTTTAAGAGTTAATCCAGCTGGGCCTGTCAATCATCTGGCCAAAGGACCACCCCCCAGTAAGGCCGATTTACCTAAAGCCATGCTAAGGAGTTAGGGGAAATAGTCACCCCTTTAACGATTCCTTCCAGAAACCCCACCCTGAAGTTGTCTGTGGAGCCCCTGCCTTGTGTTCTGCCCACTTTTCTTAGTCCGAGCTCAGAGAAGCAGAACTGCTCCCTTTTTCCTTTTCTTTCTTTCAGATATTGCCAAAGCTTAGGCTTGTTTTCCCTGATGCTCCGGGCTTTCTTACTCTTCCTCTGATGCCCCCTCCCCCTTTGCCATGGACTGTGTATCTGACCTCCACTGTTACCCTCCATATTAACTCAAAAGGCATGGCTTATTGAGCATGGTGGTGCACACCTTTATTTCCACACTTGGTAGGCAGAGGCAGGTGGATCTCTGTGAGGCCAGCCTGGTCTATAAAGTGAGTTCCAGGTCAGTTGGGGCTATAGGGAAACCCTGTCTTATAAAAACAAAACAAAAAAAGGCATGGTTTCTCTTCTCTATCTCTTTCCTGGCAACTTGCCTGCCCTGTTTTTTTTTGTTGTTGTTGTTGTTTGTTTGTTTGGTTGGTTGGTTGGTTGGTTTTCTTTGGTCTTTTATGAGACAGGGTCTCCCTGTTGCCCCAGCTGGCCTGGAACTTACTAGGTAGACTAAGCTGGCCTTGAACTCTCAGAGTTCCACCTGCCTCTGTCTCCTGTCCTCTGAGTGCTGGGATTAAAGGCATGCACTATGGGCGGGTCCCGCGCACCGCGTTACTGCTCGGGTCCCTGGCTCTCCGCGTTGCTGGGGTGCGTGCGTGTTGCCCACCACGTTGCTGAAGCTCTCCGAAACTACTGGATGCTGGCGACTCTACTGGTCACTTGCGATTCCAGGTGTGTTCCGTTCCAAGCTACCGGGCACTCCCTCTAGGTTCAAGATCCATCGGCAGTCGGGTCACGAGGGGAGGTGCGGGAACGGCGAAAGCAGGGTCTTTGCGAGTGTTGTTTACGAAGGGACAGCCCCCTCCGGAGAGACTGAATCGTAGGCAGTAAGACACAGAATTTAGCTCAGTCAGGTACAGCTCCTTTATTCAGTGACTCAGCTCAGCTCCAGGTCTTAGTGATTCAGCTCCGATTTATTAGGGGGAAACCAGGATATTTATAGTGTGAAGGCAGTGGCAAAAGCCTTAGTTGATAGGTGCTTTGTAGGATGCCCCATTTACATGTGGTGGTGGGCTTCTGCCAGGCTGTCAGACACTGCCTGATTATCACACAGGAAAACCTGGCAGTTCCTATGCCAGAGGCCATATATCTGTGACGGCTTCTTCAAAGATGAGTCAGGAAGAGAGTAGGGGGGCGCCCTGCTGAGAAAAGGAGTCTCTGCATAAGAATGCTGAGCCCCTTGGGCTATCCGGACATGGAGAGACTTTGACTTAACACAGCAGGGGTCCCCAACAATGCACCACCACTCACTCCTGGCTTGTTTTTTCTTTTAACTCTAATAAAATTGTCTTTGAGCTTCTCTCAGAGTCCATTCTTGAATTTTTTTATGAATGAGACTAAGAACCCAGAGAGGACCCCGATTTCCCTGGTAACAGAATTACCATAGTTAGAGGACATCTACCAATCACTCTGACAGTCACCTTAGATTCAACCAGCTTTGGTCAGCACATCTGAAAGAGCTTTCAGCCTACAGACATCCTGTTCTCAAACATAAACAAGATTAGGGTGGGGTAGACCTTTAGTTAGGTCAGCTAGGAAGTACTTAGGGTCACCACAGGACCAGTTAGTGTGCTGATCTGAGGTGTCTGAGGGAACAGGAAGATTCAGTCTTTATTTCTGGTCCCTGTCATAGTGTGTTCTAATTTAACAAATACGTTGTGTCAGACAGTGCTGCAGATCCTGGGGACAACACAGGGAACAAAATAAAGGTCCCAACCTGTAACTATCCTGGAGCTTGTAGGCACAGGCCCTGCCAATGAATCCCCAGCCCTGCAGGCAGCCAGCAATGGTGCTCAGAGTCATCTCTGTGGAAGGCAAATTCTAACTCTCCACTGTCCTTTCTGCTGGGTTGACCTGAGAAGGAAAACGTTATATCCTTGTAACTGTTCTTATACAATGTCCTTGTAAGCTTAGACCATTTGAAGTTTCCATTGTTTTACTTATCGAAATGTCACCCTGGGATGCTCAGAGATGTTTTACTGCTCTGTGGTGTCCTCGCTACCCTGAGATGTTTTATTACTCCGCACTAATGTTTTGAAACTCTATGATCTTTAACACTATGTCTGACCACTGATGAAGATGTAATATTTAAGCCAGATGTGGTGACACACCCTTTAATCCCAGCACTTGGGAGGCAGGCAGAGGCAGGAGGATCTCTGTGAGTGCAAGGCCAGCCTGGTCTACATAGTGAGTTCCAGGTCAGCGGGGACTATAGGGAGACCCTGTCTCGGGAAAAAAAAAAAAAAAAAGGCCAAAAGATGTAATATGTAGAGAATGGAAAGTTCACCAAATGGTTTAATGAGACACCTGGTCTAATTAGTACAAGGAAAGTGTAGATTAAATGTGTCAGAAATCTAAACTTCTGCCGATGATAGCTGTTTCTGTAAACTGAAATGACCATTTGACCCAGTCTTAGCCCAATTAGCCTGGCCAAGTTGTAGATCAAAATGTGGCAGATGTCCTGACCCAGGCCTGGGATATCTACTTTGAAAATTACTCAGAAAGGTTTTTGTTAAGGTTCAGATAGCCCCGCCCCCTCACCAACAGGATCTCAAGGACTTCTTATGCTCCTGAGAAAGGGAATGGAGCTGATAAGCGCCCTGGTCTATGAAGTCAAGAGAAGCAGACTTTTCTCCACTGGCCAACACAGCAGGCTTCCCCTTTGATCTCTAGAGAGAACAGGTTTTAACAGTCCCCCCTCCACCCTTTTTAAAAGACCCTAGCTCACAACCTGGGCAGACATTTTCCCTGCCTGGAAGGGAATCTGCCCCATGTGTTCCTTTGTTAATAAACTCTGCTTTCTCCTGATCAACGAATAGCGTGATACGGCTACTTTTTTATCTATCAGTTTTTCCTAAGACAACATGACCCATCATGAAAAGAAAAATAGGGCCCAGGTGCTAACCATAAAGTGATGATGTTAAATTGACGATATAATCCTCATCTGTACTTCAGTTCAGGGCCCCAGAGAATCTAAAAGCCTTTGTTGCTTTGGGGACCGCATGCATGAATAAGGGACAAAAGAGATTTCCGGCTCTTTCCTGAGTAAAAGTTTAGATTCTTTGCTGTTGGAAAATTTTTCTATAACAGACTGATTTCTGGGACTTGGTACCACAGAGTCCAAAGTGCTTCAAAGATCCACTTTCTTTAGTCCCAGTGGGAAGAAGGGTGTAATTGCCCAGATCAAGTCTCACAGCTGATTCCCATTCTGTTGCTGAAGAATTCCTAGGGCACTGGTTGAATGCAGATTTCTGGACCCTGGGAGTAGAGCTGTGGGATAAGTTTGTCCTCTGTGATCTGGGAATGGGCGACTTTCCACAAAGAGAAGCTCTCTTCTCCCAAACAGCACACACACTCCTGCTGTTTAGATTTGTAGTTTAGATTTTGTTGTTGCTTTCTTTTTGAGACAGTCTCAGGTAGTTCAGGCCTCAACCTCTTTTTTCTTTTTTTTTTTGGTCTTTTTGAGACAGGGTCTCCCTGTAGCCCCAGCTGTCCTGGAACTCACTATGTAGACCAGGCTGGCCTTGAAGTCACAGAGATCAGCCTGCCTCTGCCTTCCATGGCTGGGATTAAAGGCATGCGCCACCACGCCCAGCTAACCTTTTTTTTTTTTTAAAAAATTTTTATTATTTTTTATGTGTATGTGTGTGTTGCCTGCATGTAGGTAAGTGCACCCGTGTCATGCAATGCCCATGGAGGACAGAAGAGGCTGTCAGATCCCCTGGAACTGGAGTTACAGACAGTTGTTAGCTGCCATGTGGGTGCTGGGATTCGAACCTGGGTCTTCTGCAAGAACAGTCAGTGCTCTTAACTGCTGAGCCATCTCTCCAGGCCCGTGCCTCAACCTCTTTATGCAGCCAAAGATAACCTTGAACTCTTGATTTTCATGGCTCCACTTCCCAAGAGCTGGGGTTATAGACACGTGACACCAAATCTGGCCTTTTAAAAGTAAAAGTTTTTGAGACAGGATCTTGCTGTATACTTTTGGCTGGTCTAGATTCCTCCTGCCTCTGCCTCCAGAGTGTTGGGATTATATAAAGCTAGTGCCACCATGTCCAGCAGAAAATTGGTTTTACGGATGTTTTTCCTACAGCAATCTCTCAGTTCTCACTACAACCCTTCAGGGATAAGGCCACTGAGACCTAGAAGGGGAGTGACTTGCCCTGAGGCACAGACTCAGAGAGGCCTTATATGGGCAGTTCCTGAGGCCTCTAATGTATTTCTTTAAGAGGAAGATTTGTCCCTGGCAACTGGTGCTCAGATAGGGACCTGGGGAAGCCCTGGGGAATGGAAGGAGCTAGACAGGGGGAGGGGAGAGGACTGGCCAGTTGGTGACTTTGAGAGTACCAGAGCAAGGCAGGATTGTAGGCAGAGGACCAGAGACTGGCAAGATGCTGGGCCCTTATGGATCAGACACAATGCCAAAGTTCCATGGTGACAGTGTAATTCCTGCCTGGAGCATTTTTCTTACTTTTCTCAACAACTCTCTGAGGTGAGTACCCTTATATTCAATTTCCAGAGGTCAGTACTGACTGACACCAGAGGTGAGCGATCTTTCCTAGGTCTCAGACATGGAATTCCCACTCAGTTCTGTTCCTCTTAAATCTCAAGCTTTCTCCAGGCTGCTAGTTTTTGGTAGCCATATTTTAACGCATCCAAAGAACACAGGGGCTATCGACCTTTTTCTCTACCTAGAGTTTGATGTTTTGAGGGTAGACATTCAGGCCTGGAGGGATTTAGGGACTGACAGTACATGAGGCTGATCTTTCCTCCCAGGTGACCTTGGGCAGGTCTTGCTCTCTCCCTGGGTCAGTTCTTCTAAAGATGCAGTCAACAGTGCCAGCCTAAGGCTGTCAGGAGGAGGGAGCTGGGGAAGAGGTGTGGGTGTTTACAGAGTCTCTTTGCAAGACCAGCTGGGAAACTGTGGAGCTGGGCTGTTTTACAATAGAGCTGTCCTTTGAATTTCAACAGGGAAGGGCCAAGAGTGGATGTTTGCTGGTGTTTGCTGAAGTGGAGGCTGTTGCTGGGTTGTCTCTGGCCCCCTTGGGGTTCCCTAAGCCAGTGGGGACAAATAGTGGTCTCTGTGGATCAAAGCTCAGCCCCCAAGAACTGGAACACATGAACAAGTCATTATCCTCAGGCCAGGGCCAGGGAGAATAGTCACACTGGAGGGATCTCAGAGATGTCTGATCCAGTTTGCCCTCCATAGATGAGGAAAATGAGGCTTAGAAAAGAAGCCGGGCGTGGTGGTGCACGCATTTAATCCCAGCACTTGGGAGGCAGAGGCAGGCGGATCACTGTGAGTTCGAGGCCAGCTTGAGACCATAGTGAGTTCCAGGCTAACTGGGGCTACAGGGAGACCCTGACTCAAAAAGACCAAAGGGAAAAAAAAAAAAAAAAGGAAAGCCTTGATCAAGGCCTCAGAGTCCATCTATGTCCATAGGAATTCAGGTCTAAAGGTGTTTTTTGTTTCCTTTTAGCAATTTTGTATTTATTATTCTATTGTGTGTGTATATCTATATCTATCTCTCTGTATATATGCATGGAGGTGGGCATACATGCCAGGACCCAGGTGTTGAGGTCAGAGGACAACTTTGTGGAGTTAGTTCTGTCCCTCCACTTTTACTTGGGTTCCAGGAAAGACTCAGGGGGTCCCACTTCACATGCAAGCATCTTTTCCTGCTGAGTCATCTCACTGACCCTAGAGTTTGTTTTAATTTTTTTTTTTTTTTGTCTTTTTGAGACAGGGTCTCCCTGTAGCCCGAGCTGTCCTGGAACTCACTATGTAGACCAGGCTGGCCTTGAACTCACAGAGATCTGCCTGCCTCTGCCTCCTGAGTGCTGGGATTAAGGGCATGCACCACCACGCCCAGCTTAATTTTTTTAAAAATTTATTATTTTTATTTTATGTGTATGAGTGTTATGCCTGCATGTAGGTAAGTGCACCCATGTTGTGCAATGCCCGAGGAGGACAGAAGAGGCTGTCGGATCCCCTAGAACTGGAGTTACGGACAGTTGTTAGCTGCCATATGGGTGCTAGGATTCGAACCCGGGTCTTCTGCAAGAACAGTCAGTGTTCTTAACTGCTGAGCCATCTCTCAAGCCCTAGAGTCTGTTTTAAACAACCACCCCATCTGACCCTAGTGATTCATGATACCTGGGGACATGATCTTGAGGCACCCTCAACAGGAGGGTGGCTCATGTGGGGAGAGTTGAGGAAGGCCTTAGAGAAGCTACAGTGGGCTGGGCCTTTCATGTTGGGTGAGGAGTAGGGAAGGGGTTCCAGCTGGAACAGATGTGAACTGAGGCGTGGAGGTCGTGAAACCACCAGAGTGGCAGAAAGGGACCAGTGCTTGCATCAGGGTGTAGGGGTTGCACAAGCAAATCCTGGGAGAAGTTTCAGTAAGAACTTGCTAAAGAGACAAAGAGCTTAGCTGTTATCTTGTGGGCGCTGGAGAGCCTGTGGTGAGCCTCCCACTGAACCTGGCAGGCCTGGAGTCTGGTGGTAGGCAGGGTTCAGCATGCAGGTTCGCAGCACCGCCTGGTGACCACATTTCTCACTGCAACATGACATTGTCCGGGAAAGGGAGGGCGACATTGCACACCAGGACCAGTTCCAGACTTGGAAGTGGGACAGGTCCCTGCTGGACTCTCTGCAAGTCCTCCCAGGCCAGAGCCCCTCACTGGACATGAGGCGGCTTGGGTGTCATGGTCTAGCATGGCAGGCTTTTGCTACATCATTATTCTGTTCTGCAGCAGGTCCCATCTCCACACATTGGCACTTAACAGCCTCCTCAGGCCTTGGGAATTTGCTGAAATATTCTTTGTCTCTGTCTCTGTCTCGCTATCTCTCTGTCTCTGTCTCTCTCTCCCTGGTATTTTGAAACAGGGTCTCTCTGTAGCTCCAGCTGGCCTGGAGCTCACTATGTAGACCATACTGGCCTCAAACTCACAGAGATCTGCCTACCTCTTGCTTTTCAAGTGCTGGGATTAAAGGCATGTGCCACCATGCCTTCTCTTATTAGAGTCCCCTCTACCCTCGCCCCATTTGCTCTCACCCCTAGGCTATGCAGATTTTCACTGTATGTTCAGAGAAGAAATGTACCAAGGAGTGTGTGCTTTTCCAATCCACTGAAGCGTCCGCAGGATTGTTTATAAAATGGTAACTGCTTTCTCAGGATGAGGGACTTTCACGTCAATCTTTCCTTTTGTACTGTACTGTCTTTATACTCCATCACAATTTTTTGAGACAGGATCTTGTTCTGTAGCCCAGGCTGGCCTGGAACTCACTATATAGTCCAGGCTATATAAACCAGTGGCAATCCTCCTGCCTCAGACTCCCAAATGTTAGGATTATGGGCATGAGCCACCACACCTCACACAAATTTATTTTGGAAAAAAAACCCTTGAAATAAAGCATATGCTTTAAATCAAAGTTGGGCTTTGTGAAGCTCATGTAGACAGGACAAGTGGCCCTGTGGTCCCAGAGCTGGTCTTTGAATGGTTCACAGGATTCTATGTCCCCCTGCACTCTGACCTACAAACTCACATGCAGTTTCTCTATAGATCTAGGCACATGGCAGTTACACAAGGCTCACCTCCCACCAGATAGCTGACAGCCTTCCTCACTGGCTTCCTGCTGCCTTGCACCTCCACCTCCCACCAGTGGATGTCCAACTCATTAGAGTCTTTCTGTTTCCCAAGACCCCAGGGCCCTGCCCCCAAATCAGAGCCCTGTTAACTCTCCTGCAGAGCCACTCTGCAGAGCCGTTCCAGCCTCCCGGTTTTTCAGCTCCTCCAGGGCTACAGGGGTGTCTTTTGCTGTCCCAGCAGCCTGGAATGATGCTGCCCCCCATCCCCAGGCCTGTGCTCCAAATCACATCCTGCCATGCCTCCTCTGACCACCTAAGGCATCCTCTCTTGCACACTATGCTGCCACCAGGCTTCAGTTCTTCCTGGCAGTACCATCTGGGATTCCTGCTACTTTTGTCTCCTAGTTCTCCCCAAATATGATCCCTGGCTGAGGGCAGGGCCTTGCAGACACTGCGGGCAACTGTTCCATGCAGAGCCCACGACTGTTTTACAGTGGCTTCCAGGAAATGGTTGTTTGGTGAGAGGTCTGGGGCCTGGGGGTTCAATGGAGACACTGAAGTTGAATGAACTTAATGAACTTACCTGGTCAACTAGCCAGATGTCTCAAAGTCTAAGGGAAAGACACCTGTTTTCTGCCATTTTCCCTCTGGAAGGCTGCAGCCACACATCTGCCATGCTTTGTTTTGTGACCTCAGCAGAGGATTGGTCTGGGTCTGTGCTCAGCACTGGCTTGAGGGAACCCCCAGTCAGAGGCTGTGGGTTTTGTCTTGGTTGCCTGACATTTACTGGGCATTTGATCTGTGCCAGGCGCTGGATAAAGGCTTTCTCTTTACTCTTCGGCGCCACCCTATGAGATGGGTACCATGTCTCCCAGAAGTGGTGGAGCTGGAACTTAGGCATGGGCTGGATTGTCTGAGTAGGGATCTTGAGTCTCCCGCCTGGTGAGCTCTCAGGAAGCAGGTCTCTGGCATAGCCACTTGTCTTCTGTGCCCTCTGGAAGCCAGCACATTGGAAAAATGCTGTAACTCAATGATGTGGTGAGAATGTGACCTGGATTCAAGGGTGGCCTTGCCACCTGGATGTTTCTCTGCCCTTGTTTCTTCCTGTGAAATGAGATCAGTTCCCACCCCTCTGTTGTGTGGGGAAGTAGCTGAGCAGGCTGGGCCCAGGGGAACAGCTTACTGGACTCTGCAAATACATCCTATCAGGCCAGCAGATCAGGGAGTACCGGGGAGCACTCAGAAAGCTGTTCACTGGCCCCAACACTTATTCCATATATAATCTGTGTGTGTGTATATTATCCTTTTGCAACAGGGTCCTCAATATGTAGCTAAGGCTGGGCTATGTAGCCTAAGGCTGCCTCAGCTTCCCAACTGCAAGGATTACAGGCGTGCACCGCCATGCCTGGGTGAAGCGTATCCTCTTGGGTCCTCTCCCCATCTTTATGATGGTGAAAGCCATGCATCTTTCTTTACTACCCTCACTTATCCACAAAGCTGTCAACTAAGTAAAAGGGACACTTCCAGGTTCTGCAAGGCGGAAGCTCAGAGAGACAGCCTAGAGCTATTTCATGCTGGACACACCCCGAGATGGGAGTTAAGCACCAGACCAAGGCAGCAGGCAGAAATGAGTTTATTGCATTAGAAAAAACACCAATGAAAACTGGCAAACAACTCCTTACTAGACATAATTATTAGTCTGACTTCAAGGAAGTCATGAAGGAATCTCAAAGGTACAAGCTTTATTTCTTCTGGGAGAGGATGACAATCTCACACATCCACTCCCGTCCCTTTAGACAGACCTCAAGAAGTCCACTGTGTGACACGAACATGATTCATTTCCCACACAGCTTGCCTGTACATGCCCATGTGACGTTAGCTGGTCACAATTAGCAATGTTGCTCCTGAGATACTGGGAGAAAGGTGAGGGTGGGGTGTCCTGGTCTCGGCTTCTGGTGACAGGGGCTTGGCAAGCTGGAAAAAGACGGGCTCTCAGGCAAGAGTGATAACTTCCATCAGCCTGCAGCTTCCCGGAAGCCCAGCCTTGGACACCCACTCTTGAGGGTCCCATCCTGCCAGGAGACCCATACTAAACAGTCCCCGCTGGTCTCCACTCTAATTTACTGTTGCCATGCAGGCTTGCAAACCCGTGGTCTTCAGAACTGGACTGCTCACTTATTTGGATGTCACCTGACATTCCGGTTGGACTTGGCCCTGGTCAGGTCAGGGCAAACACTAAGGCAGAATGACATCTTTTCCTCTTGCAGAGGTCCTGATGATGCCAACTGCTATGGCTATCAGCAAAGACAGGAGGCGATGGGCAAGCATGGCCCAGCAGCAGCTTTTCATGGAGGAAAGGCCCTGTCCCAGGAGAGCAACTGAGCTCAAGTTTCAGATTAGAAGTGGTGGGACACCTGGCAGGGCAGCCCAGGTTTCACGGAGCTGCTCTGGGTCCCTTTCTCCACACTCAATCCCCCAAACCAGCAAGTCGAAGGCTCGAGTGAAGAAAGGGAATCTGAAAGCCTCTCTGGATCATAGACTTCCAGACTGTTCTATGAACTCCAAGAATCACATCATTAGGAAAACACCCACTCACACCCCAACCATGTTTCCTTCAAGCCAGAATGACAATGGAAATAAGGGCATGTTTAAAACACGTTTAGGAAACTCTATGGGAGGCAACTTTGACTTTTCTTGCCACCTTGATTCTGCACCATTACTTTCTGAATCAAATTTGTTCCTAGAGAGGACAATCACGCCCCCTCGCCTCAGTCCCTAGATGAACCCCTCATATGAGTTTGGGTGGCTGATCCTAGTGACACACAGATTAACAACATAATTGTTTGCAGACAGAAAGCCTGGGTCTCTGCTGCTTCAACTCAGACCTTACAGTAACAGTGCCAGGTCAGCTACGCTGAGGAAGAGTGGCTTGTGGGCAGGTAGAGAGGCAGGCGCTCCAAAAATGATGGTGGAGGACTGGCACTCGGTCTAGCCAAGAGGAGAAATGGCTTTATCCTGTTTTCTCTAGCCTGATCCTTGCTGTCAATCTCCTTTGATCCTGAGGCTCTGGCTGCTCCAGCTCTGGCCCCATAGCAGGCTTTGCTTGGGAAAGGGAAGGTCAGAGTTGTAGTTAAGAGTTCACTTGTGTTGAGTTAGTTATCCTACAATTGGTCCTACATGCATCAAATCCTTTGGTTCATTTAATGCCGGACAGTAACCGCTTCAGGCTCGTGGATTTTATAAAACTCACCTGGCTCTCACAGGTGTGGAAACCTGGGTGGAATGTGGGCATTCTCTGGAAAGAGGGTCCAGACCAGGATTCTCCCAAACTGCCTCCTGCTTTCTGTCTAAACAAACGCTCTCCCTTTCTCCAATGTAGAAGACGCTTAGGAAATAGCGTCAAAAGTGAACTCACAGACAAGACAGCCTTAATAAATTATTATAATACTATTAGAAGGGATGGCGTTTTGTTCTGCCTCTCAGGAGCAATGTCCTGCATGCAGCCTGGTGATCTCCTTCCCTGGGAAATTTAAAAAAACCATCCCCTGGTTGTTAGCTCTGATGTAAAATTATAAAATAGAAATCTGGTAGGGTTTGTTTTGTTTAAAAAGGAAAAGCCCTGGAGAGGTGGGCGGTCCTGAGCAGTCCTGTTAGCTTTGGCCGTTGGGTCTGCCTACAGAGTTCCCTCCGGGAGGCTGGATCTGGATGGAGTCCAGGAGGGGCCGAAGTGCCTGTCCAAACGGCCTGTGAAGAAAGACACATGAGACGGGAAAGTTGAAATGGGCGCGGACAGGCTATGGCAGCACCACCACACACTGATTTTCTTAAGGGGGCTATAGTTTGCTGAGTGCTCCCAAAGGCACATATGCTAAGAGACTTGGTCCTCAGCCTGCAAAGCATTTGAGAGGTGGTAGGGCCTGGTGGAGGCTTTCTAGTCTTTGGAGGAGAAAATGGGATCCCAGCCCTTTCTGCTCTCTTTGCTTCCTGGCCAGAAGAAGTAAGCAGCTTTGCTCTACCATGCGCTCCCTGATTTGGTAAGTTTCTTTGGCACAGGCACAAAGGGCCAAGTGACCATGGACTAAAACCTCTGATACTGTGTGCCAAAGTAGAGTCTTCCTCCTTATAAACTGGTTGTCTCTTTGTTACAGTAACAGGAAGCTTGACTGACCAAGAACACCTTCCAAATAGGCTGTTTTCTATCTTTACTCCCAGGGTCCCCTCTTCTGTGGGCGCTACCATCTTATTACTGACTCCCTAAGTCTGTTCAGCTGTTGTTTCAATAGGCTGGTTACCCACAGGGAACTAGATTTCTGTACTTCCTCCTGATTTCCTGCCTCTACTTCCCAAGGGCTGGGATTGCACACATGTGCCAAAACATCCAGCTTACTTGTACCTTTAATTCTTGCAAAGAGGAAAATAAAAAATCAAATTAAAGCCAGGAAGCTGAGGCACAAGAAAAAGGAAGTCAGGATGAAGTCAGGAGAGAAGAGGCTCCAAGCCTGGATTCTTCAAGGAATATAGGGATGCTCAGAACAAATGACCAACGGTGTTGATGTTACTAAAGGGCACCTACTTAAAAAAAAATCACTGCAAACACTGGAGTCTGGAGAAGTTTTGAGATTACCGCACTCTTAAGGTGGCCTACAATACATCCTGGGCACAAGTGTTTTCCTCAGAGGAAAATAGTGTGCATTCCCCACCACCTCCACGAGGTGTGGTTAAGTAACCCAGCCTGGCCTCAAACTCACTGTGGTTCCTTTGCCTCAACCTGTACCAGGACTACAGTGTGCACACCACACCTAGCTGATACTGTGCCATACACACACCTTTTTTTTTTTTTGGTCTTTCTGAGATAGGGTCTCTCTGTAGCCCTAGCTGTCCTAGAACTTGCTATGTAGACCAGGTTGGCCTTGATCTCACAGAGATCTGCCTGCCTATGTCTCCTGAGTGCTGGGATTAAAGGCGTGCACTACCACATCCAGCTCCTTTTCTTTTTTTTTAAAATAAATTATTTTATGTGTATGAATGTTTTGCCTGTATGTATGTAAGTGCACCACATGTGTGTAGTACCCAGAGTCTAGAAGAGGGTGTTGGATCCTCTGGACTGGAGTTACAGTTGGTTGTGAGATGCCGTGTGGATGCTGGGAACTGAACCCGAGTCCTCTGTAGAGTGGCGAGTGCTCTTACCTGCTGAGCCATCTCTTCAGCCCTGACTCTTCCTTTTTTGAAACAGGATTTTACTATGTAGCCCTGGCTGGCCTGGAACTCAGTTATAGACCAGGCTGGCTACCTGCCTCTGCCTCCTGAGCACTGGCATTAAAGGTGTGCATCCTTATACTAGGCTGATTCTGCCATTTTTGAAAATCAGTCCTGGGGCTGGAGAGATGGCTCAGTGGTTAAGAACACTGGTTGTTCTTGCAGAAGACCTGGGTTCAAATCCCAGCACCCACATGGCAGCTAACAACTGTCTGTAACTCCAGTCCCAGGGGATCCGACAGCCTCTTCTGACCTCCTCAGGCATTGCACGACATGGGTGCACTTACCTACATGCAGGCAATACACGCATACACATTTAAAAAAAATTATATAAAAAAAAGAAAATCAGTCCTAAGATATAGGGAATGAAGTGCTCAAAGTACACACAGATCCAAGTGGAAGGGCTGGAGAGGTGGTTTAGTGGTTAAGAACACTGGTTGCTCTTGCAGAGGACCCAGGTTCAATTCCCAGCACCATAGATCCAAGTAGAAATATCAATCCGAATGCAGACACCCCAGTATTTGCACCCTTTACATAGTAACAAGAACATCATTCAGGGTCTTATAACCTCGATCCTTCAGTAGGGCTGTAAGAGTTCACACACCCACCGGGATATGAAGGCAGTGACAGGACTGGAAACTAGGGCTCCTCAGCAGCCTTGTTTCCTATGCAGTTTTTTCCTGGGGGGTTCCTACTCAAGTGTGAAAAACAGCTTCCCTTGTAGATCTAGCTAAATGTGCCAGGTCCCTGCAAGACTCTAATTCAGGAGAAACTGAGTCAGAGACAGCAAAGGACACAGTCCAGGAGAGGCAGACACACCTTGATACAATCAGAAAAGGGAGGGAGAAGGTGAGATGCCTTTGGGGGTGTGGGTCCCTTCAGAAGATGACTCCTGGATGATGGCCCACATGCCTTTCCTAGGGTTGGGACCAGTTAGGGCAGAGGACTACAAAGTGTCCTGGAAGGAAACTTCTGCTGAGGGCTCTCTGAACTGTAAGGTTCATGGACAAGCAGAACCTGGTTGTTGAGGGAGTCAGAGCTGAAGGTGTGGTGACAGAAAGATAAACAACAGTTATGAAAGGCGCTGACCTCCTCTGCCATTTTTTGAAGTCTGCACTTTAGATGGGCACTGCTGGGAAATAGCTTGCTTCATCTATCAGGTACCAGGATTTTGTCCAAATACTGAAGGAAGTGTCAAGTGGAGTCTAAGTTCTGCCGTGGCACTTAGACCAACATAGAGTGAGTCTATCGCTAAAGAGGGTGTGGTCAGACTGGAACACACTGGTGGGTGGGGAGAATGGGGACCTTCTGTGGTAGAAACTGCCACAGACTGGTGCTTCTGGCTGGGAGGATTCTGCTGCCACCAGGGGAGGGACACTGACTATGAATGGAGACTCTTTCCTTTCCTTTTTTTTTTAAATTATGTGTATGCAAGTATTGCCTGCATGTAGGTAAGTGCACCTGCGCCGTACAATGCCCGAGGAGTTACTGGGACTGGAGTTATGGACAGTTGTTAGCTGCCATGTAGGTGCTGGGATTCAAACCTGGGTCTTCTGCAAGAACAACCAATGTTCTTTCATTTTTCTTTTGGTCTTTTTGAGACAGGGCCTCCCTGTAGCCCCAGCTGTCCTGGATTCACTATGGAGACCAGGCTGGCCTCGAACTCACAGAGATCAGCCTGCCTCTCCCTCCAGAGTGCTGGGATTAAAGGCCTGAGCCACCATGCCAGCAAGAACAACCAATGTTCTTAACCACTGAGCCATCTTCAGCCCCTGCTTTTTTTTTTTTTTTTAAAGACAGGCTCTCAGGGAGCTCACTACATAGCTGAGGCTGGTCTGTAACTTTCCTGATTGTCCTGACCTTGCCTTGAATGGGGATTTCCAAAGTTGGTCAAGGCAGGGGCAGAAATGCACAGGTCCCACTTACGTTGAGAGAACTTCAGAGGGCAGGTCGGTGATGTAAGAAGGAATCTTCCGCCCAGTCAGGAACTGTGCCACTTCGTTGCTGAACGTGTTACAGTTGTGTTCAAAGAGGTTGTAAGCCTCACCTCTGTAGATGTGAGAAAGGGGTAGAGAGCAGTTGAGCAAGCCAGCCAGCAGCTATGTGGAACAACTATGACCAGAGATGAACAGGTGGACCTAGCTGCCCAGCTGGCCTGCTGAAACAGGCCAAAGGACAGCTCAGTCTGTAGCTCTGGACCTGTAAGAAGGGACTGACAATGGAGGATGAACTGAAAACATAGTTTCCAGTTCCAGAATCTTTTTTTTTTTGGTCTTTTTGAAGCAGGGTCTCCCTGTGGCCCCAGCTGTCCTGGAACTCACTATGTAGACCAGGCTGGCCTTGAACTCACAGAGATCCGCCTGCCTCTGCCTCCCAAGAGCTGGGACTACAGGTGTGCACCACCACACTGGCAGAATCTTTTTTAAAAAAATATTTTATTATTTTTATTTTATATGTATGTGTGTTTTGCCTGCATGTAGGTAATTGCACCCATGTTATGCAAAGCCCTTAGAAGACAGAAGAGGCTGTTGGATCCCCTGGAACTGGAGTTATGGACAGTCGTTAGCTGCCATGTGGGTGCTGGGATTCAAACCCAGGTCTTCTGCAAGAACAACCAGTGTTCTTAACCGCTGAGCCATCTCTCCAGCCCCCAGTTTCAGAATCTTTAGATTCACAAGAGCACACTAGGGTTAGAGCAAAACCCTCACTGAAGTAAGTTGCTTTTTAAAAAAAGTTTTTAACATTTATTTAGTGTGTTTGTGTGTATGAGAGAGAGAGAGAGAGAGAGAGAGAGAGAGAGAGAGAGAGAGAGAGAGAGAATGCAGACATATGTGAGGGCAACTTGTGGGTTTTTGATTTTTTCTTCAGTGTGGGCCTTGGGGATCTAATTCAGGTCGTCAGGTTGATAGCAAGCACCTTTACCCATCCAACTATCTCATCAGTCCTCAGCTATTTATGAGACAGGGTCTCTAGCTCAGGTGGGCTTCAAACTCTATTTGTAGCTGAGGATGACCTTGAACTTATGATCTTCCTGCCTCAACCTCCTAAGTGCTGGGACTACATGTGTTCAACAACATACCAGTTTATGCAATGTTGGGGATTGAACCCCAGGCTTTGTGCATGATAGGCAAGCACTCTACCAACTGAGCTATAACCCCAGCCACAATAAAACAAAGAGAAAATCTATTCAAGTTTATATTTCATCTGATTCCTTCTAAAAAACCTTGCTTTTGATGGTCAGGAAAAAGCACTTGGCCAGTGGAAGTGGAGAACAGTATTTATGGATTTTAATAAGAGGGAATGAAACTTTCCTCTAAGTTCCAGCAGAAAGCATGCCGGGATGAAGTGTCTGCTTGAACAGATTTGGGCTCTTTTGGTTGCACAGTAACTGCATTCTCTTCATATTCATTAGCAAAGACTGGACCAGGCTTGTGCTGATTGTATCAGGGAAGGGGGCATAGTCCAACCTTTTAGGGGTTGATTCTCTAGTTGTGGAGATACAGCCAGCCACCACCCTGTCCGTCCTTACTCACCGGAACAGAGATTCCCCCAGAGAAGACAGGTATTCCAGAAAGATTTCCTCTGTGACTTCTGTGCTTCCCACATCAACCACAGAGTCTGGGGGCCCAAGCAATGTCCCTCCCTGAAAGAACCAACCCGGAGAAAGTCATTAAGTCACCATCACTACTGCCTTTTCTTCTTTAATTGCGCTGGGCAATCAATCAGGCCCAGGGCCTTAAGCTAAACACTCCACCACTGAGTTTACCCTTATGACCTCTGTTGAACTAATTAAAAATAATTAATTTTTATTTATGTTTTTTTTTGTTTCCCTGTAGCCCCAGCTGGCCTGGGATGCACTATGTAGACCAAGTTGGCCTTGAACTCTGGCCTCCCAAGTGCTGGGATTAAAGGTGTGTGCCATCATGCCTGGTCTAAGGCTTTTGTTTTTAAATGTGGCTTTCCACCCAAGGCCACAAAAGCTCTGTTCTAAAACTTATTTTTAACTTTTGGAGTACCCTTCGCAGATGAAGAGGGCTATTTCCTATTTGTGTCAAGGTTATAAAGTTTAGAGCTGGGCTTCTTGTTGGTGAGGCCTCGGAAGCTGATTCTCTTGCAGGTCCATTCATTCTGCTGTTAAGAAGACAGAAACCCAGAATCATGTCTCCTTTTGCCCTAATAGGCCTGATCACAAGGACAGAACACAACAACTCTTGCCACAGGAGACCAGAGGAGTAGGTACACTAGCCAAGAGGGACGCAACAGGGCACCAAGGAGGAGAGCAGAGCTGCCTGAAGAAGCCACTGACTGACAGTCCCTGAGTGCTTCCTGTGAGGCTAATGTTCTAGGCATGAGGAAGGCATGATGAACAGGACTAGTAACTATGGCAGCCTAGGGATACTTACTTCAGAGATGTACAGGGGTCAAGGTCACTACTCACGCTCTTATTAATCACTCACATAACATACTGAGAACTTACTGTGCGCACACTTAATGCTGGGTACTGGGGCACAATGCATGCAAACAAGTGAGATTTTTGCCCACATGGAACTTAAAGTCTATCTGGGAAGGTAGACAAAACAATCCTGTAAATCAGTGTGTAATGAACCAGCTGAAATAAGGGCTATGTTGGAAAAGTACTGAATGCCCTTAGTACCTCTGACAGGGAAGGTCACAAGATTTGCCCCAAGTGACACTGAGAGCAATCTGAAGGAGAGGCGTGTCTGAAGAAGCCTATGTGGGTAAAGGTCAGGAAGCTGTTCTGAGGTTGCTGTACAGGTTAGCCCAAAGTGTGCTCAAGCAGTAACTAAGAAGGCAGTTAGGGAGGTTACAACCTGGATAGAGGCTGGCTGGAGAGGGAGCCAGAGACCAGCTCACGGCAATCCCTGCTGAGTCTTCTGACTAAAGCAGAGGAATGCTTTGAAAAAAACAATCACTTTGAACAGGCCAAGATGGCACATAATTGTAATCCCAGCACCAGTGAGGTGGAGACAGGATCAGAAGTTCAAGGTCATTCTTGGCTACAAAGAGTTTGAGGCCAGTCTGGGCTATATGAGACCCCATCTCAACAAAAAGGGTGGAGGGCTGGAGAGATGGCTCAGTGGCTGCTCTTGTAGAGGACCTGAGTTCCGTTCCCAGCACTCACATGGTGGCTAACAACCATCTGTAACTCTAGTTTCAGGGGATCTAATGCCCTTTTCTGGCCTTGTGGGCATTGCATGACATGGGTGCACTTACACATATGCAGGCAAAACAAACATAAAAAAATAAAAATAAAATATTAAAGAAAATCACTTTGTTTCCTATATGGAGGACAAAGGGAGATCAGGAGGCTATCACCCACAGGTCCAGGCTAGAGAGGAGAGTGGTCAGGACCAGAGTGAAATGTTTGGAAATGGAAAGAGATGAGGAGAGAAAGACTAAGATACACTGACAAGGTAGAATTGACTAGGCTTTCTGGGTGTAGGGACACACACCTGAAATCCTAGCACCTGAGCGGTGGAGGGAGACACAGGAGAAATCAGGAGTTCAAGATTATTCTCAATGAATTTGAGGTTAGCCCTGGGCTATATGAGACCTTTTTAAAAAAGCAAACACACACACACACACAAAAAGAACCGACTAGGCTTAATGAAAGGTTTATTATAGGTAGGGCGGACAGTGAAAGAAATCGGGAATTGCTTCCTACTCATGATATCAAAATAAATGGCTCGTCTTTGCTTGAGCACATCGTTTGATGACTTTAAAAAATGTTTTATTTATTCTATGTGTATGAGTATATTTTATATGTATGTATGTGTATGCATGTATGTAAGTGCACCTGTGTCGTGCAATGTCCGCAGAGGTCAGAAGGCAGCCTGGCTACCCTGGAACTGGAGTTTGGTTGTTAGCTGCCTTGTGGAACCAAACCCAGGTCCTTAGCAAGAGCAGCCAGTGTGCTTAACCACTGAGTCATCTCTCCAGCCCCTCCTTGATAACTCTTAGTTACCTCTGACAGGAATGTTCTGGAAAGGCCATGGGTTTTACACTCAGAGACCATGTAAGAGGGATCCACAGGAGCAGGCAGAATGGAGAGGGCAGCTGGCTGGGTTACCTGATAAAGATGTTCTCAAATGAGTCAGTCTCTCTCCCTGGGTGCAAACGATGAAATCCAGAGCCTGGATGCTAGGCAAGTGTTCATCACTGACACGCCCCCAACTCTTAAATGAGCCTTAACATCTGTTTTTCTTTTTTTGGCTTAAAATTCTTTTTACATTTATTTGTGTGTGTACACGTGTACACAGGTTGGAGGACAACTTGCAGGACTCAGTTCTCTCCTTCCACCATGTCAGTTCCAGGGATTGAAGTTAGGTCACCAGACTTGGTGGGTGGCAGGCAACTTTTATCTGTGGACTCATCTCTCTGGTCCCATTTTTTTACTTTTTTAAAGTTTTTTATGCTGGGCATGGTGGCATGCACCTTTAATCCCAGCACTCAGGAGGCAGAGGCAGGTGGATCTCTGTGAATTCAAGGCCAGCCTGGTCTACATAGCAAGTTCCAGGCCAGCTGGGGCTACAGGGAGAAACACGGAGACCCTGTCTCCAAAAGACCAAAAAACCCCACCAAACCTTTTTACTACATTTATGTTATGTGTGTGTGTGCACATGCCACACATATGCCACAATGCATGTATGGAAGTTAGAGGACAACTTGTGTGAGTCAGTTCTACTGTGTGGGTCCCAGGGATCAAATTCAGGCTGTTAGGCTTTGGTGGCAAGTGCCTTGGTCCACTGAGCCATCTCAGCCATCTCACTGGCCCCCAGTTTTTTGTTGTTTACTTTTTTGAGATAGAGTCTCTTGTAACTCATGCTGGCCCTGAACTCAGTCCTTGAACATAGTCAAGGATGACCTTGAACTCCTGATCCTCCTGTCTCTACCTCTCAAGTACTGGGATCACAAGCACACTTAGCTTGAGTCTTAGGGTCTGTATAAGGAACTAGGCTACAGCCTTCTTCACACACTGAGCCACAGGGCAGAGGTAGACAGTAGAAGCAACATTCGTGGCCTACAGGAAGCCCCCCTGGAGTCACAGGCTGCAGGTCAGGGGAAGATACTCACCGGGGGACAGCTGGAAATACCACCACTGCCGAAGAAGAACTCATCCTTGTGCACAACTATGGAGGTGTGCCTGCCACACAGAGAGGACAGTGAGCCAGTAACCTACTTCTCCAAGGAAAAGCAAGCACTACAGTGCAATGAGAGTACTTTCTGCCCAAAGATGTGACAGTGGTAGCCAGTCTTAGAAGACTACCCAAATAAAGGTATGTGAGAGAGACAGTGCCCCTCCCTATTTGGGAGGAGCTGACCCAGGACTGCCCCCAACCCAGGACTGCCCCCAACCCAAATCCACATATGCTCAAGTCTCTTATATAAAATAGTACAGGATTTGCACAGAACCTGTAATCATCCTAAGTACACGCTGAAGCACTTCAAGATGACTTATATTAATAGGACTACATAATAAGACTATATATAACATTCGGGCTGGAGAGATGGCTCAATGGTTAAGAACACTGGCTGTTCTTGCAGAAGACCTGGGTTCAGATCCCAGCACCACATGGCAGCTAATAGCTGTCCATAACTCCAGTTCTAGGGGATGTGACGCCTTCTTCTGACCTCCGCAGACATTGCACAACATGGGTGCACTTACCTACATGCAGGCATAACACTTATACATGCAAAATAAAAATAGTAAGAGGTAAAATATTAAAAAAATAAGCCCACGACACTCAAATAATTGTTATACTAATAGGACTATATGAATGGCACTCTACAAATATTATTATACTGTATTTTTTAGGAATCATGACAAAAACAGTCTGTATATGTTTAGGACAAACATATTTACCATTTCTGAACATTTTCTTTCTTTTTTTAAAAGTAATTTATTTGTGTGTTGGGGGGCAGACAACTTCTACCATCTGGACTCTGGGGATCCAGCTCAGGTTGTCAGGCTTGGAGGTAAGTACCTTTAGTAGCCAAGCCACCTCTCCGGTTCCTCGTCTGTCATTCTTCCTTTCCTTTCTACACGTACTTACTGTGTATATGTGTGCATGGATGAGCATGTTTGTGCCACGGCATACATGGAGGTCAGAGAACAATTGTGGGAGTTGATTTTCTCCAAGAAAAAGGCTCCAAGATCAAACTCAAGTTGTCACGCTTGGTGGCAAGTGTGCTCACAAGCTAGGTCATCTCGTTGGCCTTTTCTTTTTTCTTTAAATCCTTACGTCACAGAGCTATTTTATTAGCACCAACATCCCTGATTTTGACACTGCTCAAGAGATAGCTTATGCATATCCACAGTAGAATAGGTAGCACTGTGGTATATTCATGTTCTGAATATTTTCAGTTGTAGCAAGTGAAATTCATGGACAAGGAGGGCTGCACATGCAATGACTGGGTGTCCTCCACCTGGGCTCTGCTAGTTAGATGATTGTGGAGTCAATTTTCTCCTTCCCAGTGGATGATTTTTTGCTGTGGAAGCACTATAGGATGTTGAACAGTATTCCTAGACTACCCAGTAGGCACCTCCATTTAGCTGTGACACACAAAAAATCTCTAGCACTGCTAACACCTCGTGGTGGAGGGACTTAACCATCCTGTGGAGAACTGCTGTTTTGGGATATGGGAATTAACAGAGCTAGGTTTCTGGCTGGGAGCCATAGACTGCTCTGAAATGTGCAGAGAGTTGCTCTGATCATAGAGCAGTAGGAGTCTCAGTCCACTTACCAGATGCCTTCCAGTTGTTTCCCTGTGGAGAAGAGAAGAGAGTTAGGCACTTGGGACTGGACCAAATGGTCCCTGTCAGCCTCAGGAAATTCAGAACTCACTCAAACTAGGAGGAAACTATTAGAAACCTCACGAGGACTTTCTGGAGATGTGGCTCTCTTCATGCCTGTCCTCTGGTCCTGATAAGGGTGCTGCACTTGGTAAGTTTGAAGTAATTTTGTGGGCCAGTCTGATGGCTCAGCAGATCAAGGCACTTGCCACCAAACTTCACAACCTGAGTTTGCTCCCCAGGACCAAGATGGCAGAAAAAGAACCAATTCCTGCAAGTTGTCCTTTGACCTCCACACCTGTACCGTGGTATGCACACCCACTCCAACCACCCCTCCAACAGATGATATATAAAAAAAAAAAATCTTTTAAAAAGTAATTTTTGGCTGGGTGTGATGGCACATGCCTTTAATCCCAGCACTCGGGAGGCAGAGGCAGGTGGATCTCTGTGAGTTCAAGGTCAGCCTGGTCTACATAGTGAGCTCCAGGACAGCTGGGGCTACAGGGAGACCCCGTCTCAAAAAGACACCCCCCCCCTAAAAAAAGTAATTTTCCTTTCTCAGAAAGCAAAATAAAAACACTGGCATAAATGTTATGCCCATTCTTATTTCCCTTTTTAATTTCTCTGTCTCAACCACAGTAAAGACATAGTAAAACAACAGAAGCTGTTACCTGTGAGGCCGGGCTGGGTCTGGAACTCACATTGTAGACCAGGCTGGCCTTGAACTCACAGAGATCCACCTGTCTCTGCCTCTGCTTCTCATGGCCTATTAAGCAATCCCTCTATGTGCCAGCAATGTTAGGTGTCACAATGCAAACACAAAGATTATCCTCACTCTAGAAGCTCAAAGTCAAATGGAAAGAGACACACAAATAATTAAGTAAAACATAATGTTGATCAGCTCTGTAGCAGTGGTAAAAATAGGACATTATATCTAATAAAGATAAAGAACCACCCTCATGAGCTTGACTTCAACGAGTGACAGAGCAAGCAGGGACAAAGCTGGACGTTTATGCCAGAGAACAGTGTGTGCAAATATGTAACTGTGAAGACTGAGGCTGGCAGGCAGAGGCAAGAGCAGTGACCATGGCATGAAGAGGAGCAGCTGGCAGAGCCACGGCAAGGCAGAGTGGGCTGGACAGAAGCAGAATACTTCCATCAGATCCACCCTACAATTTTTTTTTTTTTTTTAATGTTTTTGAGACAGGGTATCACTGTAATGGGGGCTGGTCTGGAACTCACTATGTAGATCAGTTTGGCCTTGAATTCACAGAGATCTTCTTGCCTTTGCCTCTGGTGCTGGGACCACAGGCACCGACCACCACAACCAGCTCCACCCTAAATTTTTTTTATTTATTGTGTGCAGGCAAATACTCATACACATTAAAAATAAATCTTTATAAATCCCAGCACTCGGGAGGCAGAGGCAGGGTTAGGGTGAGTTCAAGGCCAGCCTGGTCTACACAGTGAGTTCAGGACAGCTGGGGCTACAGGGAGACCCTGTCTCAAAAAGACCCAAAAAATATATACACTATAGGAGATGTAGAGAAGATGACTGTGAGGGCGGAGCTGAAAGAGCAGCGTAGAGGTCACGGGCAGATCCCTGGGAGATAGCACAGCTCACTGCTCAGACGAAGGCAGTGAAGGCAGTGGGAACAGGGGCAACTCTCTTACCCGGAGTTAGCAGTTCACATGAGTTCTTGCTGATTGCTAAGGGCCGCCTCTGTTGTCCAGCAGGGAAGGAGAGTGGCCCCTTGAATTTCTGCCTGTGCTTGTATTACACTGTTTCCTTTTCTAGGTCAATTATAAAATTTCAAATATGTCTCTTATGCTTAAATTTGTTTATTTACTTGTACTGGGAATGAATTCAGAGCCTTCCGCATGCTGAGCAGGTGCTCTACCACTGAGCTCTACTCCCAGGCTCTAGAGAACTCTTTCTGGGACAAGGTCTTATGTATCCCTGGCTGGCCTAGAGCTTGTTATATGGCTAAGGATGACCTTGAATTTCTGATCCTCCTGCCTCCACCTTCTGAGTGGTGGGGTTAAAGGTCTACCACATTTGGCTTATGTGATGCTGGGTGATGGAACCCAGGACTCTGTACATGCATGGAAACATTTTACCACTGGAGCTCTATTCCCAGCCCTGTTCTCACACATTTTAAAAGTAGTGTGTAGGGCAAAGATTAATCTGTGTTTCTTCATTTAAAAAATATTTTATTTATTTTTATTTTACCTGTATGAGTGTTTTGTCTGCATGTAAGTGCACCATGTATGTACCTGTGGAGGCCCTTGGAATAAGTGTTAGCTGCTCTGTGTGGTTTGGGTCCTATGGAGGAGCAGGAAGTGCTCTTAACTGCTGAGTCATCTTTCCAGCCTCAGGCAAAGATTTATTAACACGTTTTTTCAATGATGAATAAAGGTGCAGGTTTGTCTAGTGTAAACGGCAGAGCAAGGTATGAAGATGAGCGGCTGGAGAAGCTTAGGCAGAAGTGTAAGGCTTGCTGCTGCAGCCAACTGCTACACAGAAAAGAACAAGGGCTATGCCTCGACAAGACGACAGGCAGTGGGAAGGGAACTGCAGAGAATCTGGGGGCAAGATCAGGATGGGAGTAGGCGGAGCGGGTGGTGAGACAGAAGTAGGGCACAAAGCCATCTGGGAACCTGAATTAGGCTCAATGGATATTAGCACAGTATAGAAGCAGATTATTCCCCACTGGGATTCCATAGCAGGCTGAAGAGTGGGTGGTCACATGGTGGCATATTTCTAAGTCTATTGGCACAACTCATACATTCATTCTGAAGCCTAAGGAACTTGGGAAACCAACAGAAGCTGTGGGCATCAGCTCCGTGGTGAACAGCAAACAGTGCAGGTCAAGGTGTGTCCTTTTTTTTTTTCTTTCTCTCTTTTCCTCTTTTTGAGACAGGGTCTCCCTGTAGCCCAAGCTGGCCTGGAACTCACTATGTAGATCAGGCTGGCCTTGAACTCACAGAGATCCACCTACCTCTGCCTCCTTTGTGCTGGAATCAAAGGTATGCGCCACCACGTCCAACCTAAGGCTTGCCCTTTGTTAGCCTTCCACTGACTGCAAGAGAATTTGAGCATATCAAAGCCACAGAGGGAATACTCCACTGGCACTTAGCTGGAAAGAATGTCTGGCGACAGACACTGGCTAGGCTGCTGCTGTACACACACCTACTGATGGGCGTGAAGTGCAGCCCCAGCCCCCAGTTCACTTCACACACTCTTCCCTTAGCAACAGTGTTTTAACTGGCACTTTGCCAACAATATGAGAGGCTTAGTGTTAACTTGAAAAATTAGTTTATTCTTCTCTGAGAAAATGTAAAAGGAAACACTTGTTTAACACAAGTAGCCTTCTGCAGTCAAAAGTATAAGAAAATGCCTTCAGGCAGAAGGGCTCCCCCTCCTATGAGGAAAGAGCATCAGCGAGTCAACGTGCAAGGGACTGGGGATGAAGGGCAGTGGTGGAGCTCCTGTCTGGACCATGTGCAGGCCCTGAGTGCTAGCCTGAGCCCTGCAAAATAAATCCCAATACTACTTGATAGTATTGGGATTCCTTAGTCAGTCTAGGATTCTTTTTAATTTCTTAAATTTAATTTTATGTGTGCAAGTGTTTTGCCTACTTATATGTATGTGTATTATGTACACACCTGGCACCCAAAGAGACCAGAAAAAGGTGTTGGATACCGTGGAACTGGGGTTACAGTGGAGCCAGACTGTGAGTGCTGGGAACCAAACCTGGTGTCTTCTGCAAAAGCAGCAAGTGCTCTTAACCGCTGAGTCATCTCTCCAGCTGAGGATTCTTTTCCAGTGTTAAACTACAGCCAGGTATGGTGGCACACATCTGTAATCCTAGAACTTGGGGAGGCTGAGGCAGGAGAACTGCTGTGAGTTTGAGGCCAGCTTGGGCTACAGAGCAAGACCCTGTCAGAGGGAGAGGGAGAAAGAGAGGAGAAGAGAGGAGGCTAGAAGATGAAGATTCAAATCTCGCCTCAGCCAAATGAAACCCTGGCACAAACCACAGAAAACTTTGGCATTCTTCCTGCCAGCACTGAGAGGGTCTCCTTTTTTTTTTTTTTTTTGGTCTTTTTGAGACATATGTAGACCAGGCTGGCCTTGAACTCACAAAGATCCACCTGCCTCTGCCTCCCTAGAGTGGGGATTAAAGGCATGTGCCACCAGGCTCGGGCCTGAGGGTCTCCCTCTTGAATACTGTCTGTATATTAGCCAGGCTTTCTAGAAAACACTTTGGGTAGGTGTCTATTCTCACCATTAACCAGTCAGTGTTCACTGAATGCCAGACTGTGCTAGACTCTAGGGATACATGAGCGTTTCTGCCTCATGGAGCATCCAGTACAGCTGGGGGATGGGAGTGATGTGGATAGATATGAGACAAGCACTTTTTTTTTGGTCTTTTTGAGACAGGGTCTCCCTGTAGCCCCTGGAACCACCCTCGGCATGAGACAAGCATTTATAAAACAGGTTGATGAATGCTCTCACAGGAACACAGGATGGTATCAGCATAGGAGGGGGTAGGAGCAAGATTTGGGGAGAGGGGTTAGGAAAGCTAAGATGTCAAGGACAGAAAGAAGTGAGGAAGATCAAGAGATGGTGAGAGGTGTCCCTAGCCTGTGAAAAGCCAAGGTAAAGAGACCTGAAGGCACCTGTGCTGCTGGGGTCTGGCAACCCTTCCCCACAGAGGTTCCACTTGAAGCATGCCCCGATGTTCACAGGCACCTACTGGGGGAACTGAGGAAACTGTTGTTCAAAGTTATTTCTCACAGGGCCGGAGCTTGTTGGTGAACTCAGCAGAGAGGCTGGTGTCAAGTGTGCTGTGAAAACACGTGGTAGGGACAGGTGAGGGTACATGCTTTACACAGGAGCATATAGGGCCCTGAAGCCACATACATCTTGGTTTGCCATAAAGTACTGCAGGATTACTTCATTCATTCAGTGGATGCCAAACAGTGAACACACAGTGAACAATAAAAACGAAAACAAAGCACAATAGACTGCATTAAAATATAAAAAAATCCCTCAGATCTGAATAAATTCTATTTAATCTTCAAGCCTGAGTCATTCCTATGATCAATGCTGGTTCAGTGGCCCTGGTTTCCATCCCAGCACATTCCACCCACACCCCCTCATTTGACAACCTGCTCTACAGCCACTGGGACACTGAGGCGCGAGGTTCCTGCTGAAATGGTTGCCGTGCCACGCACTCATTTGGCCCATCATCACAACCCCCTTCCACTGCCGCCTCACTACGTCTGCATGCACGTTATTTTTAGCGAAATTAACACAGAAGAGTCCCTATTTCTATTTGTTCTGCTGAATTAAGGAACTGAGTATAAAGTCTCAAATAGTCATTGCATTGCATACTGCCAACATACGTACAGATTGAGCATTGTTTTTCCAAACTGAGGGCCTCATGCATGTTAGGTAAACACACTTCCATGAATTCTCCAAAGCTATAAAACCAAAAATAGTTATGACATGAGGTTTTAAAGAAAAATGTTACTTATGCATAAAAAAAAAAATCTCCAAATTAGAAAATACATAGGAAGCACTGGTTAGCTGAATTAAAAAACAAATCGTGGGGCAAGGCGTGGTGGTGCACACCTTTAATCCCAACACTTAGGAGGCAGAGGCAGGTGGATCTTTGTGAGTTCAAAGCCAGCCTGGTCTACATAGAGAGTTCAAAAAGGGCTACAGGAGCCCCTGAAAAAAAAAAAAAAAAAAAAAAAAAAAAAAAAAAAAAAAATCTCAGGGTTGGGACAATGGTTCAGTGGGTAAAGGCACTTGCCACACAAGTATGAAACCTGAGTTTGAATCCCCAGAAACCACCTAAAAGCCCGATGCAGTGTCCATAATCCCAATGCACCTACAGAGAGAAAATGGAGACAGGTGACTCCCCAAAGCTCACAGGCCAGCTACC
>NW_008348199.1:4358525-4369341 GCF_000622305.1 Nannospalax galili | reverse complement strand
CACACACACACACACACACACACACACACACACACACACACACTAAACCAAAGCAAACCAAAAATAAAATCCAAAATGTCTCCCAAGACTCAGGACACTGAGGCAGGAGGAACGAGAGTTCAAGGTTAGCCTAGGCTACATAGTGAGATCCTATCTCAATCCCTTATCCCTCCAAAACCTCTGCATTTATTTCTACATACATTTTCACAAAAGAGGTCAAGAAATTTAAAAAGTAGCTAAAATTACTAAGGTGATAAGCTGAAGGACAATTGTAACAGCTAACTGTATTAGTCAAGCAGTAATGTGGGAAAAGGGAGCAGTCAGGCCATCTCAATTAGATGCTAAAGAGCTGGAACGGTGGCTCAGAGGTCAAGAGCACTTGCTGCTCTTGCAGAGGACCCAGGTTTAGTTCCCAGCACTCATATGATGGCTTACAACTGTCCATAACTCCAGTTCCAGGGGACTCAACACCCTCTTCTGGCCTCTGTTGGCACTGCACGCACATGGTGCACTTACATACATCAGGTGAAACATTCATACACAAAAAAGAATGCTAAGGATAATTGTAACAAGTGGCAGAACACACAAATCTTCATGGGAGGCCATTCTCAAAACAGGACAGACTGGGGCTGGAGGGTTAAGAGTGCTGGCTACTTTTCCCAAGGATCAAATTTGGGTTCTCAGCAACCACAGTGGAAGGTTCATAATGACCTTTAACTCCAGCTCTAGAGGATCTGACACCCTCTCTGGCCTCTTGAGGGGCACCAGCACACAGGCGGCATACAGGCATAGACACACACTTAAGTAAAAACAAATCTTAAAAAAAAAAAAAAAAAACAGGACAGGATAAAACTCTGAAGTCTAAGTCTATGTTATCTAATCCAATCACAAACCACAAGAATTGGATAAGGTTTTATAATAAGAAGTTAACATAATCTAAGTGTGAAATGAATTTGATTTGGGAATAGGCGGGTTAAGAGGGATGTTCAGATTGTTAGACGATTATAAAGCAGCACACACATACTGAACCCAGATTTTTTTTCCCAAACATGAAATATTTGACCAAGAATACCTTTAAATATTTGAACAAGGTACCCAGTTTACAACAGTTATAAAGGAACATATTACCTAGGATGGTTGGTAATACCAACCATGGTTGGTATTAGTCAAACTGCCATGCTCATAACCCAGCTCTGCCACCCACCGGCTATGTACCTTGGGACCAACTCAACTCCCTGTATCTGTTTCCTCAACTGAAAAATGGAGATAACAAGACCTGTCTCACAAAGGTGTGGACAGGATTCCAGGGCATGCAAATTACTCAGGAAAAAAATGTGTGTAGACCTGTGTTCTGGTTGGGATAAATTCTCAGCTAATCTGGCATATAATACTTCTAGAATTCCCTACAAAAATAAGTAAACCAACTGAAATTTTTTATTAATTTATTGTGTGTGTGTTTGTGTACGCCCATGTGTGCAGCCTGGTGCACTTGTGGTAATGAGAAAACAACACAAGGGAGTTATTTCTCTCCATCTCTATGTGGGTTCCAGGGATCAAAATCAGGTCAACAGGCTTGGCAGCAAGTGCCTTAATCTGCTGAGCCACTGCTGGCCCTCTTTTAAGTTCCAAATATTTAGAAATATAAAACCAGAACTAGGATACACCCAGGTTTGAGGCTGGTAGTATCGAAAGGAAAGCATGGGAAGGCAATCCCCATTTTTCCACCCCCCTTTTTTTTTTTCCTGGCTTATTTTTACCTTTTTTTGGGGTTGTTTTTGTTTTGTTTTGCTTTTGTTTTTGAGACAGGGTCTCCCTGTAGTTCAAGCTAGCCTGGAACTTACTATATAGACCATGCTGACCTTGATCACACAGAGATCAGCCTGCCTCTGCCTCCCACTGCCTGGGATTAAAGGCACACACCACCATGCCCAGTGTACTTTCGTTTATTTTTTTGGTCTTTTTGAGACAGTGTCTCCCTGTAGCCCGAGCTGTCCTGGAACTATGTAGACCAGGCTGGCCTTGAACTCACAGAGATCCACCTGCCTTTGCCTCCCGAGTGCTGGGACTATGGGCGTGCACCACCACGCCCAGCTACTTTGGTTTATATATTTTTAAAAGTTTATTGTGTACAGGGCAAGGAAGCAGTGGGCTGAGTATTAGCTAGACTACTGCCCTGCCTTGTGTTTACTTACTTTTTGTTTTTTTGAGACAGGGCCTCCCTGAAGCCCCAGCTGGCCTGGAACTCACAAAGATCCACCAGGCCTCTGCCTCCCTAAGTGTGGGGGTTAAAGGCCTGTGACGCCACACCTGACAGTGTTAATCTTTTTATTTTTTATTTTATGTGTATGCGTGTATTGCCTACATGTGGGTAAGTGCATCCGTGTTGTGCAATGCCCGCGGAGGAGAGAAGAGGTTGTCGGATCCCCTGGAACTGGAGTTGTGGACAGTTGTTAGCTGCCATGTGGGTGCTGGGATTCAAACCCGGGTCTTCTGCAAGAACAACCAGTGTTCTTAACTGCTGAGCCATCTCTCCAGCCCCAACAGTGTTGATTTTTTTAAAGAAAGGTTCTCACTCTGTAGCCCAGGCTGGCCTCAAACTTGGTAATCCTCCTGCCTCAGAGTGCTGTGTGCTACCAAACCTATTATTTTCCAAAAATCTTTTTTTTTTTTGGTCTTTTTGAGACAGGGTCTCCCTGTAGCCCCAGCTGTCCTGGAGCTCACTATGTAGACCAGGCTGGCCTTGAACTCACAGAGATCTGCCTGCCTCTGACTCCTGAGTGCTGGAATTAAAGGCATGTGCCACCATGCCCGACTTTTTTTTTTTAATATTTAATTTTTAAAAATTTTATTTTATGTGTATAAGTATATTGCCTGCATGTATGTGAGTGCACCTGTGTTGTGCAATGAATGCCGCAGAGATCAGAAGAGGGCTTCGTATTTCCCTGGAACTGGAGTTAAGGACAGTTCGTAGCCACCATGTGGGTGCTGGGACTCGAACCCGGGTCCTCTGCAAGAGCGGTCAGTACTCTTAACCACTGAGCCATCTCTCCAGCCCCCTGCTTGCACATATTTTAAAATATTTCCCACACTAGCTAGCTCCATGACTGCTAGTAACGTTTTTGTCCATCCTTCCATCCTTAGTTAAACATTAACACATACTCGGCATTCAAATATTTGTTTAACAAATCAAACAATGATCCTTAAGGTCTCTTCCAGCTTAAAAAAAAAATTAAATAGGATAATAAATAGCCAGGATAAGGGGAAAGGCTTTGATTCATGGGTCCAGGAAACATAAATGATACCTTACTATGATCAAACTAAACAAATGGCTGCATTCCAAGGAGCTTAGTTAGAACCTGACTGATGTAATCGACTAGGACCTCCCCCAAACAATACAATGATGACTTTGTAAGTTTGCTTTCAAATTTGCCTTAGCTTTTTACCCCCTTCGGTGTGCTGGAGGACTGTACTTAGGGCCTTGTGCATGCTAGGCAAGTGTTCTACCATTGAGCCACAACTGGAACCTAAGCCTTGCTTATTCTTTTTGTTTTGTTTTTAGAGACAGGGTCTCCCTGTAGCCCCAGCTGACCTAGAAGTCACTATGTAGATCAGGGTGGCCTCAATCTCACAGAGATCTCCCTGCCTCTACCTCCCGAGTGCTGGGATTAAAGACATACAGCCACCACACATGGCTTTTGCTTACTCATTTGGACAACTCGTGATCTAGGCCCAAACCGCTCTCCAATAACGGGTTGGCCACATAAGAATTAGCTGTAAAGCTTAGTAAAAAGAGATTTACAGAATCCTGGCTTAGTATTAGTGAAGCATGGCTCTACAATTCATATATTTAAAACTTACTTTGAAATGTGCAGCTATTCTAGCCATAAAAACAATGTTAAAGTTTCCCTTTCACTCCTGTCTCCTTTCTATGAGCTCCCCTGCCCATAAACTATTAGTTACCAATCTCTTTGATAGAAGAGTTGTTTTAACCTAATTTTCTCTCTTTGAGACAGGGTCCTTCTCCGCAGTAGCTTAGGTGGTCTTGAACTCACAGTTCTCCTGCCTTAGCCTCCTGAGCACTAGGATTACAGGTGTGTTGCACCACAGTTAGCTCCAATACAGGTTTTTGTTGTTTCTTTTCCTAATTCCACTTAAGAATGTATGTTGTTATTGTTTCAGAGGTGGAGAACAAATGGCTTGGAGCATGCGAGGTAAGAACTGGACCAGAGGATTCTGATGCGAAGCCACAGACAGAAACCATTCACTGACCCAGGCTTGAGGGATTATGTTCAACTCAGTATAACACATTACAAGGGTGAGGACATGGAGTTGCCTTGCGTCTGGTCACTGGTCTCCCACGGATGAACTGAGCCATTTTCCAATGTCTCCAAAGTCAGGAGACACTAGCCATTCAAATGGATGTTGCCAAAATTCTGTAATTCCTGAAATCCTTTCCTGTTCATTATTACCTGAAATTACAAACCTGGCAAGTCCTGTGTGACACAAGACATTTTGGCATTTGGATGGAAACAAAGTTTGATCTACACCGAAGTGCTGCTTTTTAATCCCAACATTCAAACAGTTTCATTGAGCACAACCGAATACATGGCCTTTACTAATCCTTACTAATACAACAGTGTCCAATTCTCCCCTAGAACTGCTTTCTTACCAACTGGTCCAAAGCAATTAACTTAGAGACTGTTGAGCCAAGACTGTATTGTCAGGTTGGAATGTGATGAATTCAAAGGTCTGGCTCAAGTTGACCTGACTTGACCTCGACCTGGGGGCGAGGGCTGAGCCCCTCTGCTGCACTAACTCTCCCTTCCCATCTACCCTAGCGACTGCAGAGGCGTTTCCTTTTGGTGCGGAGGGCCATCACAGACTCTCCTCCGCAGTGTCCCTTCCACCATGAGGGACGCCTCATCTCCCCTACTTCGGGCCAATGAAAGCATGTAAGAGGGCTCCCCAGGAAGCCAGGGAGCCCACCAAGAACAGCTTAGTTAAAGGGGACCTGGAGGGCTTGTTCTCAGCCTGAGCCCCTGGGCAAGGAAAGCATATGACTTCTCTGTCCCTACTCCCTGGATTCAGACATAAAGATGGAAAGAGGCTCGCTGCCCAAGTCCATGCTCTGAACCCAAGCTCACGCTGAGCCCCAAGTCCATCCTCCCAGCCCCAAGCTCATGCTCCGAGCCCCAAGTCCATTCTCTCAGCCCCAAGCCCAAGCTCCGAGCCCTAAATCCATTATCCGAGCCCCAAGCCCAAGCTCCGAGCCCCAAGTCCATTCTCTCAGCCCCAAACCCATGCTCCGATCCCCAAGTTCATGCTCCGAGCCCCAAGCCCATCCTCCCAGCCCCAAGTTCATGCTCCGGGACCCAAGTCCATTATCCCAGCCCCAAGCCCAAGCTCCGCGCCCCAAGTCCATAATCCCAGCCCCAAGCCCAAGCTCCGAGCCCCAAGTCCATTCTCTCAGCCCCACACCCATGCTCCGAGCCCCAAGCCCAAGCTCCTCCGTTCCCTGCCCCTCTCGGTCTTTTCTCATCCTCCGTCCGGCATCGGCCCCTAGTCCGGTCCCAGTCTCGCCCCCTCCGGCCCGCGGCCGCCCTCTTTCCACCTGACCCCGGCCCCTCACCCAGCATGATGGGGCTGAGCCGCCGGGCCAGGCCCTTGGACAGGTCGTACACGTAGAGCTTCACCGGGTAGAGGTTCGGCGGCTCCATCAGGACCCGTGGCGGCGGCCACGATGGCCCTTGGGGTACCCGGCAGCGGCTTGGACCTTCCGGGTACCCTACCGGGGCTGGGGAGAGGAGGGAGCGGGGACAGAGCCGGGGCCCGGCCTGAAGAGCGGGGGAGAGACCGCCCAGCGATGCTCGCGACCCCCCGCTCCCTACCAGCAACGACTACAGTGAGGTGACAGAGGGAACCGGGAAGGTCTTCACAGAACAGGGGGCGGGGGGAACGCAACGCTGCGCATGCGCGGATCGCACGCCCGGGGCAAGGCTTCCCCGGGGGCGGGGCCTCGCGGAGGGGCGGGACTTTCCCTGCTGCCGTTGGTTGAGGTGAGGAATGCCTGAGGAAGCCGGGGTGGAAGTGGGCGTGTCCTCTTGACGGGCAGGAGGGCATGCTGTGCGTGATGACGTTTTTGGGGTTGATTGGGCGGCAGGACTGGAGTCCTCGCGTGGACGTGGAGTACGGCTTGTTTGTAAGCGTGTGTCCTGCCTGCTGCAAAGGTAGGCGAGCCGGTTCCGCCCCTGTTGGACGTCCGGCCGGGGCAAGGGCGACCTTGCAAGCCCACTCAAGTCTGGTCCTTAGGCCTCCGCGGAGCAGCGTCCGCCGGAAGTGTGCACACACTCTGGGCGGCGCTCCTTTCTTCCCTGGAGAAGGCACAGGCCTGGTGGTTGAGACCTCATGGGGCGTGATTGGCGGAAGATTTGGGGCAGCCCTGGAGGCGGGATGAGGACGGGTGGTTCAGCTAGAGGACCCGACCCCATCACGGCGCTGGGGTGGGATCTCCATGGCTGCTTCGGCACCGCCCCCAGCCACTTGGGTCCTGCAGCATCCTTAAGGGATAGCCACGGTGATGATGCTGCGGAGGACCCTCTAGGCCTGTTACCTCTGCTCTTCAGTAACCCAGCGCTTTGGAGGCAGCAGGAGCCCGTCGTTCACATGATTCAGTAGTTACCCCGACCAGTTAGAGCAGATCTTAACCTAGAAGGCAAGCACTTTACCACCGAGCTGCATCCCTCAGTAATATATTTCTTAATATATTCTGTTTTATGGGTATGCGTGTATTGCCTGCATGTATTCAAGTGCACCCTTGTGCAATGCCGTCGAAGGTCAGAAGAGGACGTCGGACTTCCCTGGAACTGGAATTTCGGATGGTTGTTAGCTGCCATGTGGGTGCTGGGACTCGAACCCTGGTCCTCTGAGAGAGTAGCCAGTGCTCTTAACCGCCGAGCCATCTCTTCAGCCCCAATAATATTTTTTTCCATTTAAATTTGCTTGTTATTGTTCATAACTTCTTTCACCTAGTGAGCAAAACCCAACATGTCAGGGTGGGAATCCTACTACAAAACGGAGGGGGAGGAAGAGGAGGAGGAAGAGGAGAGCCCTGATGCAAGTGGTAAGTGGCTTCATGGGTAGTGTGGTCTGTGTGGAAGAAAGCCCTTTCCTTCTTGATTTTTGCTGGAAATACTTTGCTGTCTGATAGTCCTCTCTTCACTCCCCAGATAATCTGAAATCTTTTTTTCGGCTTTTGAACTTTACAGAGTTATTTTTATTCATGTCCTATTCCACTCTATGAACATTTCTAAATCTAAATTTTGCTGGTCACCAGTAGATTATCTGTTGATCCCAATAAATCTTTTTTAGGTCTATTTATGTATGTTTTTGGTTGTTTTTTTTTTTTTTTTAAATGTGTATGAGTGTATTGCCTGCATGCATGTGAGTGCACCCGTGTCGTGCAATGCCTCGGAGGTCAGGAGAGGGTTTTGGATTCCCTGGAACTGGAGTTAAGGACGGTTCATAGCTGCCATGTGGGTGCTGGGAATTGAACCTGGGTCCTCTGCAAGAGAAGTCAGTGCTCTTAACCCCTGAGCCATCTCTCCAGCCCCTTGGTTTGTTTTTTTGAGACAGGATCTCAGATAGCCCAGGTTGGCCTTGAACTCACAATGTTGCTGAGGTTGCCCTTGAGCTCCTGATCCTCCTGCTTATACTCCCAGAGGCTGGGGTTACAGGCAAGCACCACCACCCTATCTTCCTTTTGTCACCTATTGTGGCTCAGGTAAGATCTTTCTTACCCAAAAAGGTGGTTTTATTCATTACAAGACCTCTCTGTAAAATGCCTTTACCTTCCAATAGCTGCAGAAAGTGGTAAATAAGCACACTTACTGGGTAATGATTCCCTCCACCTTCAGCTATGTAGATTCAGCCTTCACAGCACTACATACTACACAGGAGGAGAAATAAAGGGCAAATGTAATCCAGATACTGCTTATAACTTCTGGGTAGAACATTTTAGTATTTTTATATTAAATGTGAGAAACATAGGGCAAGAAACATAAAACTTACTGCGGTCTATACATCCACTGCTTAACCCAGCTACTACTCCCAATTTGACTTCACTGGTTTGTTTTGCTTTGTTTTTTATTTATGTATTTATTTTTTTGAGATAGGGTTTTTATGTAGCCCTAGGTGGCCTGGAACTCACTAGGCTGGTCTGAATCCCACAGAGATCCACCTGCTCTGCCTACACTGTGCTGGGATTGAAGATGTATGCCACCACTCCTCGTGAGATAATAGTTACTGTTGGGGAGACTTAGGCATTGTAGTTGAGAAGGAGTATAGGAAAAACTTGTGGGGTGCTTGGCAAGACTCAGTGTCCTGACATGAGCGGTGGGTTTAAGTGTGTTCACCTAATCATAATAATTGAGGTTGCACTTTTGCTGTGTGGGCTCTTCTCTGTTTGTTTTCCATGAATGATAAACATAATAAACATGATTTAGGAGGTAAACATTTCCTTCCATTTCTTTCCTTGCAGGAGAATATAAATATTCAGGAAGAGATAGTTTGATTTTTCTGGTGGATGCCTCCAGGGCCATGTTTGAATCTCAGGGTGAAGATGAAATCACTCCTTTTGATATGAGCATCCAGGTAAGACCATCTTTTTATTTGATTTAAAAAAGAATTTAGGCAGAAGTCTGTGGAGCAGAACTTGGGTAGGTATCATGCTCTTGGGGATCAGGTCAGAATTCCAGGGATAGCTTCTCTCTTGATCAACTGTCTTGAGCCTACAGATCCCACACTGGTCAGAGCACTATCAGACTGTTTCATACAGGGTCCAGAATCTTCTCTTTGGTGAGACACATGCTTAGTTTGTAGCCATCCTCCAATCTTTTTTTTTTTTTTTTTTTTAAGGTAGTGCTGGAAATGGTGGCATGTGCCTGTAATCTCAGCACTTGAGAGGCTGTAACAGAAAGACTGTGAGTTCAAGGGCAGCCTGAGCTACATAGGTTCCAGGACAGCCAGGGCTACATAGTGACTGTCTCACCACACACACCAATTTATTTAATTTTATTTTTCAAGTTGAATGTCTCATGTAGCTCAGGCTGGCCTTGAATTGAATTTTCTTTGTAGCTGAGGATGACCTTGAATTCCTGATCCTCCTGTCTTCATCTCCCACATACTAGAACTATAGATCTGTACCACCACACCCAGCAAATACCACTTTTTAAAACATAGACTCTTTAGATGTCTGTGTGGATAAGTGATGATTAGCCTCTCAGGTGCTTAGTATACTTGGATCTAAAAAGAGCAGCAGTGTTGGAGAACAGTCTTGATTTTATTTACTTTATTCTGGGCTAGGAATACTTTGCTCCCACCTTCAGTGTTGGCTCTGGTCAGGAGAAGCCAACTTCTCCTTGGAATTTGGGTATGATAAAGTCAAACACTGCTGTAATAGTTTGGATAAGGTCCTTTTGCGGCAGGCTCTGTGGTCAAGCCCAAAGTTCAGCCCTCAGTACCACCACAAAAAAAAAATGGTCATGGGTTCCATCCCCAGCATGGCCTAAACCAGGCATGGTAGTTCATAACCTGTATTCCCAGCACTTCAGAGGTAGAGCAGGAGGATCAGAAGTTCAAGGTCAGCTTTGGCTACACAGTGAGTACCAGGGCAACTTGGACTTCAAAAGCCCTTGTCTAAAGCCTGGAGAGATGGCTCAGTGGTTAAGAGCATTTGTTGTTTTTACAGAGAATCTACTGGGGTTTAGTTTCTAGCACACACATGGTGGCTAACAATCATCCATAACTCCAGTTCCAGGGGATCTGATGCCTTCTTCTGGTGTCCACAGGCATTGCATACATGTGTACTGACATACATGTAGTCAGAACACTCATCCACATAAAAAAAAAATAAAATACAGACTCTGTCAAAAAAATCACCAAAAAAGGTGTGTGTGGGGGCAAAGGACTTAAGGAGATACTTCTTCAAAGGCAACAAACATAGGCTGCTGTTGAGAATGTTGGATAGTGCAGCTGTAGAACAAACCATTTGGCAGTTCCTCAGAGACTTAGACATGCAGCTGTCATGTGGCCTGGGAATTCTGCTCTCTTGTATATAGCCTGTGGAATAAAAACCAGGTACTCAGGTCTGGGAATGTACCTCAGTTGATAGAGTTGAACTCATATGTAATCTCTAGGTCTACGGGAACCCAGCATGGTGACGCATACCTCTCTGTGGTCCCCAGTACTCAGGAAGTAAAGACAGGTAGATCAGGAGTTCAAGGTGAGCCCAGACTGCATGAGACCCTGTCTCAGAAAACAGCAACAAAAACCCTGAACCAAATGACCTCCCCAAAACAGCAACGGCCACCACCAAAGAGGTCCTCAAATCCTGATTATTTCAAACTGAAGGTGGATCTGGTGCTTGTTTCCTCATCTGTGAAATGTAGACTGATAGGCACCTACCTTACCAGGTTGTTGTGCAGATTAAATGCTCTTTTTTTTTTAAATGTGTTTGAGTGTATGGCCTGTGTGTATGTAAGTGCACCTGTGTTGTGAGACAACAGAAGAGGACTTCAGATCCCCTGGAACTGAAATTACTGACAGTTGTTAGCTGCCGTGTGGGTGCTGGGATTCGAACCCCAGTCCTCTGCAAGAGCAGCCCAGTGCTCTTAACTGCTGAGCCATCTCTTCAGCCCATGTTTTTGTTTCTTTAAATTAAGGTATAATTCACACAATGTAAAATTAACTTTTATTTCATTTTATTTATTTATTTATTTATTTATTTATTTATTTATTTTGGTCTTTTTGAGACAGGGTC
>NW_008348199.1:4351618-4358078 GCF_000622305.1 Nannospalax galili | reverse complement strand
ATTTATTTTTATTTTTAATTAATTAATTTATTTATTATTTTTTTTATTTATTTTGTCTTTTTGAGACAGGGCCTCCTTGTAGCCCCAGCTGTCCTGGAACTCACTATGTAGACCAGGCTGGCCTTGAACTCACAAAGATCCACCTGCCTCTGCCTCCCAAGTGCTGGGATTAAAGGTGTGCGCCACCATGCCTGGCTATTTATTTTTATTTTATGTGTATGAGTGTTGGCCTACATGTATGTTATGTGCACCACATGTATGCCTGATGCCCTCTAAGGGCAGAAGAGGGCATCTTGTTTCCTGAAACTGGAGTTACAAGTAGTTTTGAGCTGCCATGTGGGTTCTGGGACATGGACTTGGGTCTTCTACAAGAACAACATGTGCTCTTAACCATGAAACATCCCAATACCTGTTTATTGTTTGAGGCAGTGGCCTCAAACTTAACTTTGTAGCTGAGGCTGGCCTTGAACTCCTGATCCTCCTCCCTCCTGAGTGCTGGGATTATACATCTGGTTTATATGATGCTAGGGGTTGAACCCAGGACTTTGTGCATGCCAGGAAGTAGTCTACCAACTGAGTTAAATTTCTTAGCCCTTAGTTAATATGTGTTAAGTGCCTGCTGTGGCAGGCGCTTCCAGAAGTTTAGTGTTAAGTAAATATTCATAGCATTTTTTTTTTTTTTCAGTGTATTCAGAGTGTGTACACCAGTAAGATCATAAGCAGTGACCGAGATCTCTTGGCAGTGGTGTTCTATGGTACCAAGAAAGACAGAAATTCAGTGAATTTCAAAAATATTTATGTCTTACAAGATTTGGATAATCCAGGTCAGTAATATTCTAAGATCACTGTTCCCCTTACATGAAAACATCAGCAAGCTGGGCAAAAGATGGCTGTAGAGGAGGAGGAGGCAGCACTGACCATGTCTAGGGATGTGCTTTCCTGCAGAGGTCCCTGTTGGAAGATCTCCCCTTTGTGTATTATACTAGGTTGACTGGGAAGGGTCCCTATCCTGTTAGCGTAGTGAAGAAGGCACTGCCATTCCTCTGGTTTCTGTGCCCTTTTGACTCCGCCTTGATCAGGTGCTAAGCGCATGCTAGAGCTTGACCAGTTTAAGGGAGAGCAGGGGAAAAACCATTTCCAAGACGTAATTGGCCATGGATCTGACTACTCATTGAGTGAAGTGCTGTGGGTCTGCGCCAACCTCTTCAGTGATGTCCAATTCAAGATGAGTCATAAAAGGATTATGTTGTTCACCAACGAAGATGACCCCCATGGCAATGACAGTGCCAAAGCAAGCCGGGCCAGGACCAAAGCCAGTGACCTCCGTGACACAGGTGGGCATTTTCGTCGTTATTTTAAGGTTCCTGATTTATTGTTTTCTCTCGGGTCAAGCATTTGCTTTTCTCTATCCAGAGTCAAATGAAAGAATGAAGCAAAGCCAGGGAAGGCACTTATGTATGGTAACATTGAGAATGGCCTGCAGACTGTCTGAAGGGCTCTTCACAGCAGGCCTGTCTTCAGTGCTGCTATGAAGGGTGGTTATTAGAAGATGTTGTCTGAAGTAGTCATAGCTGATTGATACAGCCACTTTTCCAAAGTCCTGAAAATGTTAATAGTCCAGATTTTTCTGGGTGATTCCTTTTGTTTCTTTGTTTGCTTGTTTGGGGTCTTGTTTCTTTTTTGAAGCAGGCAGTCCTCCTCCTTTACTCTCCCAAGTGCTAGGATTACCAGTGTATACTGTCATGCCCAGCCTAGGGAGGTATATTAAAAGGATGTTTGGCTGCATCTGGTGATACATGTCTAGAATCCCAGCCCTTGGGAGGCTGAGGCAGGAGGATTATGAGTTCTAAGCTAGCCTGGGCTACATAGAAAGAGCCTCTTTCAAAAACAACAAACTGAAGAGATGGCTCAGCGGTTAAGTGCACTGGCTGCTCTGCAGAGGCTCTGGGTTTGAATCCCAGCACCCACATGGAGGCTAACAACTGTCAGTATGTCTAGTTCCAGGGGAATCTGACACCCTCTTCTGACCTCCACGGGCATTGCACAGCATGGGTGCACTTACATAGATGCAGGAAATACACTCAATATACTCATAAACAAACGTAAATTTAGCTGAAAATAAGTTGAGTCAGGTTTTAGTGTCATGTGCCTTTAGCTTCAGCTACTTGGGAGAGTTGCTGAAGTAGGAGTTGGCAGCCAGGCTACATAGCAAGACCCTGAGACACTGTCTCTTGGTTTCATACAGAACCTCATGTCACTCAGGCTGACCTGGAACTTGTTGTGGAAAAAGGATGACCTTGGTCCTGATCCTTCTGCCTCTACCTTCCAAATTCGTGGGTTATAGGCGGGATCTACAACCATGCTTGGCTTTATGTCTGTAATTTTTTTTTTTAAATATTTATTTTTAAATGCATGAGGGTTTTTGTCTACATGTATGTAATTGCACCCATGTCATACAGTGGCCACGGAGGACAGAAGAGGGCGTTAGATCCACTGGAACTAGAGTTACAAGCAGTTGTTAACCATTATGTGAGTGCTGGGAACTGAGCCTGGGTCCTCTGCAAGAGTAGCCAGTGCTCTTAACCCCTGTCATCTTTCTAGCCCCCACATTCAGATTTTATGTGGTACTGGGGATCTGAATTTAGGATTACACAGCAGACACTTTACTGTCTGAGCCATTCTCTCTGCCTCTTGAGTGCTGGGATTAAAGGCGTGTGCCACCACACCTGGCCATTCTTTAATTTTTTTTTAAAAAATATTATTTTTATTTTATGTGTATAAGTGTTATGCCTACATGTAGGTAAATGCATCTGCATCATGTAATATCCGTGAAGGACAGAAGAGGCTGTTGGATCCCTTGGAACTGGAGTTATGGACACTTGTTAACTGCCACTTGGGTGCTGGGATTCGAACTCAGGTCTTCTGCAAGAACAGCCAGTGTTCTTAACTGCTGAGCCATCTCTCCAGCCAGTTTTTTGTTGTTGTTGTTTTTATTTTTTTTGTTTTTTTTTAAATGTGTATGAGTGTATTGCCTTTAGATATGTAAGTTCACCTGTGTTGTGCAATGCCTGCAGAGGTCAGAAGAAGGTGTCTGGTCCCCTGGAACTGGAATTACCATGAAGGTGCTAGAAATTGAACCTGGGTCCTCTGAAAGAGCAGCAGATGGCTCTTAACCACTAAGCCATCTCTCCTGCCCCTTTTTCTGTATTTTTGAGACTAAAAAAACAAATATAGCCCAGGCTGGCCCAAAACTAAATATGTAGTTCAGGATACCTCACAGTAACCCTCCTGTCTTAGCCTTCCAAGTGCTGAGATTATAGGCATGAGCTATTATACCTGGTTTAGACATGATCTTTATCTCTTTTTTAGTTTTTTATTTTTTTGGTCTTTTTGAGACAGGGTCTCCCTGTAGCCCAGCTGTCCTGGAACTCACTATATAGACCAGGCTGGCCTTGAACTCACAGAGATCCGCCTGCCTCTGCCTCCCGAGTGCTGGGATTAAAGGTGTGTGCCACCACGCCCAGCTCTATCTCTTTTTTTAGACATGGTTTTATTGTGTAATCCTGTCTGTCCTGGAACCCCCTGTGTAGTTAACTTCTAACTTGTGGCAATCCTCTTGCCTCTGACTCTCAGATGTTAGGATTCTAGGTGTATGCCACCACAGCTGACCTGATACCATCTTTTTAAAAATTTTTACTAGGGCTGGAGAGGTGGCTCAGCGGTTAAGAGCACTGACTGCTCTTGCAGAGGACCTGGGTTTGATTCCCAGGTCCCACATGGCAGCTCTGAACTGTCCTTAATTCTAGTTCCAGGGGAATCTGAAGCCCTCTCCTGACCTCTGTGGCATTGCACAACACGGTGCGCTCACATACATGCAGGCAGTACATTTGTACACATAAAATAAAAAAAATAAATTCTCATTAGCTGACTACTTGTAATATCAGCACTTGGCAGCTGTAGGGGGTTGGGAGGTGTGGGGTGGGGGTTGAGATGGAAGCAGAGGTATTGCTGTTAGGGTTCCAAATAACAGCAGCAGTTTCCCCCCTCCCCAACAGGGACCTCACCTTGACCTTTGGAGTCAAGGGAAACAAACTCTGCTGAGAAGCAGCCTACCTTTCCTCTGATCTCCAAAGATAAGATAAGAAGATTCTACCTGATAACCCGAGATTTTAGAAGCTGTTTTTCCTCTCATCTTAAGAGGGAAAAAGTAAACACTTCCACACCCTAATCCTACCTGCTTCCCCCTCCCTGATTTCTCCCCCCAACATTCCCCCTTCCACACCCTAACGCCCCCATATATAAAGTCCCAGCTCACAACCCCCGGGCGACCTCTTTCCCTGACATCTTTCCCTTCCCCGAGGGAAAGAAATCTGTATCCCGCTGAGAATTCCATCTGTGCCTTGGTGCCTCCATCCATCAGCTTGCTCCCGCTCTCTCCTCAAAATCTATCAATTGCTATAAGTTTTGAGATCAGCCAGCTCTGCAGAGCTGGTTCCAGGACAGCCAGGGCTACATAATGAGACCTTGTCTTGAAACAAAACTGAAACTCACTCACTGAACTTTGATTCCCCCACACTTTAATCTCCTTGCACCAGGTATCTTCCTCGACTTGATGCACCTGAAGAAACGTGGGGGCTTTGACGTATCCCTGTTCTATAGAGATGTCATCAGCATGGGTGAAGATGAAGATCTTAGGGTTCACTTTGAGGAATCAAGCAAGCTGGAAGACCTGCTGAGGAAGGTTCGCGCCAAGGAGACCAAAAAGCGAGTCCTGTTCAGGTGGGCCCTGATCCTGGGCCAGCTGCCCACGCTTCGGCTAACAAGTCACAGACAACATGTAGACTTGACTTCCTGCCTGTGCTCCTGCCTCACTGCCCTCCACTTGCTTACCTCAGGGTAGCATTGACTTCTCTCCCTCTGGGAAGAGGTGGCACAGCGTTCTGCTCAGCAGCAGACCTCATGTACTTGAGGTCTGAGTTCTACTCACTAGGTCTGAGTAGGCGCCATTCTACTCACTAGGATCTGGTTTGCTTTCTTTGTTGTGTGGCAGGTAGCAGTAGCAGCTGGGTTATTGTGAGAAGTAAGTAAACATCCAAAACGGACTGTGTGGAGCAAAATGTAACAGATGTTATCACTGAAAAGTTGTTTGTTTGTTTTTTTTAAGTATTTTCATCACTTGTGTGTGTGTGTGTGTGTCTTTTTGAGACTGGGTCTCCCTGTGGCCCCAGCTGGCCTGGAACTCACAAAGATCTGCCTGCCTCTCCTCCCAAGTGCTGTAATTAAAGGCGTGCACCACCACACCTGGCTAAAAATTGTATTATTATTGGACCATTGAGATGACTCAGAGGGTAAAGGTGCTTGCTGCCAATGCCGATGATCTGAGTGAAATCCCTGGGACCCACATGGTGGAAGGAAAGACCCAACTCTGGCAAGCTGTCCTTTCACCACACAAAGACCATGGCATATATATATACCCTCCCCAACCACAAATAAATAAGTAAAAGTGGTACATTTTAAAAATTGTATTCTTTTTGGTACTGGCAATCAAACCCAAGGCCTCATGCCTGCCTAGAGGTGCATTTTGTTTATAGTCTGTAAGCTGTTTATATTCTGAGATCATTGAAAAGAACAAAGCAAATCACAGCTTGTGTGCCATGAAGACATTGCAAATCAGAAAACACAGTCCTTCAGTCTGCCTTCTCATTTTTTTTCTTCCTCAGGTTAAAGTTTAAGCTCAGTAAAGACATAGCACTCACTGTGGGCATTTATAACCTGGTCCAGAAGGCTTACAAGCCTGCTCCTGTGAGGCTCTACCGAGAGACAAACGAACCAGTGAAAACCAAGACCAGGACATTTAATGTGAACACAGGCAGTCTGCTCCTGCCTAGTGATACCAAGAGGTCTCAGGTAGGTAGACGAACCTGTCAGAATTTTCTTCTGTTCAAGAGCTAACAGGAGACATATGAGCAGCCTAACCAGTTAAGTCACTTTTTTTTTTTTTTAATAGAAAGAATAGTTTATTTGCCTTATGATTCCAGAGATTAGAGTCCATAATGGAGCGGGAGGCATGGCAGCAGAGGTGGCCAGAGCAGAAAGCAGAGTGACCACATCTTCAAGCAGGCAAGGGAAGCAGAGAGTGACTGGAAACCTGGCAAGGCTTAAAAACTCAAAGCCCATCCCCTAGTGACATGCTTCCTCCAGCAGGCCTCACCTCCTAAAACCTCCTGAAACAGTACCACCAACTGGGGACAAAATGTCCAAATATTTGGATCCTGTGGGGGACATTGTCATTCAAACTAACACATCCTCTTTCAAAATTCTTTTTTTGTTTATTTGTTCTATCACATTTTATTTTTTTAAAAAATAATTTATTGGCCAGGCATGGTGGCATACGCCTTTAATCCCAGCACTCAGGAGGCAGAGGGAGGCGGATCTCTGTGAGTTCAAGGCCAGCCTGGTC
>NW_008348199.1:4327961-4351175 GCF_000622305.1 Nannospalax galili | reverse complement strand
GAAGTAGGGTCTCCCTGTAGCCCCAGCTGTCCTGGAACTGCCTCTGCCTCCCGAGTGCTGGGATTAAAGGTGTGCACCACCACGCCCAGCTTCAGCCATCATTTTTGAACAATGGTGGGTTGTCTCCCTTAGCTATAGGTGGGCACTACAGTGTTGCAGACCGAGATTTGAAGTCTTACATCTGAGCAGCACTTTCTGATTAGGAACAAAATCATCAATGAGAAATAATTGTCTAAATAACTTTTTATATGGACTTAAGTCTAATGTCTGAGAAGTATAATCTTAAGTCACATTTTGAGTGCATCTTTGCTGTTACCATGGCGTTTGGATCAGTGAGTGCAGAAAGTTAAAGAGTGAGGTGATGGTGGAAACTTTGACCTTGATTGCTCAGCACATACTGCACTCGAAGTTGGGAGTCCTCGCTCCAGTGCGGTGATAGAAGTCAGGAGATGAGGAGTGAGGGAAAGTTTAGGTGTGAGGTCGGTTGCTTTTTAAGGGTGAGAATTTCTTTTTTTTGCTGAACTAGTCAGATATTTCTGTGCTTTAAAAGGACACATACCTGCCTTTCTGAACCTGAAAGAGAATACAGAACATCTCTCTGGCCCTCTCATACTTTCTATAGAAGGATGTGACATCAAAAACAATATCCTTTTCAATTATATGAAATGCAAGAATCAGATTTTTATGTAAGTTCAGGACCCAAATTAAATGTTTTTATTCAACCCATGAGTTTGTTTTCGAGTATAAATGTCAAACCAGAGTGTCTTGTTTGAAGGACGAGAAGATATAAAACTTTCTTTTCTATTTTGTAAGTAACTAGATTTTTGTGTTGGATTATTGGATAGTACACTGAATTTCTTTCTTGATTCAGTGTGCCTGAATAAACGAGAAGGGCTCTTTTTTTGTTGCTCATAAACCCAAATACAACTCTACCACTGAGTTCTAACAGTAGTCACATTTCAGGATCAAAACAGTATTTGATCAAGGTGATCAAGGTGCCTCTTCCACCCCTACTTTTCCCCAAGCTTTGGGTCTTCCTTTTATTTACTGATATCGTGGCCTTTTAAAGAAAATAAGATTGTAGGGTTACGCCAAGGGATAACCAAGGAAGGGAGCACTTTAGGGTGCAGCTCACTGTGACATTTGTTTCCTAGGGAGTGCAACCTTGAATTTGAATGCAAACAGTAATTCCATAGGTGTGTGTTGGCCTTTACACTGAGCCCTCAACCCAGACCCTGATGTAGGTCTTCTCATTCTGTAGATAAGCCAAAAGGCAAGTGCTCTACCACTGAGCTGTATATCCCCAGTCCTTGGCTGGCATAACGTTTGTGTGTCAGGGATGGCCTATGAGCGTGACCTTTGGCACCAGAAAGCTCAGGAGTTACTGTTTTGTTTTGGTGTTTTTAAGACAGGGTCTCCCTGTAGCCCCAGCTGGCCTAGAACTTGCTATGTAGACCAGGCTGGACTCGATCTCAGATCTACCAATCTCTGCCTTAGTGCTGGTACTAAAGGCCAGTATAGTTGCGTAATCTGGATGGAGTTGCTCAACCATTGGTCTTCAATTCAATTCACTTTAAACAGGTTTTTTCTTTTTGCTTGATTGATTTACTACAGATCAAAGTCAGGGCCTCCTATATGCTAGGCAAGCACTTTACTGTTGATGTAGCTACATCCTATAGTCCCTATGAAATAGTTTTTAACATCTATCTCCTAGGATTGTTAAAAAAAAAAACACATTAGATGACAAGTGTAAATTACCTGGTATTCCTTAAGTAAATGTTAATTCCTGGTTGTATAAGGAGGATGGCCCTGGTGAGCCATCCTCCTATTCCTCGAAGAGAGCTTGGAGGTATATGTGAGTATGGAGGGGTATGTTGGTGTGTGTAGGTGTGCAGGCCTGTGCATTCGCCACAGGCAGAGGAGGATCCTGGATGTCTTGCTCTGTCACTGCTTACTTTATTCCCTTGAGACAGGGACTCTCATGAACTGGAGCTTGTCGGTTTTTTCAGCCAGACTGGGTGGTCAGCAAGCTCCAGCAGTCTTCCTGTCCGTCCCTCTCTTCCCCCAGTGCTGGGGTTACAGGCGTACTGACCTTTATCTGAGTGCTGGAGGCCCAAATGTAGGTCCTCATGCTTGCACAGCAAATACTTCCACACTGAGCCATCTTCTCAACCCCTCAGAGCTAGTTTTAACCTTCTGGTGCCTGGTGGCTGCCTTTTTGCACCTCCACGTAGCCCTTTTGTGGTCCTTGGTATTCCCCCCCCTTCTTCAGACCTATGGGAGTCGTCACATTGTACTAGAGAAAGAGGAAACAGAAGAACTGAAGCGGTTTGATGAGCCAGGTTTGATTCTCATCGGCTTTAAGCCTCTGGCAATGCTGAAGCGGCACCAGCACCTGAGGCCCTCCCTGTTCGTGTACCCCGAGGAGTCCCTGGTCAACGGTGAGTGCGAGTGCATAGACAAGGCCTCTTTGCTAAATGAGTACTGCTTGGACCCCATACAGGAGGTGCTAATGGGTGGCTGGAAAGTGTATCTCTTTTTTTTTTTTTTTTTTAAATAATTTATTGAGAATTTCATACAGGCATATAAGGTGTTTTGATCAAATCCATGCCCACTCCCTCCCCTCCAACTCTTCCCATATCTCCCCATCACTTTTTTCTGATAATTTCATGTGCTTTTCTTCTTTTATTTATTTATTTATTTTTAGTGTCTCATGTTTGCAAAAGAAAAAGGAAATAGAAAATGTTTCGTGTTCAAATTTTGGGAAACTAAAATTGAGACTAAAGTTAAATTTCTTCTAGAACCTTAATAAACTGGCATGCATTATAAAAAATCCAGGTGATGATTGGAATTTTAGGTTTTAAAAACTTTAATCCTATGGAATTACATAAAAGATGAGATAATAGAACAAAATTCAAACCCAGGACACCCCCTCCTACTAAACCTAAAGAGGTTTCTCTAGTGCTGGCAGTTGAAGAGGACGTGAATTCTGCCGCAGTGTGTGTTGTGCACCTCACAAGGAGCCCTCTCCATACCTTAGTGCTTTCCATTAGTGCCTGAAGTTCATCCCGTTAGCCTCGTATTAGTACATGAGCTGACACTAACCATTCTCACTCCCAAAGTGAGTGGCTGAGCCTTTGGACCTGGTTGCGTCTCTTTCTCTCCTCTCTGTGCTCCTTCCGCCCCCAGCTTTCCATCAGTTCTGGGTCTTCACCATTTACTTACTGATGTCATGGCCCTTTAAACAAAATGGAAGATTGTAGGGTTGTGCTAAGGGACGAGGGGGAAAGGAGACAAGCACTTTAGGATGCCGCTCACTGTGCCATTTGTTTCCTAGGGAGCTCGACCTTGTTCAGTGCTCTGCTCACCAAGTGTCTGGAGAAGGGGGTCATAGCAGTGTGCAGATACACACCTCGAAAAAACATCCCCCCGTACTTTGTGGCTTTGATGCCACAGGAGGAGGAGCTGGATAATCAGAACTTTCAGGTGACTCCACCAGGTACGTGGTAGAGAGATCCAGGGCTCTGGAGCCTCACCTGTGCTTTGGAGTCCCTTAGGGGTCCCAGTTCAGATCTGCTGAACCGTAGTCTAGAATCATCTGGGAAATGTGTGCTTTTAAGGTGAGTGTGATGCACTGCCAGGTAAGGCCATCAGAGACAGTTGTGCCGTGCATCGTGTGCACAACCACATTAGACAGCTCCTTAGCTAGACTGTTTGCAGAGTGATGTCTGCTGCAGATTTCAGGGTGTCTCTGCTGACACTGAAAACTATTGCTTGTCATCCGTTGCCAAGCTTAGTGTTCAGTTTCTGTCCTGTAATTGAAAGGCAGTGTGGCAGAGTGGAGAAAGTGGATTTTTGAAGTCTTGACTTTGTCTCTCTCCCTCTGGTTTTTTGAGACAGGGTCTCACTGTATAGCCCTGGCTAGCCTGGACCTCGCTGTGTAGACCAGGCTGTCCTTAATCTCATAGAGATCTGCCTGCCTCTGCCTCTTGAGTGCTGGGATTAAAGGTGTGCTCTATCATTCCTGGCCTTGACTTTGTCTCTTTTGAGACTTTTCTTGGAGACAGCCTCACTATATAGTCCTGGCTGACTTTGAACTTGTGATCCTCCTGCCTCAGCCTCCTGAGTCCTGTGATTGTAAGCATGTACCCCTATGTCCAGCTTTGACTTTGCTTTATGCTTGTGTGTCTGAAAGCTCTCTTTTGTTTGGACCCACTGGTTAGCTGGTCAACTTGGGCACACAACCTTTCTATTCTTTGTCTCAAAGTTGCTTTATATTTAAGATGAATAGGGAATAAAATGTGCTCATGCCTGGCACACAGCTGTCACCCATGGTAGTCCTCCTCCTCTGAGCATGGTAATAGAAATGAATTTTATCAAGTTATCCGGGAGATACTTTTAGCTGTGGTCATTAGAACACTCAGGTACTAAGCCCTTGTCTCTCAGCGGCAGTTCACTGTGTCATGCCCTGTGCTGCTAGCTCCACGTCCATGTCTGCAAAGAGCAGAGACAAGGACCTGCTGGTCCTGCTTGCTCCCACAGCACTGCTACCAAGGTCCCTTTACCTGGCAGTAGCGCTGGTTACGGAGGCTGGATTTTTAGTCCTCCTGGAACCATGTAGTAACTGGACCAAGATCTGCATGACACCCCTTACCTTCCCTTTAACGTATGCTGGAGGGTGGAGTTAAAATGGGGAAAGATGAAGCTCAGAGGAGAGCCTAGGGGAGCTGGGATTTAGCTCCCCAAGGAGGAGACAATGGCCAGCTGGCTCTGGATTAGCAAACAAGCAGGAGTTTGGAACCAACTACTGCTACCTGGCAGTGCTGGCAGTGGCTCCTTGTTGGGGCAATATGGACAGAAACAGTAAACACACAGAGAGGTGCCCCTCCTCCTTGTCAGACTCAACCGTGCATCCCCAGAGAAAGGCCGACTTTCATGGGTGTTCTCTGGTGAGGAGAAATGGGATTTTGAGGGCCTTGGGTCCAATATCATAGGATGCAGAGGGGTGAATGTGAGCTGAGAGACGAGCAGCTGCTCAGATCTCAGAGCCCATCTCCTTTCTTCAGGCTTCCAGCTTGTCTTCCTCCCCTATGCGGATGATAAGCGGAAGGTGCCCTTTACCGAGAAAGTGATGGCCAACCCAGAGCAGATAGACAAGATGAAGGCTATAGTTCAAAAGCTCCGCTTCACATACAGGTGAGCACTACTACAGGTGAGCACTGGTCCACCAGTTTCACATACAGGTGAGCACTGGTCCGACACTTTGACGCATAGGTGAGCACTGGGGTCAACTGCAGGCTTATTTCTGGAGCTGTCTACCAAGTTGAATCCTGTCAGAAATTCATGTTAGACATGGACAAAGAGAATGTGATTTTATTTTCAGTTAGCCCAAAAGAACAGATCATTAGGTCATTATTTATTTTTTGTTTGTTTTGTTTTTGAGAGAGTTTCCCTGTAGTCAGTCCCAGCTGGCCTGGAACTCATTATATAGACCAGACTGGCCTGGATCTCACAGAGATGCATCTGTCTCTGTCTACCTCTTGAGTGTTGGGATTAAAGGTGTACACCACCACACCTGACCAGATTATTACTTGTTACCAATAACTTTTTTTTTTTAATTTTTAATTTTTATTTTTTATGAATGAGTATAGTTCCTTTGTGTGTGTAAGTGCACCCATGTCATGCAATGCCCACAGAGGTCAGAACAGGGCGTAGGATTCCCTGCAACTAAAGTTATGGATGGTTTTTAGCTGTTTCTCCAGCCCGCACCAAGAACTTTTTAAAAAAAGTATGTAGAACTGGTTCACTTACATATAAGCAGTATACTCATACACATAAAAATAAAAGTAATAAATAAAATATATATTTTTAAAAGTGCATAAAGGGGCTGGAGAGATGGCTCAGTAGGTAAGAGTGCATGCTGCTCTTTCAGAGGACCAGAGCTCAGTTCCCAGCCACATATATGGCAGCTCACAACCATCTGTAACTCCAGCTCCAGATGATCCAATGCCTTCTGGCCTCTCTGGGCATCTGCAAACACGTGCACACATAGACTGACATACATACACATAAATAAAAATAAAATCTTAGGGACTAGAGAGATGACTTAGTGGTTAAGATCACTGGCTGCTCTTGTAGAGGACCTGGGAATTCCTAGCACCCACATGGTAGCTAACAACCATCTATAACTCTAGTCCAGGGGATCCTACACCCTCTTCTAGCTTCCTTGGACATTGTACAACACGGATGAGCTTATATACATGCAGGCAAAACACTCATACACATAAGATAATAAAATTAAAATTTTTTTAAATTAAAATTTTTTTAAGTACATAGAGAATTAAAGTTCTGATTATATTGATTATATTTTAGAATATTTTTATTCCAAAGAGAGGCAATTTTTAACACATTTTTCGAGAAATAACTTGAAGCAGATTATGTAAAAAAAATATATATAATAAAATTTAAGTGGAAAAGTAGGGATAAGAAATCAAAGACCAAAGCCAGGCATCCTGCACGTCTTCAATCCCAGCACTTGGGAGGCAGAGCCAGGCAGATCTCTGTGAGCTTGAGGCCTGCTGGGGTTACAGGAAGACCCTGTCTCAAAAAAGACCAAAACAACAACAACAAAAAATCAAAGACCAATGGATTTGCCAACATGGGGTCAACTTTGGTGAAATAATGAGGGTTTCCATTAGCTCTGGTTTTTTTTTGTTTTTTTTTTTAAATCCTAACTAGTTTATTGGGCTTGTCAACAGAGCATAGGATTGAGGTTTATTTACAGAAAAGTGGGCATCCCCCATTTACGGCTGCACTGGAAAGTCCACACTCAAATATAGGTCCTGTGACTTCCCGACAGCTGCCCAATATGGCTTATATATCCTTAGCCCTTCCCCTACATGCAGCTATGGCCGACTGATTGGGTGGGAGGGGTAACTGACTCCCCCCTCGACTCCTTGATGAGCATGGGAAGGAGGTGTGACTATAGCTTGCCAGCATAGTGGTGGCATAGTGGTCGGACTCTTGTTTTTTTGATCACAGTCATCTTCAGAGATGACAGGTGATGGTTCATCATGGTTTTCATTTGTTTTCCTAGTGACGGTACAGCTAAACGTCTGTCTGCTTGTTGGCCATTTCAGTGTCTTTGGAGATAGCTTATCATATCATGTTCCTAGTTGGTTTTTGTTTTGTTTTAATTTTTGAGACCATATCTTGCTGTATAGCCCAGGGTGTTGGGAGTGTTGGGATTACAGGCATCCATCACCACACCTGGCTCTTAGTCCCATGGTTTTCACATTGCATCTTTTGTACCTGTGCTACTTCTACTTCTGGGCACATAGTACATTTTGTTGGGTGTGGTGCTATGTGCCTGTGATCCCACCACTTGGGGAAATAGAGGAAGAAGCATCAGAAGCTCAAGGTTGTCTCTGGTATGTAGTGAGCTTGAGTCTAGATGAATCCATGAAACCCTATCTCCAAAAAAAGTCTTTTTTAATGTCTTAGCACAGTCCTTTCTGAGCAAATGGGAGCATTAAGAATCTACCATGCAGGACTATGCAAGGCACTGGATTCGATCTGAGGCACACACATGCAATTTCAAAAAAATGTGGGAAGGGTTGGTTTGTGCCCGTTTTACAGATGAAACAGGCTTAGACGCACAAGGCCCCTTTCTCAGTCTCCTCTAACTAGAACAGAGGTGGAGACAGGATTCACGCCGTGTGTGCATGACTCGGGTTGTTAGTTCCTGCTCTCCATACACTTGTGTTCTGAATCCCCCATCCCCTCCATCCATCCTTCATCATTCTGTCTCCTCTGTTTCTGTCTCTGCCCACAGCATCTAGCAACAGGCAAGTAAGTGCACAGGTTTGCTTTGCAGCTGACTTTCACATCACCATCATCCAGTAATAAATTGAAATTGGAGAGAAAGGAGTTGATCTAAGGTTTTTGTCTCCTCAGGATCTTTTTCTTGGCTGGCCTGGGACCTGCTGGATATGTAAGATTACTGTTTCTGTGTCACTGTTTTGACAGGAGTGACAGCTTTGAGAACCCGGTGCTGCAGCAGCACTTCAGGAACCTGGAGGCTTTGGCTTTGGATATGATGGAGTCTGAGCAAGTGGTCGATCTGACATGTAAGAAACTTCCAAGCCTAGTTGTTTGGCAGTACTGGGGATAGAACCCATGGCCTTACCTGCACTAGGCAAGCACTCTACCACTGAGTTCGCAGCCCAAGAAGGTGTTTTTTTGTTTTTTTGTTTTTGTTTTTGTCTTATTGAGACAAGGTGTCCTTGTAGCCCCAGCTGTCCTGGAACTTACTATGTAGACCAGGCTGGCCTCGAACTCACAAAGATCCACCTGCCTCTTGCCTCCCAAGTGCTGGGATTAAAGGTGTACGCCACCACGCCCAGCCCAAGAAGGTATTTTTAAATTTTAAATCAGAGACCTGGCTATGGCATTGAGACCCTATCTCAAAAACTCCACAGGGTTGGGGCTCACAATGGAGGATCGCTTCTGTTTTGCTATATATCCTTAGGCTAGGGAGTGGACCCATTTTTCTACGCCCTCCTTACCTCCTTGTCCAGACCTTCTCTTTTCTAGATCAGCTCAGACTGCCTGGAACAGATTTGGCCAGCTCTGCTATGACAGGAGGAAAGAGCATCAGGCTCCCGAGCCTCTCAACTGCATGTTGGTGAAAGCTGATATTTATAACGTTTGCTGAGTGCCTGTGGTGCAGCAATGCCAGGCACTGTCATCCCAGGTGTTAGCTCATTGAATCTTCATAATTCGGAAGAAAGCCTGTCCATATTTTACATAAAAGGGAATGATTTGCCCAGGTTACAGGTACTAAGTGATGGGTCTACATTTGGCATCCAGTGAATCCCTCCTGGATTCCTTATGCTTGCCTGAAACGAGCCTTCCTTTCAAGCTGTGCTCTGGCCTGAGAAAAACCACATTACCATCTAGAATGAGCGAGCTTTTTGCCTCCCAGGCCTGGGCTTCTCTGGCCCTACTATTCAACCCCCTTCTTTATTTTTTATTTTCTGTGTATGAATGTGTTGCCTGCATGTATGTAAATGCACCTGTGTTGTGCAATGCCCATGGAGGTCAGAAGAGGGTATTGGATACCCTGGAAGTGGAGTTATGGATGGTTGTTGGGTACCATGTGGGTGCTGGGTCTTCTGGAAGAGCAGCCTGTGCTTTTAACTGCTGAGCCATCTCTCCAGCCCCTCAACCCCTAATTATGATGCTCTTACATGTCTATAAGAGGACATAGGCAGTTCACTGACAGTGAAGTAAACATTCACTGGGAAGCAGATTGGATTCAATGAAGATCTTTTTTTTTTTGTTTTGCTTTGTTTTTTTTTTTATGTGTATGCGTGTATTGCCTGCATGTAGGTAAGTGCACCTGTGTCGTGCAATGCCTGTGGAGGACAGAAGAGGCTGTCGGATCCCCTGGGACTGGAGTTATGGACAGTTGTTAGCTGCCATGTGTGTGCTGGTATTTGAACCTAGATCTTCTGCAGGAACATTCAGCATTCTTAACCCCTGAGCCATCTCTCCAACCCCTAAGATCCTTGTTTTGTTTTTTGTGTTTTGTTTTGTTTTGGTCTTTTTGAAACAGGGTTTCCCTGTAGCCCCAGCTGGCTTGGAATTCACTATGTAGACCAGGCTGGCCTCGAACTCACAGGGATTCACCTGCCTCTGCCTCCCAAGTACTGGGATTAAAGGCATGTGCCACCATGCCCAACCTAAGATCCTTTTTTTAAAAAATATTTTTTATTACTTTTATGAGTGTATGAGTGTATTGCTTGCATGTATATAAGTGTACCCATATCGTGCAGTGCCCATGGAGGTCAGAAAAGGGCGTCAGGGGGGCTGGAGAGATGGTTAAGTGATTAAAAACACTGTTCTTGCAGGAAACCCGGGTTCGAATCCCAGCACCCACATGGCAGCTAACAACTGTCCATAATTCCAGTGCCAGGGGATCCCACGGCTTCTTCTGTCCTCCACGGGCATTGCACGACACAGGTGCACTTACCTGCATGCAGGCAATACACACATACACATAAAAATAATAAATAAAATATTGAAAAAAAAAGGGGCATCAGATCTCCTGGTACTGGAGTTACAGATGGTTGTTAGCCTCCGTGTGAGTGCTGGGAACTGAACCCAGGTCCTCTTAACCACTGAGCCAGCTCTCCACCCCTGAAGATCCTTATAAAGGTTAAATGGATCAGAGCAAGTAGTTTGGCCTGTGTAGCTTGCAGGTTATTCATCACACCTTTCATACCAGGCTGTATTAAGAGCATACACCACCATACATTATTGTGGTGACCGTTAAGACAGAGTGCTCTTCTGCTCCATGTTTAGGCAGATGAGGAAGTACTACCTCTATGTCCCCAGCTTCCATTTGAAGTACGAGAGAGGATGTGTGTATAGGACATATGCAGATCCTATGCCATTTACATAAGGGACTGGTGCTTTGCAGGGTTGGTCTAGAACCTTACACATGCTGAGGGACAGCTGTATATGGTGAATGCTAAGATTTTGCTGAATATTTTCATGACCTGTGAACTCCTTGTATCTGGCCCTCCCCTCCCACCTGACTTGGTATTATCTTCTGTTTCCTAAGAGCTGGCTAGAGAGGACCCTGGAGTGCAATTCATCTAGCCACTTTTCTGTGTTTTGATTTTCTAGTGCCCAAGGTTGAAGCAATAAAGAGGAGACTGGGCTCCCTGGCAGATGAGTTTAAAGAACTTGTCTACCCACCAGGCTATAATCCTGAGGGAAAAGTCACCAAGCGCAGACAAGGTAAGGAGCTGGGTGTGAAAGTGCAGTGGGTTCCTTTAAAATGCTGCCCTTATGGTCTTTACGGACTTATCACAGAAGATAATGTCCTGTCAGACATTTTTGTCATGACGAGGGGCGGGGGGATAGAGGTATTAGAGATCGAATTCAGTACCTCACATACACTAGGTAAGCACTGTTGCTGAGCTGCATCCCCAGCCTTTTCAGAAATTTGTATACATGGGAGTAGTGATGTGGCCCAGTGTTAAATACTTAACCTAGACATTTCTATACAAATGTGCCTATTTTAGCACAGATGGAGTATTTATATTTTTGAATTTCTTTCATTTATTATGATTTCATGTGTGTGAGTTTTTTGCCTGGGTAAATATAAGTGCACCACATGTGTGCAATATCCAAAGAGGTTAGAAGAGGGCATCCATCAGATCCCCTGGAACTGGAGTTATGGACAGTGGTTAGCTGCCATGTGGGTGCTAGGAACCAAACCTGGGTCCTCTGCAAGAGCAGCCAGTGTTCTCAACCACTGAGCCGTCTCACAGATGGAGTATTTATATTGTTTTCTAGTCTCTTTTTTTTTTTTCTTTGAGACAGGTTTCTCTGTAACCCCAGCTGGCCTGGAACTTGTTATGTGATTAGGCCGGTCTTGATCTCAGAGATCTACTTGCCTCCACCTCCTGAGGGCTGGGATTAAAGGTGTGTGCCACCACTGGCTTAGTCAACTGTTTGTGACTCAGCTTTTTCTATTAGATACTATACCCTCTGTGTGTGTGTGTGTATGTGTGTGTGTGTGGTTTTTGGGGTTGTCTTTTTGAGAGGGGGTCTCCCTGTAGCGCTAGCTAGCTTGGAACTCAATTTGCAGACCAGGGTGGCCTCAAAGTCACACAGATCTGCCTGCCTCTGCCTCAGATTACAGGTGTGCACTACTACACCCGGCTCTCGTTTTTAAAAATTTAAACTTTATTATTATTGTGTATGTGTGTGCATGTTGTGTGTGTGAGAGAATGTGGGTATGTACATGCCATGGCACACATGTGCTTATAAGACAACTTTGTAAAGTCAGTTCTCTCTTTCCACCTTTGCGTGGGTTCTGGGGCTCAAACAGTGTCAGACTTACATGGTAAGCCCTTTTATTCAGTGAGTCATTTAGCTGACACTCTTCCTCATTTTTAAAAATTAGGCAGCCAAGTATAGTGATACACACTTTTAGTCCCAGCTGTCCAGAAGCAGAGGCAGGTGGATCTCTCTGAAATCAAGGTCAGCCTGGCCTACATACTAAGTTCCAGGACAGCCAGGCTACACAGTTGAGTCCCCCCATCTCCCTCCCCCAAAATTAGGCTGCAGAGGGTAGATGAGATTGCTCATCGATTAAAAGAACTTGTCGTGCAGGGAATTCCATTCCCTGGGGCCCACAGAAAGGTGGACGGAGAGGCCTGACTTCATAGGCTATCTTCTGATTCACACATATACATGATGCTCACACCCAGTCAAATCTTTCTTAACTAGGCTGCAGGGTACATAGAGAGTGTTTCAGTGACTAGGTGTCCCAGTTTATTTGATAAGACCTCTCATTGATGCATATACTACAGTGAACACAAACAATCATTGTGTATTTGTATGAGCAGATCAGTAGAACAATTCTTAGCAGTGGAGTTGCTGGTCAGGAAGTATACTTTTTTTTTTTTTTTTGCTCTTTTTGAGACAGCGTCTCCCTGTAGTCCCAGCTGACCTGGAGCATGCAGTGTATGTAGACCAGGTTGGCCTTAAACTCACAGAAATCTGCCTGCCCCTACTTCCCAAGTGTTGGGATTAAAGGTGTGTGCCACCACATTGGCTATTATTTTAAATTTTTACAAAAATTAAAGGTAGAGGGAATGGATGTCCTGCTCTGATGTGTAGCTCTCCAGTTAGGAGTAAGATGTGGTTTCATGGCTTTTATGTTTCCTCTGTACATACCTGTTATTGGCATTGACCATTTTTCCTTTGAGACAGCCTTTTTATTACTGATGGACCCAGAGTTTCCTTGAGGCTCACATTTGTTGAGATCACCTTGTACAAGGTCACCATTTTGGAATAGTTCTGGTTTAGGTTATGATCCTTTTGACTATCTTTGGCCAAATAAAGCCACATTTAGGCTTTGCTTGCCTAATAGACCTGTGAGGAAAGGCATGGTGAGAGGTCAGATCGGTGGCCATAGTGCTTTCTCTATTTTGCACCAGAATGGACTCCTGTGGGAAGTTCCCAAGGGAGCTCTTCCTGCACTGCGCAATGCATTCATCTCACCCTGCGTGTTCTTATCTCTTGGTGCCTTGGAACCCATACAGTGTCTGTAAGTGGTTTTTCCCTTACCCCTTGGAGTTGCTGGCAATTAACCCAGAGCCTTAAGCTGCTAGGCAAGCACTCTGTCACTGTGCTGTATTTCCAGCCCCTGAAACTGTTTGGCTCACACAGAATGAGCAGCTATTTTAGGTAAGCTGATGGTAAACTATAACTCAGATCATGAGGTCCCATGTCGTAGCTGGGAAACCACTGCCAGATTTCTAGTCATTCCTTCCTGCCCTTCTTCTCCAGATGATGAAGGTTCTGGAAGCAAAAAGCCCAAGATGGAGTTATCTGAAGAGGAGCTGAAGGCCCACATTGTCCAGGGCACACTAGGCAAGCTCACTGTGCCTGCACTGAAGGAGGTCTGCAAGGCCCGGGGGCTAAAGAGTGGGCCCAAGAAGCAAGACCTGCTGGATGCTCTCAGCAGACACTTCCAGAAGAACTGACTGGAGGTCACTTGCAGCCACCCTCCCCGTCACGGCCCGGCTGCCTGCATCATCACACTCTCATCCGCCTTCCCTGTTATGGCCAGGCTGCCTGCATTACATTGGCATCCGCCTGCTTTTGGTCTCACCAAGTAAGCAGGTGTTTCTCCTTACTACAAAGAGCTGCCTGACAGAAATGCAGAGACTTTACATTTATAGGACCTCTTGTTGCCATGGAGACTGCCCCCCCCACTGTGCCTTACTCTACTGTGTGAATAAAGAGCTCCAACTTTGTACTACATAGTGTTTATTGTGAAGGGTAGAGGTATCTGCCTCACATCTAGAGATCACTAGTCATGGGCTCTTAGCTCAATTTTCTCTCCCACTGGAAATACATATCACAGTGGAAATAAAACACACTGGTGGAGGTCAGGGGCAGTGCGACATTAGGGACAAGTGAATTGAACATAGTGGTTCTTCAGGGGTGGTAAGCCGAAGCAGGGTTGTTTGCCTGATCCTTTGTCCTCTATCTGCTTCCTTTAAATGTGTCGTTCGAAGGTATAAATTCCAATTTCAGAAGCCAAATGACTAGCGTTTCTAATTCTGATAGTTTGCGTCATTACTAACAGCAAGTCCTTCAGATTGTGCTGCTGTTATGACATGAGAGGGAAGTTGTATCCATTTTCTGCTGCCCTAGAAATTTGGTTCCAGTTTAGGTAAAACCTTCCTCTTTTTCATGGGGGCACAGGAAGTTCAAGAAGATAAGGGGGGTGTCTTTCCCTTGGTGCTGTCCTCTCCCTGCTCCATCTTCCCCTTTCTTTCCCTGAGGAAAGGAAGCTTTTAGAAGGCTTTGTATGGTCTGAGGGGGGCATGGGATTCAGGGTTAGAGGGTCCTGGTCTGAGGGGGGCCTGGGACTCAGGGTTACAGGGTCCTGTGTCTTTCAGGACGAGAGGGAGCCTTACCCCATGAAGAGGGTAGAGAAGGGGCTAAATTCCTTGGTTAAGAAATGTCCATCTCGCTGGGTGTGGTGGCACACGCCTTTGATCCCAGCACTTGGGAGGCAGAGGCAGGCGATCTCTGTGAGTTCAAGGCCAGCCTGGTCTACATAGTGAGTTCCAGGCCAGCTGGGGCTACAGGGAGACCCTGTCTCCAAAAGCATAATCAAATCCACTACCCAAGGCCTAGGATAAGCGCTTTAGGTGATATTTCCCTGTAATTGATGTGGGCTTTCTTTACCTTTTGTGATACTTAGGAAGAAACACTCAATTCAATGGAATTGGGCTTTGGGAAGTCAACAAGATAAACAGTAAATTTACATCTTGGCCCTAGTGCATTCAAATACGTCACTTTTGGGAACTTATCTGGCATTTCTGAACCTTAAAAAAATGTTTCTAGTTTCCTCTTTTCTGTAATAATAAGGTGCTGTGGCCCAAATAAAATCAGGAACAGCACAAGGTGCTACTTCCTAACTTCTTCCATACTTCGATCCATCAGGTAGCACCATGGCGAGCTCTGGTTGGGAACATGGACCTGAGCATGTGCTCCATGTCTGGCAGTCCCTGCCTCCCTTTGGGTGTGAATTCGAGTAGACTGGAAGGATGACGGGGGCATTGTGTGGAACTATGCAAGAAGAGGATTCCTTACAGAGGAAACTGGACCAACCATATGCCATATGCTTATTATATACCTGAATGAACATCAAGGACTTTCCAAAATAAAACGTTTACACAGAAGTTTGGAGCCAACTTTGTTGTAAGTGGTTGGCTTCAATGAGAGGACTTCATCCCTAGGCTTAGGATCGATCCAGCATACACTTCCTTCCACAGAGTGTCTGTGAGAGTATTGCTACATGTAGGTGTTAGGGCACTCACATGCACCTGCTATGTAATAAGAGACTAGAAAATGCCAGACACTGGCTTAACTTCAAGGTTAGAGACTGTTCCAGAGCTAAAGGGGAAAAGAAAGCGTGACAGCAGCTCGCTGTATTTCAGTCATGGCCATGAGAGGCCTCGCAGTAAATGAGCATCAAGTGCAAAGGGCTTGAGAACGGAAGAGGTGTGCATGGAATGCAAAAGGTGGAGCTGGTGAGCCCGGGGTTTGCAGGTGATTACAAATCCATGCTTCACTGTGGGAACTGATGTTAAGACTACACAGCAAACTGGACCCTAGGGCAATCTGAGGAGCTCCAGACCAACCTCCCTTGTTAGGGCTCTTTAAGTAGACCTTAGTTTCCATTTGGGTTGTGGGGTTGTCTGTGTTTGTAGTGCTGAGGGTAGGGAGGTCAAACCTAGGGCTTTGAACAAACTAAGTGATGCTCTACCACTGAGCTACGTTTCCCGAGGTTGGATTTCTTCAGCCCCACTATCCACCAGATTGCTTATTTGGACTGTGATTATATAACAAACTTACAAGTGAGAACTACCTAAGACTCCACCACCCACAAATAACTAACCAAGTTCCCTGGGACAGTAGAGATGCAAACACTGGAGTTAGAAATGACTGGCCCAGTAGGTAAACAGGTCCTCAGCAACTCAGATGGTTCTTAGGTCACCTGTCTCCAAGTGTGGTCCCTGCTGGAGTGGACAAATTGGCCCAAACAGGCCCCGTGAAAACTGTCATTTGGCCACAGTACCCAGTACCTGGCACAATGGAAGAAAATTTCTGCAACTATACAGATGTAAAGTTCACAAGGCAAGAGGGCAGCGGCTCCAGGAACCAACTAAGTCTGCATGTGCCTGATTTTTGCAGCAGTGGTTTTCCATTGTGGTTGAGTGCGCTGTGTTGCTACTGCCATCTACTGGGCAGAGGCTGCCAAGCAGCCTGCATTAATTAAGGTGGTACCTACAAAAAACCAGCCCAAAATGTCAATAGTATTAAGAAATCCTGTTTTAGCCAGGTTGGGCATGGTGGCACACGCCTTTAATTCCAGCAGAGGCAGGGGAGATCTCCCACCTGGTCTACCCAGGCCAGCTAGGGTACACAGAGACCCTGTCTCCGAACAAGAAGAAATCCTACTCAAGTGAAAGCAACACTTCAATGACTGAGTTCATATAAGAGAATTCAGAACTGCCAGACCAGGAACTATTTGACAGGGGGTGACAATTTTACACAGCCTTAGTGAAAAATTCTAACTGGTCTGGGAAAGCAGCTGTGATTGGTATGTGCTTGGCTACACCAATTTGCAATATTTGACATGTGCAAGGCCCTGGGTTCAATACCCAGCACCAAGTAAAACAAGACAGCTGGGTCCTATAAGGTGAGTGGTAGCACTCCAGAAGCCCTGACCTCAAGCCCCCACACGCTGAAGCATGTGTGCTAGTGCACGTGGGCAATCCCAGTATGTGAAGCAGAGACCAGAGGATCTGATAGTTCCAGGCCAGAATGGTCTACACAGAGCCACATCTCAATGCCCCTCACCTCCAAAAAGTTGTACCTACTCTAGTAATGCTAAGCACTGCATCTCAACTGTCAGCTGATACAAACTGAGGGTCAGGCACTGCCACATTTTAAGGTGAAATACATATTTATTAGGGTGCTCCAGAACGAACCCACTGGCACTCTTCATTTGACAGAATACATCTGGCCCATGGGGCAGGAAGGGGTAAAGGCTCCCAGTTAGTGGCAGAGGCCACATCAGGGGACTAGGGTTTTCTTGGATTCTATCATCTCTGTGTAGATGCAGCCAAAGAGCCACCATTTTCCCAGAATCCTTTATTCCAGCAGCAAGTCTTTTGCCCTTGCCACTCCTGACTCTTCAAGATCCAGGTCAATTGCCCTCCCCTCAGTCACTCACCCAGTGGGACGTAGGGGAGAATACATGGTCACTCAGAAGCACACAGGAGGGCACTAGTAAGTGGCACCTGGACATAAGCCTAACAGTAAACAAATATTTCTCTTGAAATGATGGGGCTGGGGAGGAGGGAACTGTACATCCCCCAAAAACTCAGTCCTGGAAACATGGAGATTCTGTATGCAGGGCACGAGAAACTCAAAGTGGCCTGTGTATTGCCAGCCGCCCTGCACACAGGAGGGAGTTCCAGATGGAAGTGCAGGGTATCGCTTAGGTTTTCCTGGTTATTCCTGCTGTTAAATGGCGACATTCTACCTGTGGCCTTTGTTTTAGTTATCAGTTCATTTTTTTAAAGAAAGATTAAATAGTGGGGAGTCAGGGAAAAACAACTGCAAGACAACGAAAAGTACAAAAACCAGATGTAGTACAGTATTTTATAACCAAAAGCTGCTGAAAACACCATGCAAACGTAGACATTGACGATACACAATGGGGGCTGGGGGTCGACAGGGAAAGCAAGGCCGGGGCCACAGGCTACACCAAGAGCCTCTCAATGGACTGCTGAATGGACTGGATCTGCTGCTTTAGCTGAGAGCCTTCTTTGATGGTGACAGAACAGGCGATGACAGGCCTGGAGACCCCACAGGCCCGTCCCAGGGCCTGCTTGGAGCGCACAAACACATAGGGAACATTCTTGTCTTCACATAGCAGTGGGAGGTGCAGGATGATCTCCAAGGGCTCAGCATCTGCCGCCATCACAATGAACTCAGAGATGCCTCTGTTGAGGGTTTTGGTGGCTGTGGAGACAAGTATGTGAAGCCAATAGATAACATGGACTTGGGCAGAGCAGCCACTACAGAGCAGGGAAAAAGTAACACGAGATCCAGGGAAATGGGTGAAATGCTTAGGCACAGCCATTTCTGCCTGGAGCAGCCCTGGTATAACAAGGGAGCAAACACCAATTACCCTACTGCTGTCCTCAAACCTTATACCTTGAACGGCCACTTTTTTCCTCCCCTCTGATCCCAAACCTGTCCCAAACTGCCACCATCTCTTTCCCAGTCAACTCCAACAGCTTCCCCATAAGGCCCTGCCAGCATCAAGCAATGCTTTTTTCGTTTTAACCTGCCACCAAGGCCTCAGGTCTCTGCTCAAACTTCGCTTCCTCAGAAGAATGAATCTAGCAAGATGCAAAAGCCCTCACCCCAACTTCTATTTTCCTTGACCACCAGACATGAACATACATAAATGATACCTTCCTTCACTATACACTCCAAGAAGAAAGGGACTTGGTTTTGCTCCCCAGAGTTCACCAGTGTGGAGACATGTGCCAGCACATATTAATACGTTAATACAAGAGGACGGGAGATGCAGCTCTTGGCAGAGTGCTTGTCTAGCATGCAAGAGGCCTTGGGTTTGACCCGAGCACCGTGGGATGGCTCTGATGCATGGAGAATACAGCAAAACAGAGCTACATGAATGGATTGCTTTGCTTTCTGTCAACAACGTAGGTAAAAGATTCTCATGCCCATAAAATCTTGAATGTGAAACATGCTTGATGTTTCAATTAATATCCTCAGAGACAAAACAACTCTGACACAGAAAACTATTTGGTGTTATATATTTTCTTTGGGCAGAAATACCATGGCATACATCATTATTCCACTGAACAAAAGGAAACCACTGCCAGGCACAGTAGTGCACATTTTTAATTCCAGCACTGGATGGAAGCAGGAGATCAATTCAAGACCATCCTTGGCTACACAGTAAGTTTGTGAGGCTCTGCTTTAAAAAGAGGGAAAAAACACCACAACTTCTGCAACACACAGTGGGAACTACTTCTGGGAACCAAATGAAATTCACTAAAACTATGGTGTCAGATACTGGAAAACATTAATGTACTTTCGATGGTTCCAAGGAGAAGGTACAAGTCAATACACAAAGTTTTAAAATTTAATTTAGTGTATGAGTGTTTTGCCTGCGTAAGTACACCCGTGTCAATGCAGTACCCACAGAAGCCAGAGAGGGTGCCAAATCCCCCGGAACTAGAGTTACAGTTATTAGTTGTCATGTGGGTGCTGGGAACTGAACCCAGATCCTTTGCAAGAGCAGTCAGTGCTCTTAACCACTGAGCCATCTCTCCAGCCCCAATACAAAAAGGTTTTTTTTTTTTTTGTCTTTTTGAGACAGGGCCTCCCTGTAGCCCCAGCTGTCCTAGAACTCACTATGTAGACCAGGCTAGCCTTGAACTCAAGAGATCTGCCTGCCTCTGCCTCCCGAGTACTGGGACGAAAGGCGTGCGCAACCACGCCTGGTTTCCAATACATAAAGTCTTAATAACTGCCTTTCAAGTGATTACACAAAAATAAAATGCATTTACATATTGAGAGAAATAAGGCAAATACAGCAACTACATCCTAACACACTAGCCTTTAGCACCCAATGCCAAAATGCAGCTTTCATTGGTCAGTCAAGACTATCTGGAGTGCAGTGGTGACCCAGCTATCCAGGAGGCTGAGGCAGGAAGACTCCTTGAGTCTAGGAGATGGGGGAGAGGCAATAGAATACTAAACTCTACCCCCCTCCCAAAGTAGAAATCCAGATGAGACCCAATGGAAACAGGTGTGTGAGCATCTCCCAGCACCATCCTGCGGCTGCCTTACCCTCATTTGCGCCTTTCCGAAGCTGCTTGTAGTTACACGACTGCTGAACAAGGTCCAGTAATTTCTTGGTGAGGTGGGCATCTGCAAGGGGATAGGCCTTGGGATTAACATCGGCCTCCGTCTATGGGGAAAACACAGGCATCAGTTAAACTGGACTAGAAGCTGTTTCAGATAAATGACAGAATATTAATCAACAACACACTGGCAGCTTGATTTCCTCTGACCTCATTTCCAAACACACACACTATTCCAGTTCAGTCTGGGCTAGATGAGACCCTGCTTCAGAAAACCCAGGGCTGGACAGATGGCTCAGGGGTTGAAAGTACACGCTGACTGCTCAGATTTGCCAAATCAAAATTAAGCTAAAATTCACAGTAAACACAGCATTGACTTCACTCTCCACCTGTATCCTACATGTAAGTCTATCTCCCTCTGCTCTCAGTGAGAATACTGGTTCCTAACACATTAAAATCCTTCAACCCTATAACATATACAAAATGTTTTCCAAATTGCGATACATAATACCACTTCCACCAATGAACTAACCAAGGCCAAGATTTCCTACCACAGCCATTCAATTAGAGTATTTTGTTCAGAAGTTATTAAATTTAATTGGATATTGATACAAAATACATAAAAAGCATAGCTCAGAAGCCAAACCATGCAGACTGGGATGGAGGTCAGTAAAAGTGCTTGCACAGCTTGCAAATGGTTGAGGCCAGACTGTTCTACACAGTGGGTTCCAGGCCAGCCAGGGCTACTTAAGACTATTTAAAACAGAAACAATGAAAACAAGCAAAAAAAGGGAGGGGAAAAGCTAGAGAGATCAGTTTGTAGGGATAGGTGAAATTCTCCCCCAGTTTTCTTCATTTTTAATCTATTAACTAATGAGCAGGTTTAAGGGTTGATAAAAAAAAAAGTCTAAAACTGAATACAACGATGGTACGCAACTGTACAGATAGATAAAAAAACCACTGGCCTGGTGTGGCACATAAGCTTGGACTGCCAGCACTGGGGAACTGGATCCTGCAAGCCTGCAGCCAGGCAGGAACACAAAAGACAGAAGAGGAAAAATGACTGAATTATGCTTTAAGCTGATGCAGCTTGTGGTGTGGAACTGGAGCACTGGGACTGTTTTTAATGAACACACTGGCCCCAAACCTCCATTCCTTTGTGTCTTCTACTTGCCCTGCCTGGGCTTCCTTCTTTCCTTTGGATTTATTGTTTTTTCACTATGTTCCTCTCCACTGGCTTGGTCTATTATCAGGTCTTTATTTATTTATTATTTATTTATTTATTTATTTTGGTCTTTTTGAGACAGGGTCTCCCCTGTAGCCCCAGCTGTCCTGGCACTCACTATGTAGACCAGGCTGGCCTTGAACCCACAGAAATCTGCCTGCCTCTGCCTCCGAGTGTTGGGATTAAAGGCGTACGCCCAGCTATTATCAGATTTTTATATTCTTTTTTCTTCCTTAAAGAAACTTGCTAGGTTACCTAGGCTGGCTGTTAATTCCTAGGATCAATGGAGCCTTTCAAGAAACTGGAACTCCAAGTGCACATGTAGCCCTGGCTGGATTGAACTCAGAGATCCACCTGCTTCTGCCTCCAAGTTCTGGAATTAAAGGAGTGTGCTGCCTCCATACCTGGCTTATCCAACTTCTTTTAGAGACATGCTTAGCTATATAGCCCAGGCTAGCTAACCTAATTCCCTAGCTTGAACTATTTGGTCTCCCTAGATACCAGACAGTTGAAACATGCAAGATTTTGAAAAAAGTCTTACGAAATGATAGTCCCATAAAATTATAACATAGCTGAAAAATCCCCAGGTCCAGTGACACTAGTCATTAAAGTTCTAGCACTACCAATCTCCTGTGATGCTAGTTGTATGAAAATATAGTACATAAAGCCGGGTGTGGTGGTACATGCCTTTAATCCCAGCAGAGGCAGGTGGATCTCTGTGAGTTCAAGGCCAGCCTGGTCTACATAGTGAGTTCCAGGACAGCTAGGGCTACAGAGAGACTCTGTCTCAAAAAAAAAAAAAAAAAAAAAAAAAAAAAGTACATACAATAATTATAGTATAGTCCAGGCATGGTGGCACACCCTTTTAATCCCAGCACTCCGGAGGCAGAGGCTGGTGATCTCTGAGTTCAAGGCCAGCCAGGTCTACATAGCGAGTTCCAAGCCATATGGGGCTGCAGGGAGACTCTGTCTCAAAAAAAAAAGACCAAAAAAAAAAAAAAGTACAATTAGTGTACCATAAAAAATGTTTACTGTAGAGAGTGCACCAGCACATCCCGTCTTGGGATTGAATCAACAGGCCACAAGAGCGACTGGCCAGGCTTGATACAGTGGCACACATCTGTCACCTGACTTAGACTGAGGTAGGAGGGATCTCCAGTTTAAAGCCAGCCTATATAGGCCAGCTGTGGCTACAGTACTTTTCTTCAAAAATTCAGAGTGGCAAGTGTGACATACATTTGTTCACGCTCTATTCACAATCACCACCAGCACACATCCCTGTCCTTAAGCGATGCCTGACGGCACCGCACACCTCCAAGTACCACAGGTAACTCACTTTCCCATTAGTGATCAACATTGTGCAACGCATAAAAGCTGCTGCAGAGTTCAGCCCGAGAGCACGCCATTCCAAGACTTCACTGTGTCAAGCGCACAGGGCTATAAAGTTCTAGACTCAGCCAGTTACTAGGCAGCGTGGAGGTGGGGGCGGGAAAGTAAATTCATCCAGAGAGAGCTCCAAACTGTCCGATTAACTCTCATACGGAAATGAAGCGTAGCAAGCTCCAGTCCGCACTAGTAGCAACAGGAAGCACCGGCTAGAACGCTACACGATCCGACACACGTGGAGCTCCCAGAGCACCATCTGAGGCCACAGCCTCACAGTAGGGGTTTTCCTGAACCCGGCGGTCACCGCACACTACCCACGTCAACCGTCCCAGGGCATGGAGGGCTCCCGCAGGGCACGGGATGCCGGCTCGTGGCGGGACGGGGTGTCTGATCCGAAGCCCGGGATTCCGGTCATACCCTAAGGATGGCTGATGGAGAAGAGAATCTAAAACCGGATGGAGACCCGGCTCTCAAGTTCGCGGCCGCCGTCCCCACTACGCCATGCCCTCCCCCCCCCCCCCCCCCCCCCCGCCCCGGCCGGGGCCCACCACCCCCCCCCCCCGCACCGGCGCCGGGAGCACGCGC
>NW_008348199.1:4320014-4327341 GCF_000622305.1 Nannospalax galili | reverse complement strand
GCCCCCGCCCGGGCCTGGGACCACGCGCCCCGCCGCCTCGACCCGGCGCTGGACGCCTGGGCTTCGCAGTCCTCACTGTGGGCGCCGGGCCCAACTTGCGGCCTCCACTGCGCCCAGGCCGGGCGTCCACCCCGCAGACCCGGCCCACCCCGCCCGCCGCACGTGCACTCACCATGGCTGCGGTCTGCCAGCCTCTCTGAGACCCGACCACCGTCCGCCACCGACAAGCCCAGCGCAGCGCAAAAAGCGGAGCGGAAGCCACCGACTGCGCGACAGGAAGCGGAAGTGGCGTCACCTAGAGCGGGCAGGGGAGCCTCGACATCTAGCGGGCGGAAGCGACATACTTGTCGCTGAGTGACCGAGCGCGTTTTGCTATTTTTTTTTTATTTTATATTTTAATTTATTTATGTTAAATTTTTATTGGATGTTTATCATACACATCTTTTAAAAATTTTTCTTTCTTCATTTTTATTTCATTTATATGCGTCTATTGCATGTATGCAAATGCACCCATGCAGTGCAGTGCCCTCGAAGATCAGAAGAGGGCATCGGATCCTCAGGAACTGGAGGTATGGAGGGTTGTTAGCCGCCGTGTGGGTACTGGGAATCGAATCTGAGTCCTCTGCAAGAGCAGCCAGTGCGTTAACTACTGGGCCATCCCTCTAGCCCTCATACACAACATCTTAATTATCTTTATACCCCTCCCCTATCACCATCCTCCCACCTCTGAATTTCATGCATTCTGTCATTTATGTAAGGCCTATCAAGTCAAGTTAGTGTCCCCTGACGTCCTTCAGTCAGCCTATCTGGAGTAACTCCCTTAAAGAACATGACCAACATCACCTCTTCCTCACGCCTTTTGCATATATATATATATATTTTTTTAGCATTCTGTAAATTGCTGGACGATATTATGAAGTAAGCGTCCTGAAAGCAGCACGCCAATACAAAGGGTTTCAAGGATGTTTTCGTTTCATTGTCTGTTGACTTTTGAGCACATCTTGGGCTCTCAAAGTTGCCCTTCCGAGCTGGCATAATGGTAACACGCCTTTAATCCCAGCACTTGGGAGGTAGAAGTTCCGGGCCAGCCTGGTCTACACTTCAAGTTCCAGGCCAGCTGGGGCTACAGGGAGACCTAGAGAGAGAAAGAAAAGTCCGGCACGATGTGGCACACACCTTTAATCCCAGCACTCAGTAAGCAGAGGCAGGAGGATCTCTGCTAGATCCTGGCCAGCCTGGATCTCTGCAGGGTCGTGGTCAGCCTGGTCTGCAGCTGGGGCTACAGGGAGACCCTGTCTCAAAAAGACCAAAAAAAAAAAAAAGTATATTAATTATATGTAACGAGTTTATCAGGCTGGCCTTGAACTCACAGAGATCCGCCTACCTCTGCTTAGTACTGGGACTAAAGGTGTGTGCCACCACACCCAGCTAAGAGTTTTATTTTGACATTTTAATACATGTATATAAGGTATTTTGATCATATTCACTCTCCTTACCTTTTTTTGTCTTCCTTCCTCTGACACTGATCCCTATCCTCTTTCCAACTAGTAACCCTCCTATTACCAGTGGCGTGGGGTCAGATTGTTTCCCAGATTTTTGCTTCTTAACCAAAGAACTGAAAATAAAGACTCACAGATTTGCAAAAGTAGCAGGAAAACTTTATTCAAAAGCAAAGCAAGGGTACTAGAGAGATGAGTTAAGAACACTTCCTGCTCTTCAAGAGGACCTGGGTTCAGTTCCCAGAACCCACACGGTAACTAATAACTGTCCTAAACTCCAGTTTCAGGGAATCTAATGCCCTCTTCTGGCCTCTGTAGGCATTTCACACATGTGGTGCACATGGTGTACATGCAGGCAAAACACTCATTTCACACGTGGTGCTGGAGAGGTGGCTCAGTGGTTGCAGCACTGGGCACACACACACACACCCCAAATATAAAAGTATAATAAATTTTTTTTCAAAGGCTCCAGAGAGGTTTGGAGGGATAGCTCAGCGGTTAAGAGCACAGGCAACCACATGGCAGCTAACAACCATCCATAACTCCAGGTCTAAGGGATCTGACACCCTCTTCTGATCTCTGAGGGCATTGGAGGACAAGGTGCACCTACCTACATGCAGGGAATACACTCACACACATAAAATGGTTCAGGAGGTTAAAGCACTTGCCCCCAAGCCTGAGACCTAAGTGTAATAATATCTGGGATCCACACGGTGAAAAGAAAGAACCAACTTCTGAAAGTTGTCCTCTAACACCCTCACACTTGCCATGGCACATACACACACACACACACACACACACACACACACATACAATAAAGGTTATGAAAACTTTAAGGGGTTGGAGAGACGGCTCAGCAGTTAAGAGTGTACTCTTAAGCAGTTAAGAGTGTGAAAAAAGTGTGTGTGTCAGGACCTGGGCTTACTTCTAAGCTTCCTCATCAGGAGGCTCACAACTGCCTTTAACTCTAGTTTCAGGAGATCCAGTGCCCTCTTCTGGCCTCTTCAGGCACCTGAATTCACATACACATACAGACATACACACACACACACACACACACACACACACACACACACACACATAAGTAAAAATAAATATTTTTTAAAAGTTTAAAGGAGGGACTGGAGAGATGGCTCAGCAGTTAAGAACACTGCCTGTTCTTGCAGAAGACCTGGGTTTGAATCCCAGAACCCACATGGTAGCTAACAACTGTCTGTAACTCCAGTTCCAGGGAATCCAACAGTCTGTTCTGTCCTCTGTGGGCATTTCATGACACGGGTGCACTTACCTACATGCAAGCAATACACACATACACATAAAATAAAAATAATAAAATATATTTTAAAAGTTTAAAGGAAAACAAAAATAAAAACCAAGATGGAAATTCCTAGAAGATACCCAGTTGACATCTGACCTCTATACACATACACAGCATATCCAAACACATGAGTACATACCACACACATACACACACACACACACACACACACACACACACACTCACACACACACACTGCATGTGTTCCACAGTGTTCAGTGTTTGATAACCGATAGATAAATGGATGAAAGATCTAATAGAAGAAAACAAGTAAGTACACTCAAGTTACATCACCCCATCAATCATGGCAGGGCAGGGGGAATTTTATCTCCTTTTTCCAAAGGACAGGAAGATTTCAAACAAAGCTCGTGTGGATTTGCCCAGCATGTTCCACTGCAGTCTTCCTCCCCCCTAGTTCTCTTAAGACCAAACATCTCTTTCTCTAGACTGTTCTTTTATGACTCCATCATCCTGGCTATTGCCAGGACACAGCTCCTTAAAGACCTTCCTTGTCTCAGAGAAGTGAAAAATCCACAGAGCAAAGCAAAAAGACTTGTGATATTCTTTATCTCCAAAAATTGAATCTTACTTTATTTAATAAAAACCTGTGGGGGGTGTGCCTAGAATGATGGCTCAGCAGTTAAGAGCACTGGCTGCTCTTCCAGAGGATCTGAGTTCAATTCCCAGCACCTACATGGTAACTAACAACCACCTGTAACTCCAGTTCCAGGGGATCTAATGCCCCCTCTGGCCTCCATGGGCTTTGCATGACACATGATACACTTACATACATGTAGGCAAAACACTCATAACACATAAAATAAAAAGAAATAAAAACAATTTTTTCCCAGATACATGTTTCTTTCTAATAAGTTGACCATTACATTTCCAAATTTCTGAAATGGCCAACAGACCATAGAAAGACATTTCTTTGGGCACCTGCTTAAAACCAACAACTTCAACAAACTGTTGGCCTTGTTTCAGGGCCAACAAAAACAATTTTTTTAAAGCCTGGTGGGGGCTGAAGAAATGCCTCAAGCAGTTAAGAGCACTGGCTAGTCTTGCAGAGGACCTGGGTTCAGTTCTCAGCACCCACATGGGGCTAACAACTGTCTACAACCCCAGTTCCATGGGATCCAACTCCCTTTTCTAGCCTCCATGGGCATTGTAGTCATGGGTTCACTTACATACACACAGGCAAAACATATGCATAAAATAAAAAGAAATAAAATTAATAAGCCTGATGCCTCGTGCCTATAATCCCAGCACTTAGAAAAAGCTGAGACAGAATTATTGTGAGTTTGAGGCAAGCCTGGGTTATACAATGATTTCCAAGCCAGAAATCTCAGAAAAAATAAAATGGGGCAGGGGAGAGGAAGAGGAGAAAGAGGAGGAGGAAGAGGAAGAGGGAAGAAAGAGAAATGAGATTGAGGTTTTTGCAGATACAGTTTATTAAGAGCCTCGCTGTGATTCAACGGGGCCTGACCTAGGTCATTTTGCTCCTATGGGCTTCTTACTACCTTAAAAAAGTTACTCAGCTAGGTGTGGTGGTGACTGCCTATGCTCCCAGCACTCAGTAGACTGAGGCAGGAGGATCAATGTGAGTTTTATTAGCCAGAGCTAATAAAAAGGACCTGTCTCAAAAGCAAAATGAAATAAACAAAAGCAAAAAAAAATCAGTAAGTTGTTGTCCATCATGATTATCCTACTGTGCTCTAGAACATTAGAAGCTATTCTTTCTGTCCAAATGCACCCAACTACCAATCAATGAAGTAAGTTTTTAGTATCACCATTAAGACCCTTTAAATTTAAGGTCCTCTACTTGTCCTTAGTTTTCATGAGTGGCCAAGGAGTCACCTTAAAATATTTGCCAGCCACTACTTGGACACAGATTTATGGCTGTGAGTCACAGATGCTCAGACTTCCTTATTGTCTTTGGTAATGGCTCTGGGATGGAAGGTGTAGATAGGGGCCAAGGTCAGTGTGACCTGGTGATTTCTGCCCAACCTGCTATTTAGCCATTTGGTCACATGGAGGCACGGCACACCACCCAGGTCCAGGAAGGGCCTACTGACCAGAACTAGTAGCTAGAGTTGAAGGTGTGGCAACAGGAAGGCCCCACTGTGATGTGGCCTGTGACAGGTACTATGAAGTAGGTGGTACCCCACCCAACTGGCTGAGCCAACTACAGCAGCCTGCCCTTCCCACTCCCTGACACCATCTACCTGACCTAAGCTTTACCATATTGCTGCCACTTCTGGGAGCCTGTACAGTGGTGGGGCCATTCCATAGCCCTGAGTGGGAGCCAGTATAGGACCTGGTATCCCAGGATCAAAGCTGCAGGGATCCCCGGTGCTGTGGCAACCTGCTTGTCTTCTGCCTTTTTCTGTTCTGGCAGATCCAACAGTATTGGCACCGGATCACCAGGACTAGCAAGAGGGATGCCATCAAGGTACAGGGGCCCCTACTTTCTCATGGTGATTGCTAGCCACTCGCTACATGGGCCTTGTTCTATGCCTTGTACACCAGAGGTGAACCAAAGAACTCAGACGGGTTAGTGTAAGCATCGTCTAGGCCTCAAGCCCAGAAGTCACCCTGGGCTTATCTTTTCCTCACTCCACACACTCAATCCATTTGCAAGTTCTAGGAGCTCTACTTATAAACAAGATCTCAAGTCTGATCACTTCTGGAAACCTCATGACACCACCTGGACCATGGTAATAGCTCTCTGCCTGGTATAGCCTTCTTTTTCTCTTAACCAAGGTTTCATCCAAGGATAATATGCACATGTAAATGGCAAGTGTATAGATCAGTGACCTTTCATAAACTTAACACACCCATGATCTGGCTCAATGACTCAGACGGTAAGGGTGATTGCTACCAAGCCTGATGACTTAAGTACTATCCCCAGAATCTACATGATAGAAGGAGAAAACGAGCTCCCCAAAATTGGCCTCTGATTTCCACATGCTGTAACACACACACACATACACACACCACCACCACCACCAACAACAAACATCATTAGCTAGGCATGGTGATACAAGCCTGTAATCCCACCACTCAGGAGGCAGAGGTAGAAGGATTGCCCCAAATTTGAGGCCAGCCTGGTCTACATAGCTAGTTCCAGGCAACCAGGGCTATATAAACCTATTTCAAACGATATAAAAGGAAGATGAAAGAAACAATTAGGCTAAGGGTGTAGCTTAGCAGTACACATATCTACCATGTATAAAGCCCTGGCTCCAAATACCAGCAATGAAATCAGGCACGGCAGCTCCTACCTGTTATCCTTGCTTAGGAGGCTGAGGCAGGAGGATTACTAGAATGAGATCCTTTCTCAGGCTCTGCTGAAAAAAGTGTGTGTGTCAGGGGCTGGGGGACAAACAGAAACAGAGAAACAGAAGAGTGAGAAGAGACCTGTGCTGGATGCTTTAGTGTCAACTTGACACACCTGGGTTGAGGGAGCCTCAATCAGGGAATTGCCTCTATTGGATTGGCCTGTGGCCATGTCTGTGGGCATCTTCTTGATTGTTGAGTGATGTGGGAGGGCCCAGCCCACTGTGGGTGGTACCACCCCTGGGCAGGTGGGTCTGTGTTGCATAAGAAAGCAGGCTGAGCAGGGGCGAGGGGAGCAAGCCAGTAAGCGGTGTTCCTCCATGGCCTGTGTTCCAGTTCCTGCTTCCAGGTTCCTGTCCTGAGTTCCTACCTTGGGCTCCCTGATGAACTGTGACCTGGGAGTTGTAGGCTGAATAAACCCTTTCCTCCCCAAGTTGGTAGTAGTCAGAGTGTTTTGTCACAACAATGAAGAAACAAACCAGAACAAGACCCAAAACCCTAAACCCAAACCCTAGCACTATGTGATCCTGGGTTCAAACTCCAGTACAAAAAATATTGCCAGAAGTCCCAAAATATGCACTCACAACTCTGATGATAGCATAGACCTATGTAAAATCACATGCTGGACGTGGTAGTACATGCCTTTAACCCCAGCACTCTGGAGGCAGAAACAGGTAGGTGAATCTCTGTGAGATCAAGTCTAGCTTCTACATAGTGAGTTCTAAGCCAGCTGGGGCTGTAGGAAGACCTTGTCTCAAAAACAAAATAAAACCAAACACAAAACAGATCATAGCTCTTTCCTACTCAAACTCTTGCAGTGGCTTCTGTGAATAAACTCCCTACCAATCTCAGAATAAAACCAAAACAACTACAGTTCCAAGGACTGAGACGATCTGTCCTGTCCGTCTCTGACCTCATCGGCCTGTTGCTGGCTCCACTCTAACCATATTAACCCTCCTCTTGCTTTCCTTCCTTTCCCTGTTCCTGTTCCTCCTCCTCCACTTCTTTCCTTTCCCTCCCTCCTCCTCCAATCCTCCCTCCACCCCCCCCCCTTTTTAGAAAAATCTTTTTGAGACAAGATCTCCCTGTAGCCCCCGCTGGCCTGGAACTCACTATGTAGAACAGGCTGGCCTCGAACTCACAGCGAACCGCCCGCCTCTTCTGGGACTAC
>NW_008348199.1:4311912-4319961 GCF_000622305.1 Nannospalax galili | reverse complement strand
CCCTCCCCTTGTTCCTTTCCCCCCCCCCCCCCTTCTTCCCTTCCCCCCCCCCCCCCCCCAACCCCCCCCCCCCCCCCCCCCCTTTTTAGAAAAATCTTTTTGAGACAAGATCTCCCTGTAGCCCCAGCTGGCCTGGAACTCACTATGTAGACCAGGCTGGCCTCGAACTCACAGAGAACCGCCTGCCTCTGCTGGGACTACAGGTGTGTGCCACCACGCCCGGCACCTTCCTCCCTTTTTTCCAATGCCGGAGGTGGAACTCAGGGCCTCACCAGACTGTTATACCAGTGTGCAACACCTCCAGCTCTCACCTGGGCCTCTTCGAGGCTCCTGTGCACATGACCTTGTTCTGTTCCTAGGGCCTTTGGACTTAATGTCTCCTCTGTCTCCAGTACCATTTTCTGTTTTCTCAGATGGCCCTTGGCTTGCCCTCCCTTCACTCAGTTTTACAGTCAAATATCATTTACCTCCTCTGAGAGGCCCTCCCTGACCACTCTGTCTAATGGTGTTAACCCCAGTCCTATCTTCTCATTTCTTTCCATTCATGTGTTGTTTTGATACCTAACATTACAGTTTTGGGTTTGTTTTGAGGGTCTTATACTGCCCAGGCTGTCCTCTAACTTGCTATGTCACCAAGGATTACCTTGAACTTCTGATCCTCCTGTGTTCACCCCCAGAATGCGGAGATTAGAGCAATAGGGTGGAGGTCTAATACATGCTAGGCAGGCACTCTACCAACTGAGCTACATTCCTGGCCCACATCATGTCATATATTTGGTTATTGTCTCCTGTATCTAGGATATAGCTCTCAGCAGGAACTTTGTCTTAGTTACATTGGTACCCAGCGCACAGAATAGTGTACTGGCTTAGAGTACAACATTTCTAGAGAAAATAAGTGCTGTTTGTTTAGGTGAAGTGATTCCCCCTCCTTTTCTGAGCACAAGCATCTTGACCTGGATACTGAGATGTTTGTTCAGATCTGTCGGGGGCATATGAGCTAATCTGTGTGCAAGGACTTTGTTTCTTGGTTCTTACTTTGCAGGTGCCACTGCAGAGGTGGATATTGTCTTCCATCAGACGTGAAACTTTCCTTGGGATGATCCCTGACTTCTTTTTTAGTCATGAAAAAACCAAGGGCCTGGATGCTCATGCCCAACCACGGGCACAGAAGCAGAGATGGAAATACCGGAGGACCCTCGGGCAAACGTGGACCACCCAGTACCTACTGTCTCCACCCAGGGCCTACTGTCAAGACCTGCTCTGGGTTGTCCACACCCACTGTGAGCCTACCTTTTGTCCCTTTTCAAGCACCTGTCTTCTCCCTCAGAACCATTCTTGGGAAGCATGGCAGGTACCCTGGTGTCTTAAGGATAGCCAGACTCACCCTTTCCTGCACACATGCCAAAGAATGGAGCAGCTGCTGGCTCCCTCCCAGGAGAAGCTGGTGCCAGTTGAGCCTGTTGGTAAGATGAGTCACCCCATCTCCACAGTCTTAGCTATCTCTCCTCCAAGCTTCCCTTCAGCTCAGAGGCTGGAGCTCCGTTTCAGAGTATTCCCATCTGACCCTCCTATCCAACAATGGGAAATGCCCACTGGGAAGCCCTGGGATCCCTCAGCGCCATGGGGTGAAACCCAGGTAGAAGACAGAGAAGACAGTAAAGGTTCTCAGGCCTTACAATATACAGACCAAAGAGAGAGCAAAAGGGTAGATGCTTGGGAAATACAAGCATCTAGAGGCCAGCTCCCAAGAGGCTTTACAATGGAGGATGGTGCAGAGGCTATGACTCTGGGATGCAACCCCCAGATGCTGTTAATAACGGAAACTGATGAAGATATCCCCATGCCAGCATGGAAGAACCAGGACCAGATGAGAGTTAAAAAGGGAGTCAAAACTGAGGAACTAGGGATGAGAGACCAGAGGGAGCCTGGAGATGAGAATCTTTGTACCGAGGCTCACATGGGAGAGAAGCAAGAACACTTCAGATGCAAAACTGATAAAGCGACTCAGACACGAGAGTAGGGGAACCAGGACGATGCTGTGGAGACACAGGCATTTGCAAAGAAAAAAGAGAAAGAGGCCAGAGGGGAGGAAGAGGGAGAGGTCCAGGACCAAGAATTGGGGACACAAGGCTGGACTGGAGATAAGAACGGTGAGGTGCCCCAAATGCTAAAGTGGGGGACACAAGACCAGACTGGAGGCAATACTGGTGCAGAAATTGAGGCAGAGGAGGGAAGCAATAAAAATCAGATTGGAGGTGAGGATGAGTTTCAAATCCAGACATCCAGGAAGGATAGCCTGAGAGAAGTCAAACAACAGGATGATGTGGAGACCCAGGCCTTGGAGTGCAAGAAACGGGGATGCATTAGACGTGAGAATGAGATCCAGAATCCAGTGGGGGAGAGGCAAAGACAGAATGGAAGTGAGAAAGCCAGGAAGACCCAAGCATGTAAGAGCAAGGAGCAGAGTCTGTCAAACCATAAAGTTCAAGTGGGGATGAAGAAACTCAGGGAGATAAGAGAAGAGGACTGGGTGGTGATCCAGGCACCATGGTGGGGAAACCAGAGACTAGCTGGGAGTGAGACTGACAGAGAATTTGAGATACCGCGCTGGAGAAATCAGAACCAGGTTGGAGGTGAACACACTGCAGAAATTCAGTCAGTGGAGAGCGACCAAAGAAAAGATGGAGATAAATATGGTGCCCATAGCCTGACACCTGAGGATGAGAATCAGGGACAGTTAAGAGGAAAAACTGATGTGGAGACTTGCTCAGTAAGGAGGAAGATCAAGGAAGAGACTGGAAAGGAGAATGGAAAGGACAGTCAGGCACTAGGGGAGAGAAACGAGCAAGGTTAAAGGCAAGGATGATGCACAGACCCAGGAACTTGGAGAGGAAAATCAGGGTCAGTTAGGAAATGAATTTCATAAAAAGAGTAACATACCGAAGTGGAAGAATCAAGAACACATTAGTGGTAACAATAGTACAAATAATACCCAGACGTCTGAGGCAGAGGAAGGGAAAGAATTAACAAGCAATGTTGATGATGAAACCCATGCAGCAGGGTCAAAGAAAGTAGAGCAGGCTGAGGGCGAGGATGGTACAGGAGTTCAAACATGAGGGATGTTAATCCAGAGGCGGGCTGAAGAGGAGGGAGGTACAGAAACCGAGGCAACTACAGAAGAAAGCCAGAGCTGGTTAGGAAGTGGTATGGGTATGACCTCCCATTTATCAGAGTGGAAGAAGTTGAAGCATGTGGGAAATGAGGAGGGAACAGACATTCAGACCCTAGAGAAGAAACGCCAGAGAGAACTTGGAGATGATGCTGTAGAGACACTGAGACCCAAGAGAGAGAACCAAGGAGGGTCCAAGGGTGAAGCCGGAGGGAGCCATTCTGCAAGGTGGAGAAGCTGGAAGCAGACTGGAGGAAAGAATTTCAGAAAACCAGGTATCAAAGAACAGAAACTGGGAGACTGGATGTGAGGATGTCTGAAGGATGCAGAGACTCAGGAGAAGGAAGCAGAAACTGGTAAGAGGCCAAGGCATTGGCCCAGAGACCCAAGCCTCTGTGGGAGATGACCAGGGACAGTCAGTGTGTGAAACTGACGGAGAGGTCCAGACACAAGGGCAAAGGATCCAGAACAGGGATCGAGATAAAGGTGCTGCAGAAATCCAGGCTGCAGGGAACCAGAGAAAACAGAGCAGAGGATGCTGGACAGTCTCCAGCACCAAGGAGAGGAGACAAGGGTCAGGTCAGAGGAAAGGATGCTGTGAGGACCAGTCTCCAAGGTGACTCTTCTGGGAGTGTGGGGCCCACAGGTAGGAAGTGTAGCCCAGCTCAACTCCCTGCCCTCACTGACTCTGGGGCCCCTAGACACAAGCAGCCAGTGACTGTAAACTGCCTCAACTCTGCTCCCTGTCCCAAGCCAAAGCCCCACCCTAACTGTAGTGAAGTCTTCCCACAGGTGGAAGAGCATCTGACCAACCAGAGCACAGCCCCTGCCAGGAAGCACAGAGCTAAGGTCAGTGAGACCTCCCAGCAGATCCAGCCTGGATCCCGAAGACGACAAAGGGACAAAGAGGTGGATCCAGGAAAGGCTTCCAGCCGGATAGAGCAGCACTGGTACCCAAAGTCTCAGGTGCTTTCTGTCTTCCCCTCTCTCCTATGTGGCCAGGTTCCCCAAGCGGCCACAGTTCTGTCCGGTGTGCCCACCGTGCTCATCATCCTGCCCTCATGGCCAACCCTCAAGAAAAGCAAACGACTACTCCTGGAATCCCTCATGAAGAGGAGGATTGCACACCTGAAGTGGGGCCTCCCTCGACGAACCCTGGAGTCTTACTCTTCCACTTTTTGGAATCCTGCTCACCACCTATGGCTGGGGTTAGACTTACGGACCTTCAAAGGCAGCAAGACAGACATCGTGAGACCCAGGGCTCCCTTAAGTCTCCAGAGAGGTCCCAAAGCTTTCCAGCTCTTGAAAGAAAAAGCTCAAAACTTCCTACTCAGACCAGGGCTCAAGAGAAGTGTAGACACTCAAGTCAGAGCCACTGGGCAGTTCCATTCCACCCAAGAAGCCCAGGAGAATCAGGCCACCAGAGGGAGCAAAGGAACCACAGATCCAGGAAGAAGCACCCGAGGTCAAGATCCAGGTTTCCAGGAATCCCAAGCCAGCAGCAGAGCCTAGGAGCTGGTGTGGCCCAGGAAGGGTTCCAGAGCTTTCCAGGGAGAACAGCAGGGGCAGAAAAATCATCAGGCCTGGGGTCTCCCAGATGGCAGAGAGGGCCTCCAGCAGAGTGAGAGCCTCGTCCTCTACAGCAGGCCACAACTACGGGAAAAAGGAATACACACCCTGGGAGCCCTCCGAGCCCTCCAGACTCAAATGTCAGCAGCCCATGTACTGGAGAAGTGGGAGCATGGAGCCTGCAGAGAGCAAAAGGGCCTGGCAGCAGCCCTCCCCTGTTCCACACCTACCTCTGGCTTCAAAGGGAGTGTCCACCCTGCAGCAGCCAGACTGAGCATGACCATCCTGAACAGGGTGCCCCGGCCTCCACAGTCCCCGCACTCAGCCCCCTGTCTTACCCTAAGAAATCCTGCTTCCCCCAAGTGGCTGCCCCGCATTCAAGGGAGGATAGCATCAGAGTCCACAGCACTTTGAAGAGGGACCAGCCGACCCAGGGGATTCGTCTGCTGGGGTAACTCCTCCTAGGACAGACAGCTACCAGGGACGGGAGGAGCCTGGGAATCCAAATGGGGCTCCACGGAATCCCTTAGCCCAACAGAAATTTGGTTTTATGAAGCATTTGAGATGTTTTCTCAGACAATGTGGCTTTAAAAAGTAGGCCACAGGCCCAGAGGTCTTAGGCTATATTAGAGAAGGCATGAAAGCAGCCTGCTTACACCCTGGAGCCTCTAATAAAATTATTTGGTCCCTGAAGGGCCTCAGATGATTTGGGAGTGTTTTCTAAGAGCCTCCTTTTGGGGTTTGGGATTCTTTTTTATTTTTATTTTGTGTGTATGTATGTATTGTCTGCATGCATGTAAATGTACCTATGTCATACAATGCCTGGGGAGAACAGAAGAGGGTGTCTGTTCCCCTGGAACTGGAGTTAGTGACAGTTGTTAGCCACCATGTGGGTCCTGGGATTCGAACCTGGGTCTTCTTTAAGAACAGTCAATGATCTTAACTGTTGAGCCATCTCTCCAGCCCCTTGGGATTATTGGAGTAAGCCAGCGGAATAAGTAGTGGAGAAGCCACTATTACACTGTAGTGTGTTCTTTTTTTTTTTCAGTCTTTTTGAGACAGGGTCTCCCTGTAATCCCAGCTGACCTGAACTCACTATGTACACCAGGCTGGCCTTGATCTCACAGAGATCTGCCTGCCTCTGCCTCTCCAGTGCTGGGACTAAAGGCATGTGCCACCATGCCCTGCTTACACTGTAGTTTTGAAGGTTTTGAAGGTTCGGGGACTGTAGGTCAACCCAGTGTCATCTCCTCCCACCATCCAGGCACCCAGTGTCTCATAGTGGAGTCCACTGAGGTTTTTGTCTTGCCCCATCCCCAAATGAATCCTGATTGAGGCAGGATACAAGGCCTCAATTGCTCGGGGTGTGTGTGTGTGTGTGTGTGTGTGTGTGTGTGTGTGTGTTCTGCATGGTACACTATTAATTCAGGCCTTTTAGTTACAAAGAAGGGAGCTTTTTCTGGAAAGTTTCAGTTGTCAATTTGACACACTTGGGAAGAGGTAACCTCATTTGGGGAATTTCCTCTATTGGACTGGCCTGTGGCCATGTCTGTGAGACATGCTCTTGGTTGTTGAGTGAGGTGGGAGAGCTCGGCCCACTGTGGGTGGTGTCATCCATGGGTAGGCGGTCCTGTGTTATATAAGCAGGCTGAGACCAGGTCAGAAGAACAAACCAGTAAGCAGCGTTCCTCCATGGTCTGTGCTTCAGCTCCTGCCTCCAGGTTCCTGCTTTGACTTCCTCCTAGGATTCTGTTGCCCATGAATAAATTCACGGAAAAACCAACCACATCTCTCTGGCTCTCTAGTACTGCTCACCATAACTATGTGTTGCTTTATCAGGCCCACCGTGGGACGTCGCAGAGCTAATAATTTACTTTAACCAAGTATGAAACTTCTTAGCCAACTGGCACCATACCGTGTGGTGCTTCTGTGGACAGCTTCGGCAGGTGGAAACAAAGTCTCAGCACCTAAGTAGTAAGTGCTGGGGGCAGGAATTCAATTCAGACTGTTCTCCTTTTCTCTTCTCCCCTCCATTCCCCTTTTCCTTTCTTCTTATCTTTTTTAAACTTTTGTTTTGTTTTCTGAGACAAGGTTTCATACTGTAACCCAAACTGGACTGGAGCTTACTATCGGCCCAGGCAGGCCTCGAACTCATGACAACCCTCTTGCCTCAGCCACTATATCTACCTTTTTCCCTATTTTTAAAAACTTTTTTAAAAATTAAAAAAAATTGTATTGTTGTATAATACATATATAAAACACAAAACTTATCACTGTACCTTTTTATTATTGTTTTCTTTTCACCATCTTGCCAGAGCTTTTATTATTTCAGAAATAAGAATCTTGTATACACTGAGATGGTTAAAATAGTTATTTCTGGATTACTGTATAAATATTTCTTTCTTTTTTTAAATTTTTTTTGGTCTTTTTGAGACAGGGTCTCCCTGTAGCCCCAGCTGTCCTGGAACTCACTATGTAGACCAGGCTGGCCTTGAACTCACAGAGATCCGCCTGCCTCTGCCTCCCGAGTGCTGGGATTAAAGGCATGCGCCACCACACCCGGCATAATTTTGGGGGGGGCATGAAAAAATTTATTGAAAGTTCTTTACTAGTCAATCAACATTATAGTTAACCTAATAATATCTGTACAGAATCATAAAACATAAGAAGTTGCTAGAGAAGCTTATGGAGGAACTATATTTTACTTATCTAACCATGTATAACATATTATTCCTTTTTTTGCTGTTTCCTACATTTTTTTAATATTATATTTTTTAGAAGAAACATATCATTACAGCTTTAACATGCCCAATAACAGTTTCGAGAGAAAAAGACACAGCTCCTTCAAAAGTGGCTATAAAATTTCTAGGTTTGCTGTTGAATCAATACAGTTATACAATATTGAACTCAGTATAAGCCCTGTAAGACATAAAAGTGAATGAGTTTTTAACCCTCAAAAAAGATCTCCATTTCATTCTAAAATATAGTGTTTGTTACAGAAACACTCATTGTTTTTGCTACTAACACTGAGATGTTGGCACGTACGTCTCTAATCTGTATGTATCTGATTATTACTAGTCATAATCGTTTGCACTCGGATCCTCCATGCCTCTGTATGTCTATTATTTATTATTTTTATTTTATGTGTATGAGTGTTATGCCTGCATGTAGGTAAGTACACCTGTGTCATGCAATGCCCACGGAGGACAAAAGAGGCCATCGGATCCCCTGGAACTGGAGTTCTGGACAGTTGTTAGCTGCCATGTGGGTGCTGGGATTCAAACCTGGGTCTTCTTCAAGAACAGTCAGTG